>NW_017805137.1:441584-499140 GCF_001891065.2 Hippocampus comes
TGTGTGTGTGTGTGTGTGTGTGTGTGTGTGTGTGTGTGTGTGTGTGTGTGTGTGTGTGCGTGCGCATGCTGTATGTCGTACCTTCCGCACATTGAGAGCGAGCCGGTCACAGCACACTGTTGATGAAAGGGCAACAGTGGTTCAGTGAGATGTCAGGGTTCGTCACGGACGCGTCTTATGTTTGACACACCGTCAAAAAGTTTGACATTGGTGTGATGTCAGGTGGTTTCTTTTCCCGGCTATGGTGACTTATCATTTGCAGTGGCAGCGCCCAGGAAGTGCTGAAGACAGCACATTTTTGGGCAATGTACTCTAAGATAAGTGCAGTCAGGCTGATCCCGAAGCGCGATGTAAAATCAAATGACCTCTGACCTCTGTGTGCCTTCTGCGCATGCGTGCATCGCACTGCCCCCATGAGACCGATGGACACATAAGAGAAACAGGACAATCAGTTTTTATGAGACCATTAGGGGGGCGTCTGGAAAATCTAGGGCCACAGGCTACTGTCTGTGTTAGCCTTATGCTAAGTCTGCCCCTGTCTACGATATGGACTGACGGTCAAGGTGACCTGAGTGATTGCGACCGAGCCTGAGGCTAAACGATTGCTATCCACCACAACTCTCAGGAAAACTTTGACTCCACATCCGCACTCCAACGAGGCTGCTAAAACACAGCATGGGACGGCATAAAAAATGAGCACACTTCCCCGGTGTTTTGCTGCAAATACCTGCAGCTCTACGTGCGGTTAATGAGAGCAATACAGTGAGAAATGGCGTTCCGTGAGCATTCGGATGTTTTTTTTCAGAGGTGCCAACTCTGAGAAATGAACAACCGAATCCATACTGATACGACAACATGGTGGCGGGTGCTTTTATGTCGATATATTTTTATATTTAATCAAAAATCGAGAACTAGCCTGCTGTTCTCACGCGGTTAGTAGAATGTGAGTGTACCTGAGAGACTGAAGCAAAGAAATAGGATCTCCATTCAATCAGTTTCTTACTTTTCACACACACCAAGCAAGCAACACAGCATGGCCCAAAGGCAAAGAATGATGGAAAAGGCTTTTTCTTATTATTCACAAGCTCATATGGTGACAGGCTGGACACGGCCGCCTTTTTGTGATTTATTCGCCAGAGAGAGAATTTCGATGGCCATACTATTATTCTCGGTGAGATGTGTATTAAGATGGAGTCTAATGCCTGCTTGTAAATTGAATGCCTATTCACTACTCAATATTCATTTAGTCTCAGATTCTCATTGAAAAGAGATTGTACCAATCGCTCAAGCAACATTGTTGTTTGTAGGCCACGAAGAATGTCACGTTTCATTTCATGAGACTCGCATGATGAAAAATGATAATCATAAAATAAAAAAGAAACCAACATATGAAAAAACAAATGTGTGCAACTATGAGCTTAGATCAATGGTGTGGCAACAGCAAGTCGGAAAGCTGAAGACTCAAAAGCTGGAGAACAGAGGCAAAGTGACTGCACCATCCCGAGGCACCACATGCCATAACACTTATAGGCCGATAGTTTTCAGGCTCATCAGGTCAAGCATTTTATCCGATCATAAAGCTCATCATCATGTTTCAACCAGTATTAAGCTGGCAACAGTATGTGTGATTTTTTTTGCGACAGTTATTTGGTCATTTTACTGGCTGTAAAAGCATTTACTCCAAAAACATGACACAGTGTACGTACGGGTGTGCACGGAATACCGAGTACACTTGAGTAAATATAGAGTCACATTTAATTAACGGAGGAATTACTCAGCCCCTGTTAATTTAAATACTCAAAGCACCTGTCACACACCTCATTTTTTGGTAGGCTGAGATATTCGGGTGTTCATCCAAAAATATCTTTCCTCACTCTGAAGCATCAAAACACAGCAACTCGGTTGTCATGAAAGTAAAACAGATGATTTTCGAACAGAAAATCTTTCGGCCATCTTACCCAATCGGAAGTGTGCAATTTTTGAAATAAGACAATTACTTTCTATTAACATACAGTGTGATGATGTGCGTATTCTAATGCAGTCACTGGATTGACAAAAAAACGTAGGTTGCATTTCACAGTCACTTCTTCATGATGTGGCTTTGGCGACGTACTTGCAAAGTTCAGTGACAGTGATGTTTCTCGTGTCTTCCATGAATCAGAAACAGAAATCAATGTAACACCATTTTTCAGCTGAGACAGCACATTAAGTCAAAAAATGCTGTCAGGGCGTCCGTGTATGTGAAACATATTGATGTCCTGTGGCGGCGTGCCGGGAAAAAAAAAAAACACCGGCTCTAAAACAGTAATACACATGTGGGCACCCATCAATATTTGCAATGACAGGCACTTTTTATATTGGATTGAATCTCGAGGAAAAATGGCTGTGTTTTCAATCCTTTCATTTGGCCTTGCTTGTATTCTGAGGAGATTGCAAATACTTCTGCGGGAGGACCTTAAAAATTAAGTGTATGATGAATCTTCTATTCATTTGAATGTTTTGTTCATCCCTACCCCTTCTGAGTCAACCGATGCACCTCCATTATGCCTTGTACTCGACCTCCCTGTGTCTCATCTTGGCAACCAGACAGCCTATTAAGTTCCTCCAGTTTGAATGCTATAAATTGTTTTTTTTTTCCCCAAATAAAACAACAATCTGGTATGCTGGACAGTGCCGCTTCTGCGTAAAATCTCAGCCAGCCCCACAATGTCTGATTGTCGTATCTTCAGCATTTCCTTTGATTTTTCGTAACAGTCTACCTGTTGAATCCTTGTTTGATATCGACGGGATGCAAGACAGAGACACCAGGCAATTACGACTTTGGTAACATTGGCGTTAGCCATCAAGGTAACATCAAATGTTAATGTTGTGTAATGACAGGCCAGCTAAGAATAGAGAAACTTGAACTTGAAACCCTCCTTTCACAATTCTATAACACGAAAAAGTTGAAGCCTTTGTTGTTCCTGGCCTCTGACATCGATGAATTTTATTTGAATGATACAATTATCGTTCTAATTAATTATATTTATGTATATAATTACATATTTCCATGAAATTTTCAGTACATCAGTGGTCTTGTAAAAGAGAAGTCATTTTGCTGAAGAGACGGGGCAGAAAATAATCGAGCTGTCTGAGTTCGTACACCGAAAGTGCTTATGAGGCAGGCAATTTAAACTTGCCTCAAGGTGAATAAGTACTCCACATTTTTTTTTCGTGCGGCCCCATGTTGTTCAACTGCTTGCGGTTGATCTAAATCTCCACTTCTGCACAACATAATAATCAGCTGTGTGGGTGTGAGCAGGCATGCATTCGATGGCTCCTGCAAAGGATACTTGCCACACCCTTGGCTTGATTGAAGTGCCACTTGAGCCAGCCCCATCTAAAAATCCACTTCTTCTCAGAAAAATGCTGTCTTTGCGACCATCATAATCAGTGGCTGTCATATTCTTCCTTGTTTTAAGAGTTGAGAATTTGCCAAAGTCTGTGGCTATGGTTGGCAAAATCTCCACATTTAATATTTCCTCCAATTTAAGCCAGGGGCCTTTCTTTACCACACTCAAGAATTACTGGACATTTATTACAGCCTAGTTACCATGAGTACATTTTGATAAAAGGGAATATTCTTAGACTTCTTTCCCTTTTTGCTTGATGCTGTTCTGGGGGCACCATCATGAATCATCCTGGATGTAGATAGTGCTCTTCCATCACAGCTCAACCACGATGCCTCCCTCCAGCTGCTCCATCCTTGCTGTGCTCTCTCTTTTCTTCACCTCTCTTCCGCGCTCTTTGTTGCTCTGAACAGCCGATCACGTTTACTTGAACTCCTGCGCCTTCTCCTCTTCTACTCCATGTCATCCTTTCGTTCCACTGGCCCAAATTGCATTCACACAAGTACTCTAACTTGCAGTGAGTGTCCTTCATTCCTTGTTTCTTGTGGCGTACCTCTGCGTAGTAGGTTGTCTCCCAGCTGCTCTCTACTCTCAGTGCGGATTTCAATGACAACTGCAATCATCACATTCTACAGAGACTGCTGTCCAACCTCATCGGTCAAGCACCATTTAGCAAGTGAGGAGGGGTTCAGAGTGGCATAAAAACGCTTGTGTAATTTTAGAAATACATTTATTATATACATCATATAATAAGACATGACAGAATTAAAACACCACCACTGTATTCATTTCGTGGTGGCATACCTGTATATAAATTCACCTTAGTTTACATCAGATGTCATACTTACCATTTTCATCCGGGGAGGACCTCTAGAGGCATTTTCATTCAAATAGGTGGAACGAACAGTTCTTTAATTAGGGGGAAATAAAAGGTTAGATTGATTTCAGCAACACGAGAAGCATTTCAGGGCAATACGTATACAATGCTCAGTCGACATGCATGCACAAAATAAGAGGCCAGGAGTTGGCTATACAATACAAAGCAACGCAATATACTCGCGTGTGATCATCGGTTGTGGAAAAAAAGTGTCAAAATGTTTTGCTCGAGTCACTGATGGTCCAGAGGTTCACTCGCCTGACTTCCGTGAAAGCAACACACCCATGTGTTCGGTTCCCACTTAGAAATGCTGTGAATGTTTGACTGTACTGAAAGCACCCTGTGATGTGACGGGCCACCAGTCCAAGATGACAATTGCCTAAAAGTCAGCTGGGAAAGACTGCAGCTCCTATTCGTGACCCTAAACAGCATGAGCAGTCTCGAAAATGGTTGGATGGACAGATGGATGTGTTCCCATTATGGTACATGGTTTTCCATGCTCCATTCCAGACTCTTGAAATGAAAATCAGAACAATCAGCACGCGCTTGCGTCACTGCTCACTTTTTAGAGCCATCGTCTGTTTCTATGACATGGAACAGGGTGATGTTGAATATGACCTGGTGTCCATTATTCCAGGCAAACAGCACTCTCTCTCTGGCATTGTAGTCAAGCATGGAGATATGGAAGTACTGGTTGAGAAATGGAATGTCGATGTACTCATATGTTGAAGTCTTTGTGGAGTATGCGTAGTAAACCTTTGCTCCCGATAGGTGAGAGTTGGTGATGTAGAGCGTCCCGCAGATCATGAATGACTCCCCGGCATTCCTTTTGGAGTATTCGGTGTTCCAAGTGTTCAGGACCTGCAAGGTGTCCGGATCGATCTGAGCAATGACAACATTCCCGGCATTTTGGTTGGTGGCATATGCGACCCACATGCCGAGTTCATCCGCCATGACGTCGATGTCCGAGTACCCTCCCCACGTGTACGGGTACATGTTATGGAACCCGGCAAACTCCAATTCTCGCTGGGCCAGCACGGTGCCTGTCTCAAAGCTGTACTTGACAATAATGTTGCTCTGGTACTTGTTGTAATAAAGTGAGCCGTTGTAGACCACGTGATTGGTTCCCTCCCATTTGAAAGGAAGGCTGTAAGTGCGAGCGACCACTCCTGCCGTGAAGTCCTCCATTGTCTTGAACTCTCGGACGATCTTACTGTTGGTATAACCGTCCATGTACCAAACCTACACGTCAAATAAATTGAAGAGGTGGATGTAGAGATAGGAGGGTTGGATCGATTGATAGCGAGGTTGGGCAGACGGAAGGTTGATTGATTGATTGATAGATGATTTGGTGTTGGTTGGGTTGGTTGAGGGGTTGGTGATTGAGGTTGGACAGATGAGTGGATAGGTTTGATGGATGGGTGGAGAGTAATTTGCATAAATAGGTTAGATAGGTGGACATTGTTGAACTTTTTAGTGAAATGACTGTACAGAAGTAATATTCAACACGATATGTATCACAATAAATATGCAGAAATAATATTATTTAATGTATTGTATGTGATGCCTACCTATCATGTACGTTACGCAGTCAACCAATTATGACAAAATAAAGCAAATAAATCCAAGGGAAATGGCGTCCATTGTGGAACTGAAATAAAGAGACGCTTTAACTCACCCTGTTGTGTCTTGTAGATACAAGTGAATCAGTCATCCATGCCCCAAAGCGGGTTCCAGAGGTCTTTATCGTAACAGGCCCATTGATTTTCATCAACTTTCCGCAGGCTGTTAATAAAAAAAAATACAGCAATCAAATGATCGTGCCGGATGGGGTGAGGTCAGATTTTTTAAGTCCGTGTCTCAGAAGGCTTCCGCTGCAGGAGAGTGTGTGTTCTCGCGGCATATCAAGTTTGCGCCATCGCGCAGATGCAATTACATTTCCCAAGAATATAAATTTGATATATAGGGTTAGCAGCATGATATTTGCAGACCGTTTTGAACACTCGACATGTCTTATGTACAGTATAATTGTAATTGTGTGTCACTCACTTAATTTGCCCATACAGCTGCGGAGCCTGTTGTCCAGTCGCAGGAGCCGCCGATAGAGCTCATCATAGTCATAGACTCCGATTTCCTCCTGAATACTTGTTAACACTGCTGACAGGTTCCTGATCTCCTCTTTGAATTGGGAGATGAGTGTAGCGTCCATCTTGTACTGCTCCAACACTGGGATCAATGGCTTCAGCTGGTCCATCTTGTCTTGAAGCTCCTAAACGGGAGACGGTAACGGGGAGGTGGCAGCAAGACAAATGAAGTACAGTTTTCGATCGAGTTATTGAAAATGATTCGCCACAAATTAATGAATTAGTTGGACCTGAAAGTTTCTGGCCATGACAGATTTCCTGTTGTCCTCAAACTGTCTGAATTTGGTCCTCAGGCCCTTCATTTGGTTCTCCATCTTCATCACATACTGAAAATCCCTCTGGGTTCGCAGGTTCAGCACCTCGATGGACTGAGACATGTTCTGCACCTACAAGCCATCAAGTTGCAACAAAACTGCGATGGCAAAATGGGCTGATGAAAACAGGCGCCAAGAAGAGTTTTAAAGCGTTGGCCCTACCTTCTCCAGGAGATGGCGGAGCTGCTTGCTCTTGGCATCTCTGGAGCACAAATTTTGTTCTGGGGCCACGACCGTGCAGATACAGCGCCCATCAGCATCCTGGGCCGAGCTGTATACCTGCCAGCCCTCTTTTGGCCCAATGGTCTACAACCACAAAACCAACACTGACATTTAGACTGGACTGGTACCTGAAGAGTCAAATGTTCGGAATATTCTTTCCATTTAATGCATATGAAAATGAAGTACAACCTACAGATGATTGTGAACGTGTTTTGTGTCTTCAAAGAAATCTACGACACCATTATTGCTCCAGTGCAGGCTGTTGATTGCGGAAACTGCAACTGGTCCTGAGGTTGTCGGGCAAAGATATTCAAATATGCCCCACCAAACTGTTTCTTCTTCTTTTGTTAACGGTTTAACCTTGGTAGAGGTCTGTGCTCTACTGAGTGCTATTCTAGTTTCTTTATAATCAGTCCGTGTACAGCCAAGGTCAGAGTTTCTTTTACTCCCTATTATTGCTTTTTTTTCACGAGGTGACTTCAACAAACAGAACGTTTCACTCACGTATTTAAAAAAATAATAAAAATAAAAAAAATCAATCTCCTTGACTCAACAAACAAGCCATTTCACTCACGTATTAAAAACATAATAAAAAAAAATCAATCTCCTTGACTCAACAAACAAGCCACGTTACAGAAGATAACCGCATGTGCCTATGCAACCTGGAAACTGATTTTTCTACGAATCCCACTTGTTCATTCAGTTGAGGTTCAATAGTGATGAGAGACAAAACCCACTGTCCACAAAAATATACTCCAGGGCTCAGCCGGGACTAATATTTTGTTTCGGCAATCTAGTGTGTCTCTTGACATCTTTTTGTACACGACTTAACCTTCAGACACATCCCAAGAACTCTCACTTCATATCGATTCAGCTGAATTTTGGAATTAGATTTCAAGGAATGATGACTGTAGAGATGATATCTGCATCGGCGTTGATTGGAAGAAAAGCGAATTAACGGGTGAATGTGAATACAGCCCGTTTTGGAAGACTTCCGCGGTGTTCTCATTAGTGCTTACATGAGCCGCTGTACAATTTATGCTGCAGGCGAACTTTCCTTTCTGCCAGTTTTGCATGCTGTTTACGTCCTGCACAGTAATTCCGCCTTTGTGCCCAAACTTGAATTATAAAACAAGAGAAGAGCTTCCACTTTTAGCCGGTCTCCAAGGTGGTCTGTCTTTGTTTGCTCACAGTCAACACGCTGCACAAAGGAAGGCGGTCCGATGTGCTGACGGTATGCAAAACGCCTTGCGCTATCTTGCAGCCAAATACCGATGAGCTCGGTGTAACCTTTCGAGGACAACGCGTGGAGAATGCTGCAATCCACTTGTAATTTACCACACTTTTTGTTTGCGCCGACGCTTTGGCGTAACTCCTCATTGTCTCTCCAACTCTCTGTTGTCAGACATCTGCAACAAGTCTCCAAAGGCTCTTCTGCTGGCCAAAAATGCTGCTGCGCGAGGACTGAAAGAAAAGACATTCACTACGAGCTTTGTGAGCAAGGTAGGATTTAACATGACTTTGCTCTTCTCCAAAGCTCCATGATTCAGCGTCAAGAATACACTCCATAAATTTAGACAAACACCATACAATGCAGGACGAACAGAACCCTACACAGAGAAAGGAGCCTTTCCAACCTTCAAGCTGTCAGGCAAACGTGCTCACAGATCAAAAGACAGAGCACAAACCTGCAAACTGAAAGACAGAGACTGAAGCGGATGCTATTTATCTCCTTGCCCATGAGCCCATCCAAACAAGCCACGACGGTGTAATGTGCCCCGACTCTTATGGATTATCACACAGCCCAAACGAGTGAACACTCCGGCTGTGATGGCAGAGGAAGATGAACTCGAATACGCAGCCAGTTCTGTAATCAGACTGAGGCGGACATTGGAGGCGGCAGAGACGAATGGCAACACCCGAAAGACAGCGGCCGCAGCAACACTCGCGACCATCCAACAGGTTGCAGGAAGACGCCGACAAAGGTATGGAGAACAAAAGACAAGATGCTTCTTCTCACGCAGACCCCAATGAAACGAGTGCGGTGAGATTAGTTTCCTCGAGGTGTGCCGCACACTTTGACCCCGGTCAAGATGAAAATGTGTCAGTCTGAAGGAAATCGGTCCATTCGGAGAAGCTCTGAATGAGCTCCGGCAAACAAATTGCATTTGGACTTAAACATCGGTAACCGTATGAACATGATGATTGGAGCTCTTGCGTTGAAATCAGTATTCATGTGTGCGACCGACATGATGGACCCGTGGAAGGCTGAAGTAGGTTGAGCAAATGGCTCCCGAAGTTTTGGATGTGACGACGAGGGGTACATTTTCAGCTTGCAGATCAGATTGGAACCTGAAGTGGTTTCACTACTTGATGTGGGTGCCTGCACCGTCATTATCCTCCCTCACAGTGTTTATGAGTGCATAACAGATACATTCACTGAGAGTGCGCTCCGAAATGACCCCTTTGAGGATAGGAGAGCATGGGTGAAAAGACGTATTTCCTTAAAAGTTCATTTCAGTACCCGCTATCCAAAGTGCATCAAGTTTAAGAGCCACGAAACAATCCGCCCGACAACAATCATCCGTCTTGCAATAACAGACATCAGAAACACGGCAAACATGCCACTTTGGAAACACATCCCCCCCGCCCCCCACCCCAAGTTTAAATTCATTTGCGCATGTCATCTCTCATGGCAATTGTTGCTGTCGCTGTTTGTGTGCTAATTTGCAGGATGCTTTCTCGTTTGTGCAGAATGACAATGCACAAGTTAGAACAGTATTGTAAAGAGCGGTGCAGGGAGAGCATCTCCTTTATAATTCCTTTATCCGCTTTTTTAATGCCGATTCTTATCAACGCAGTATAATACGTTCTTGCTCGGCACATCTGCCATCCCATCACCACGTTGAATTCAAAAAATTGATGATGTAGTCACAGTGTAGTCATTCAAAATAAGTAGCACAACACCTCTCACCTGTGTGCTGTGTTTGCTGCTAAAATACGGAAAACTGAGGACAGCCTCACACTGTCCAAAAATAGTTCAACATTATCAGTCCATTACTGCATTTGCTTCCATTTATCTGTGGGCAGAAGTCTAAACACAGACGCCCAGGCTCCCACCCTCTTGGTTCCCGCTGGGTCACACCAAGCCGGAAAAGTTTCCCAACCATCTAAGTTGAAAAAAAGACACTTCACACAAGGCGAAATTTACTGCATGTTCACACCGTGCAATGGTGCTTGCATAAAATCTGGGCTCCGATGGCGTGGATATCAAGCTTCCACATTCATGCTCGTCCCTTGACTAAATGTGAAATAAACAAGGCCTCTGTTGCCATAACTAAACCTTCGTCTTCTCACAAATTCAGTCCGAGGCTGAAATGTTATGCCTGCATTTTCTCTCTCTCTCCTTGTCAGGGAGGCACGCTTTGAGATGATTTCTTTCAATTTGGGAAACGACTTGACATCGATCACAGCACGTCTTTTGTCTCATAACGGTGATTTTTCATTTTTCACCCTGCCTCACCGTGACATGGACAGCCATTATTATTTTTCAGCCACAATGGCTGATTTTCCTACGATTGTGAATGTTTCATCTGAGAAAGCCAAAATTGTACAGAATAGCTTGGTTCTAGTGTTGACCATCAGTGTACACCTACACGTTGCTAAGGTCGGTCGTCTGTGACTCACGTTCATAACAGCATCAGCTGGTCAACAAAAACAAAACTTTCTCTCCAACCCCCCCCCCCCTCCCCCTTAGTATTATTTACTCAATATCTGTTAGGAAACTCAGTTGAGTATTTTGGATTTTTCTGGTAAATTGAACTCGACGCAGCGGTTTCCTCATCTTTTCATCAACATGTCCTTCAGATATATTTTCTAATTATCTCATAATACGCAACAAGAACTCAATTTTTCTTTCCGATCAGGATGCCCTATTAGCAGCCACGGTATAATTACCTGGCTGGCTTGGAGTAGATTGAACATTGTGCAATGCAAATATTTTGATTAGCTCATAAAGTCTACACAGGTGCCCTGTCTCTTATTAAACTGAGCATGTGGTTAAGCACAATTCTGACACGTACATTTATATGCCAAAGGTGGAGGCAAGCAAATTGCTCCATTCAATACGCCGAGGAACAAAGCTATGTGCGCAAATAGTCTGGCGGCCTGTGAGTGACAGCTTAATACTTTGCGGCTTAGAGTAATTCCATAAAAGGTTTGCATTTTCAAGTCATCTTCTAGCACTGAAGCACTGACTGTAAGGCACCCCAGTAATTAGCATGCCTTTTGTGTGCCAGTAATGTGACAACTTCCCCAAATGGCAGTGGGATATTGATTTGATTGAAAGCCAAATCATGGATGATTATTTTTATGCTTCAAACTTCTGTTTTATGGTCAACCTATTCAAACAGGATCAATTCTCTTCAATGGAGCTCTAAAGTCTTTGAACAGGGGCACGCACGATTGCTGCTCAGATGTTTTTAGCCTTTTCAGCACCATGGACAGGGACAGCTCCTCATTTGCCACGGGGGGCAACGTGTTTGTCGGTCTTCATCGAAGCACACCTTTGGAGGCTGGCGTGCATATGGCCACAGTCGTTCACGTTTTATTGGGTAACTAGAACAGATTTTAGATCAATAGTAGCAAAAGTGCAGTGTTAAAGTCAGTCACTATTGTCAGAAGTGGCAAGTAAGTTGTGTTGCAATGATGATTTAGCACACAATCCTCATAGTGGATCTAAAACAGCAACAGGTGGCTATTTTAACTTGACCACAGACAGGGCTGCCTCAAATTTAACCTGCAATTATTACAATTTGAATCGAATTATTACAGCCACAACACCATCGGCATCACAACTGGATGTATCCTCCTAACGCTTAGTTTCATTTGTCACGTGTGATTTTAATGCCATGTAAGTCTATACTATTTGGGTGATGCTCAAAAATGATATCCTAGTTGGGCGAAGGAGCAATCATGAACAAGAAACATGCGGCAAGAGTAAGGAAGCGATCAAGTGAAAATTGTGTCATAAAACTCACCATGGATGGGTACAATCCAAAGATGGTCAGGGACAGGTAGGAGTACAATATACTCAACAGGAGCCGCATGCTGACTGCCGTGTGCTGCGGCTTTGCTCCCAGCTGTATTTCCTACTTCACTATGAGCAGCCCCACAGTGGCTGGTGGGGGTTTTAAGGCTCTTGGAGTGCACGGAGAGCTGGGAGAGAGCTCTGCTCTCAAATAAACGGCTGTTCGCTCACTAGCATCACACCCACCTCTCCTTGGTCGTCAGTGAGAGCCAAGTAAAGGACGATGGGGGTGAGGGCGAGAGAGAGAGAGAGAGAGAGAGAGAGAGAGAGAGAGAGAGAGAGAGAGAATTGTCGCGTCCATTTGATTGATCGATAGATAATATTTATCATTCAATCAGTCAATAGAATAATGTATTGTATCCTGGCAGTGAGCAAATCTGCATCAGTCACAATTCTCATATAAGTGTTCCAAAATGTCTGCAGGTATGGACGCGAAGGATGAAAGTGCCGCATGCAGCTCTGGAGCCACAGGTTGCAGACCCTCGATTTCAACAGTTAACAGATTGCTGTTATCATTTAATCAGTCTGCTGGCGTTCTCATCAATTTAATCAGTCATAAATCAAAACCAGACTAATCGAGTTTGCATTATTCATGATGTCATGCATTATTATTGATGAATCTGGTTGTACTTTTCAATAGGACAACGAGTGGTGTGTGTTTTGCATCAAAAATGGTGACTTTGATATAACAGTAGGAAGGAAGAAGGCGTGCTGGTATTTTCACATACCTGTGCAAGTCAGCACAGTGTGACCCATTTAAAAAAAAAAAAAAGGGGCGGGGCTGGGCGTTTGTCATGTTCTGTCTTGATTGTGTTTGAGCACCAGTTGGAGTGAAGGGCGTTGCCCTCCAGCAGGCGCACCTGTGCCGTGTTTTCCAATCAAGCCTTGCCATGTATTTAAGGACGGCCAAGCGTCCTGCCTGGTCATTGTTAGACTTTGCTCACTGTTGTGCTTCAAGTGTTGTGTTCCAGACCTCTCATAGTCGCTCTCATTTTGTCATTGATCTTTGTATTTTCATTATTCTTTGGTTTGGTGTTATTGGACTTGATATTTCATTTGTCTATTCTCACTTTCTCAGTGTTCTATTGTGTTTATTATTGCATTGTTTTTCCTGGCTCTTTGTGACTAGCCATTTCAGTTTGTACTTTGTCGGTGCGATGCATTTATTTTTGTAATAAATATTTTTGTTCTTGCACTTGTTGTAAGCCTGCATTGTTGGAATAGCTTCAATGCTGCACTGTTAACCCTCCACGGGCAGACGATATAAAGTTGGCTGGGGAGATCTGTCAAGTGGCCAATTGGAGACCACGTTCCATCACGGTCGTTCGTGTCTGTATGTGAAAACCAAGATACAGCAATATTTACGCTTGTGCTGTCTATGAATATATAACGATTACATATTTGCGCCAACCTTCTCCTGTCTGCCGTTGCATTCAAAATCTCCCGAGGCATAAGTTTACCACCACCGGAATTTTATTTTTTTTTCCTTTCCATCACTATTCATAGATTCATTCATAGGTTTTTGTCCGGATCGTGTTTCTACATCATGAGTCGATTGTCTCATCAACACAGCAGACTATTCTATTTCTTATCAATAGTATTCAGACCCGTTTTTATCTCTCTGCCGTGTAGATTGTGTGCAGGATTTATAGATTTATAGTTGGTTTTTGCTTAAGTGGCTGATAAGAGAATAAATAACCCAATACAATATCTGTGAAATATAGAAGGCGATCAACAGGAGTGGGCATCACTTTTCCCCAGACAGCGCATATTGAAGAACATTCATAAACAGCTCATCTGTGAACATCTAATATCATGCCTTTTGTCGTAATCGTCTTACACTGTTTGGGGAAATCATAGCTGCCATATCTGCCAACAACAACATTAACAGATAGTCAAAAGTCGTAGGAAGAAGTCCTATACCACCCCTCAAGCTAAAAGGTATATGTAGTTTTTGGAACCTGGTTCTACTAACCACGAGAACATCTTTAGGCCGACCATGTATAAAATTCAAGGCAGTTTATTTTTATTTATTTATTTTTTTAACAGGATTACCCAATAACACGTTTGACCCAATTTATGGGGGAAGCAGCAGCATAACTGTTAATGGCTTTGTCACACATTGGTTAGGGTTGCTAATCTTCAGTAGCAGATGTTAATTTGTAAAAGGACGTGAATTTGACGTGAAGCTTTGCGATAAGTACCATTCAATGTTTTGCTTGTCCAACAACCTGGGCTTCCACTTGAGTATTCTCTTCCGTTGCGCCCCACGAGGACGCCCGCACCCAAAGCAGGAGACAAGATAAAACGAAAATGACAAGTCAAGTTCATTTGCTGCTCAGAGCAGACCTGTCACTTGGCATTAGCTGCATGGACATTTGCTTACAATGGACAAGAACAAAGTACAAGCCGAAGCCGTAGAAAAATGATTTGTCCTTCCGTAAGACATTTACTTTCAATTGAAAATACATTGAATTCAATTAGACTTGGAAAAATACATTGCTTAAAATGCATTTGGGCTACTGGTGTCTCGTGGCATATATTCACTGTCATTTGAAACAGGCGTTTTGAAAATGATGCGAATGTAACAAAATGAGCATCGGGAAGCTGGTCTGCCAAGACCGTCATGCTCATAATTTCACCTTTTTTGCACCAATGGCTGTTCTATACCGGCAATCGTCTTTGACCAATACGAGGTGACATTTATTTTTCCCCATGTGTCAAGAATGAAAGGAAAATATGGTAAGATGGAACTTTATTGGTTTGAAGAGAGATGGGATTGCACCAGCCCAAAATCTTGAGTTGACGTAACATATCCTCGATAAAAAGCGTTTGACATGTACAGTAGGTGGACTACGATTGCAGTCATTTTACACAAACCACTGAGACATGCAGTTCACTGTTGTTTCCAATCCAGTTTTAATATTTAATTGAACTATAAAAAGCAACATTAAAACATTTTCTCTTGAAGGGCTTCTCATTGCATTCACAGAAGGGTTTGAACAGTGGATGTCTAGCAGTTGTGGAATTCTCTCTTTCAAAAAAATAATCCCCATCCAAAATATATAAACTTAATTGTTTAACCAAGGTATATACAGGGTATAACATCCTTGCATCCTAAAAGGTTATCAAGAAAGTCTGAGGTATACAACCAAAATTAAAAGCCTGTCAGAAAACAAAACAGAAAAGAAAAAAAAAAACAACAAATAGAATTAAATTAATTAAATGAATGCCATGATTGCTACTAGCACAGGATCACAACATTAGTGGGAGATGTCGCCGTGTTGTTGTTTCACCAACGGTCACCAGGGCATAGAACCTCAAGCTATGGAGGGTCAGTATATACAAAGGGCAGAGTCTAAATTTAGTACTGAACAATTGTTTGGATGCTCACTTTATTTGCCTCGTGAAAGGTACACAGTATTTGGTCATCGGAACAATCGCAGAATTCAAACATATGATGAGTCCTTTGCTGAAATAAAGGAGCCGGAAGCAGAATGGAACACATGCAAGTTTTGAAGGTGGATTCAGAAATAACAGTAATGTACACAATACTTTTTAAAAATTATTATTATTATTATTATCAAAATAGACCTTCTTTCTTTTCTTAGCACCTCTTTATTCATTTGGAGTGTGTTCTTGAACTAGCACCATTGATTTACGTACAGCACCTGGAGGATCCAGAGAGGAGGTCCGTGTCCACCCATGTCGCCTGACCGCGGCCTCTCTTGGCTCACTTGGATTTGCCTTCCTCTGCCGCGCTCTCAAATGTCCTTCACCTTTTGCTCCGTGTTGGGGTTAAGCGATGTGGTTCGAGCCCTACAAGGGCAACAAGTACTCTCCTGGTTTATGCATACATACACGGAAAGGACATGTTTGCAACACCATCTCTTATTCAGAACTTGCATGTGGCAAAGAAAAAGCCTGGGGGTGGTGAGGGGAGTAGTTGGGGAGGGGCGGGGCTAGGGAGGCTTCAGCTTGACTTTTTCTGCTGACCCCATCAAGTCCTTTTTTATTTTTTTATTTTTTCTTGTCTTTTTTTTTTTTTTTTATTTAGCCAAGAAAGCAGACCGGCCCAACTTCAAACCCGAACTTCTGATTTGGGTCCCCAAAGTCAGTCAACATGACATCGATGATTGGAACCTGATCGATTTTGGGAGTATTAATCTCCATCACAGTCTTTCCATAGCCCTTCCTCGTCTGCAACAGAGAAACAGAAGAACTGCTTTGAGACAAAAAAAAAATAAACATTCCAAAAGAGAAACATTTTGTCAAGTGATCTAAAACTATCCTGACGTCAATGAAATGCCTTTGCCAGCAACCCAAAGTTCTCCATATATTCATTAGCAGTTGACTTGCAAAACGTTGAAACGGTGGGGGCCGTACCGCACATCCGTCTGAGAGGGCCGTAATGTAAGGGTTGTTGTCGTAGGACATCTCCTCGTCATTGGCACCCAGGAAGCGCAGCGACTTGTCATAGCTGTCACTGGTGGCGTCATGCCATGCCACCGACTGGTGGCAGCTGTAGGTGAAGTTTTGCCTTGCCGAGGCCGTCAGTAGTCTGAGGAAGGTCATCTGCACCATGTTAATCGAGTTGCCATCCGAGTCGACGTAGGAAAGCTGCGGAGGGGAGCAAAGTCCACGTGTAAGCGCTTGAGCTCCCTCTGCCTAATTTCAACCTTGCAAAGCCTTTCTGAAAGCCGAACGCTGTAAATTTGATTCTCCAAGCTTACATATGCTTACTGTCACTTGACATTTCGCTGCATAAAAAGAGCTTTGAGCGAGATGGAGCCGATAGGAGATTTGGAATGTCACCCGAGAAGGCCATCGAGAAAAATACAAAGTACGTAACAAACGGCACCGTTTTAGTCGCACAAACGCTTCATGAGTAAGTCGGCATCTAAGCATTATTTATGGTGTAAAATGGTATCAATGCATCTTACCTCCCTGAATTGAATTTTCGGAATAATGATAATAAACAAGACAAAAACAACAACAGCTGAACAAATGAGCTACTTTTCAAAGACAAAGCGGCGTGCTGTGTGTGGAACAATCTTACAAAGTTTGTCCTCTACCCACCCATAGGACAGCGGTTTGATTGAGCAGGACATGCGCTGTTTACAACAGGGAATTTTTACGTGTTCAAGGGCAAAGAAAGGCCGATGGTCGCGTTATATCGTTTTCATTGGAGCTCTAGTTCAGTAAAACATGAGTGTTTTTATTTCCAAAAGTTAGTTTTATTTGTTCATTAGTAGCAGCTTCAGCCTCCATAGTGCATGTAGTTGGATGTATCTTGAAATGGTCTCTTTTTAATAGTCTGCAGCCTTTTTTGTTGCGTGCACAGCATGAGGATATTGATGAATCACGAGAGAGAGAGAGAGAGAGAGAGAGAGAGAGAGAGAGAGAGAGAGAGACAACACTTACTATTTTACCACGCTTAAATTCACTGAACCATGACCCAGGAACTTCTTTAGGCCATGAGGATATTCTGACCTGTGACAAAAGAAAGACACGGTATTTTTATGTCACTACTATCCCCCTTTTTCATGTTACTTCCAAGAAACAATTCTCATTTGCACGTGAGTCTTGCTTGTTATGGAGTTCCGCAAGAAGATGTGTTAAGATTTTGGGTATCAAAGCAAAGGCCACTTACCCCATTGGACTTCTTATCTGGGTAGATGCATGTTTCTCCCCCAGCAGTAAAGTTACAGTAGACTTTGAAAGAATCCCCTGAGCAACCTTGGTTTGGATCAATCCAGTATTCACCTAAGAAGAATAATCCAAAAAATATCAAATGACATCCATGTGAAAACGTAATCGTGGACCTCTGATGAAAAGTCTTAAGACATGACAGGTGGCCAAATCTGCTTGAATCCTCCCCAGCATTGAAAACTCTCAGATGCCATTAGGTATGATGTCATGTGACACCTTATAAAGATGATCAACATGAGTATGGTTTCATTTTCTTTTGGGCTTTGGTGTGTATGTTTCAGTTGTTTGCACATTTGTCTATTTTTCGGGGAAACCTCACCACCATTATTTGCTCATCATAAGAAAGTAAATTGTGAAATATGGCTTGGTCAAAAATCTTTTGAATAAATGTACCCTGCTAAGTGGGCTGTGTAACTTCCAATAAGCCGCCACTTCTTTTGTGTAACTTCTTTTTACACTTCCATGAGAGAAGCGATTATGTGAGCAGTTATCTTCATTCTTCACTTCTGTCACTGTTATTGTTGTTGGTATTTTAATGGTGGTTGACTTCTTTTTACACTTGTATGTTAAAAGCTGACATAGTGCAGTCGATTTAATTGTAGTTGATGCAATCATTTGAATCATGAATTTCTATTGAAAACTGACTTTCTCACTGACCACAAAACAATTAATCGTATTCATCCTGGTCGGGTAGCGCTTTTGTTTTTGGACCTACCATCAGGGAACTCTGGGTGGCAGAGTTGCAGATCTTTGCATGTTCTGGCTGGGTTGTTCTGTGTCCCCATGGGGTATTTCATGCGCTCAATATCTTGTTTAAGGTTGTTGAGTGAGCTAAAGATGCCCTCCATGCCCTCGCCGTAATCCATGAAGGTACCGGCCGCGTCGGACTGCATATCGCTGGAACGTTTGGTCTTCTTGGGGGAACGGACGGGCAGTGGCTGGATGACCTCACCCGGTGGGCCCTGCGGGGTGTGTCATATATGTCTACAATGGGAATTCTGACTCGAAACACTGCGCAACCGTACAATGCTTATTGACTCACGGGAGGACCTGGAGGTCCAATGGCACCATTATCTCCTTTAGTACCGGCTGGACCCTGAGAGACAGATGTTAACCATGCTCAAAATTTGCTGCATAACCACAGTGAATGCTGGTTCGTTCTTGTCAACCATATTTAAAAGTATTTTACTCACAGTTGAACCTTTAGCTCCCTTTGGACCTTGAGGACCCTGAATGAGATGGCACATGAGTTTGGCATTCCCTCCACAGAAATCGAAAAGATCCAATCAGTGAATAGACTTACAGGTAGACCAGGGGGGCCGGGGGGACCGAGGGGACCTGCTGATCCACTGATACCCTAATAAAAAGATGAGATAGAGGCGGCCATGCATCAAAGAAACAGTGAAGAGGAATAGTATTACTGTGAGACTTGAGTCATGGATCAAAAGTTCGATTAGCGCATGGCATGAATAGAAAACAGACACAGAAATGTTATCTGAAGAGAATTATGTTGATGGATTATCAATTGTCATCATAACATTTACGTTTTTTTTTTTCACTTCTCCATCCATCCACCCATCCATCCATCCATTTTCTAATCCGCTTCTCCTCATGAGGGTCGCGGGCATGCTGGAGCCTTTCCCAGCCATTTGCAGGTGGACACCCTGAACTGGTAGCCAGCCAATCGCAGAGCACACAAGACCAACAATCATCCGCGCTCACACTCGCATCTGGGGACAATTTTGAGCGTTCCATTGATCTGCCACTTTTGTCTTTTGTCCTATCGGTCAGTTAACAAGTTGATGAAAAGTGATGCCTTGTGACTCTGGTCAAAAACTACTTACACCGTCTCCTTTGCTACCAGATGACCCTTGCGGTCCAGGCAAACCTCGGTCTCCCTTTTCTCCTTGTTCACCAGGAGGCCCGATCAAACCGATTAAACCTGGATGTCCCTGAAAAAGGAAAATGCACATTTTAAAGCGCAATGGCAAAAATGTGCAATACACGCCAGCCAATTCCGTGATTGCTTCCCGTCCACAAAAATATATGAAAAGTAGGCATAGGCGAATGGAGGCTGACATTTCATTCGAAGTCAAAATCCCCGTACATTGTTGTATAGACACACAGACCAGTTTGAAGCACAACCGTAATGGTTTTGAAAAAGCGATGTGCTCTAACCAGACACTATGCATTTAAAGCATTGCAAAACACAACCTTCTGCCTTACACGGTACTTTTAAATTGCTCTTTCTCGGGCCATCGTGTCAGTGTGTGGGAGGCCATTTTGATGCAGTCATGTGGGCTGGCACAATCTCCTCCGTACTTGTATTTTACCAGCAAATTCAACAGAGGCATCAAGGATACGATTCGAGTGATGCATCACACTGCTGAATCCCATCGAGAGTTTTCCCTGGATTGCCACGGTGGCCCCAAAATACTTGGTGCAGCATTTCTTATTTTTAAATATGTCATTTTGGACCGCCTCAAAGACATAATAACGTTGTCCAAATTGTTTCTGACCGCAGCCACAGTGGGACCCTGAAGTCTTCGTTTCCAAATGTTCTCATGAGGATCATCCAATCAAGGGGAACAATCACCTTTTCACCCTTGGAGCCTGGGTCACCTTTCAGACCAGGAAGTCCAGGAGGACCCTGAGCAAAAGTAGAAATGAAAATGAAAAACCTCTTGGTCCTGAATAAATCATAACAGTGGAAAAAATGAAGGGAAGTGAGTCGAAAAACAGAAATGATGAAGACTGCAGCCAAAAAACAAACTGAAGGACGTCCTGTTTCCGAGGTGAGATGTACTCACCATTGGTCCAGGTGGGCCGTCTTGTCCCGAAGCACCGGGAAGTCCTTGTTCACCCTGTGAAAAACATGACAACAGTCCAGCTTTTGTATTTCCTCATTTTCTGTGTTCGTAAGCGAAATGGATATTTCACTGACATCTAGTTAATGTCTTATCGTATTTTTAATTGGAAGGGAAGTCACTGAATGAACTCCTGTTTTCGAGCCAGTATTGCATTAATCCGCCTTAATTCTGCGTGAAGGGAGTTGTCTCTGTTAAAATTCTTACTGAATGGCGGAACTTTATTATCGTGATGCGCTGGTGGGGGCAAAGTATGAAGGCACTTTGGGTATACTTGTTGGTATTTAGACTTACAACAGGGCCAGGTATTCCACGGAGACCTTCTGGACCAGGCTTTCCGGCAGGTCCCTGAGGCCCAACAGGTCCAGTTTTACCCGCTGGACCTTCGGAGCCAGCCTCACCCTGTGAAGAGAGACACAGGAAGTTGCTGCAAATGTGGGAAAGTTGTACAAGTTGGTAAAAGTCACGATGTAACAATATCACTTGAAGCCAAGAAATCTAATTAAGTTTTTGTTACCTTGGCGCCCTTCTCTCCTTGTCTGCCTTCAGCACCAGCCGCTCCCGGAGGCCCCTGGGAAGGAGGACAGCATTGTTAGCATGTCAACATATAATTGACGTTATTATGCAGCCATTGTTTGCAGACAAGTGACCGATCGTCTGTGACACATTTCAGAGCCTGCCCATAACAAAAGATAGGTATTTCTTTTATTCAATTTAATAAGTAAAATTGGCAATATATGGCATTGGCATTTTTGGTTTTCCTTTTATACAGGGCGTTTTCTTTCTTGGCGACAGTTCCCTGTATTTTACGTATTTTCAAGAGCAATGATTTTATTGCATAAACTGTAATAATTGAAGTCATGTAAAGTAATCCATGTTGTTCTGTTATGGCGTTGTCTTATTGGGCAAAAATCCCGCCTAGCAACCAGCGGCCATGAAAAAACATCTCTAAAGCCATTGCAGAAAACTGATCATCGCCTATTTTTGTTCAAAGAGTTCAGAAATTAACCAGGGCAAGCATGAGTACACAACTTCAAATGTCTTGAACACTGCTTCAGTTGTGTCAAGATCAATTGGAGTGACTTCGTTTTGTCTGCTTGAAGTTTCATCAAAAGACAGCGGTGTACCCATGTCCACATTTGCAGGCTCGTCCTTCTTTCTCTCCTCATTCCACCACCAACTTGCTCGACTCATGTGGCCAGCCAAAGGCGGGGTGCTTATTGATCGAAAGCCCAAATTGAACACTCTAACACCCCATCCAGCTTCTCCTGCTTTGAAGCTTTCATTAGCTTGTCATTTTCACATTAACTGGTGCTCGAGTGTCTCTTCATCAGCGCAAAACATTTCACTTCAAGCAAAATACACCAGGTTCACAGAGTAGGCGTGTTTTCCGAACAAACTTGCTGTAATAAGGAATTCAAAACGAACTAAAATGAAAAATCCAAAACCATCATAACCATGGTACAGTTCAGTTGTATTTAACTTTAGTACAATAGTTATTTCAACAAGGGAGTGACTGGACTACCTCTTCCAACTAAAGTCCACCATAATCCATTTTGTGACTTTTCAAATCGAGAAAATACTGCCTCATTTTCCGTCAGCATGAAGGCTCACATCTGAAAAAGCAGCTTAGTTTCACACACATATCTAATTCGTAATATATAGAGCTTTTAGTCCAGCTGAATGTCTTAATTTGACAAGGATTCCCAAAAGACTGCTTTTAATAATCCAATAAGCGGAATCAAAAAATGACCTAATCGTATTCTGTTTAACATTCCTTGATGCAACTCAAACATCCCACTAGCAATGGTTCCACATCCATGTTATGAATCCGCTTTGCAGCAGCTGTCAGATGGCAGCATGGAATCAATAATGTGTCACACTTGCAGTGGCTCTCATTTTGAAGAAGATTTAAAGGAATCAAGGATCAATTACTCGATAAGCCTTTTTTTTTCCATTTCTTGTGCGTAGAGGGAGGGGAAAAAAAAAGGATTCCCGATTTTGAAATCTCACTGTTCGTTTCCCATCAGACTGCAGAGCGTCTTTCGCTCACAGCATGTTCGCCTGAAATCTCCACCTCTTGTTATCCCTGCTTTATTTTTTAATGAAAAAGAATCACTCGGGCTGGAGTGCGGGCGACGTGACAAGACCGAGCTGTTTAGGAGGACAGGCACTGTCTCATTTATTTCAAGACAACACGTGACACTCGCATTGGCTCATAGACGACAACTCTCAGACATTGACAGCATTGATATGAGGTCACTCCAGAACTATACATTTTAATATGCGACTTGTAGCGTTGCCTGGATCATACGGAAAAGTCAATCGCAATCACCATAATAGCAATGGACTTACTCTTTTGCCAGGAGGTCCAGGTGGGCCAGCTTCCCCTGATGGACCTGGGGGTCCCTTGAGATCAGCAAAGAAACACAATGTTATGTTATCTCTTACGGTGAATTAAAACGTTTGCTTGAAATCTGCGATATAGCGGTGACAAGAACGCTGAGAACATTGCCTACATGCAGATTCAAACCCCCCAATATAGATGTGAACAACTTACTGCCTGGCCAGTTTCACCATCGTCTCCCTTCTCTCCTGGTTCTCCATCTGTGCCCTAATGAATACAAATACGGATGTTGCCCAAAATATAATAATAATTTAAATAATCGGCCCTACTAAATGCAAATCAACCAACATTTTAATCAGAATTCAAAAGAATTGTTGAAAGCCAAGTAAATGTTGCCGGAGGATTTCAATACTCACAGCAACACCTGGCTCTCCGGGAGGACCAGTGTCTCCAGGGAATCCGACGGGCCCCTTTTCAAAGCAAACAAATTGTCATTGAAGAAAAAGAGATGAGATGAGTTGGCGATGCTGCTTTTAATGACAATGTAGCCGATACTCTCACAGCAATACATTCCATGAGCAAGCAATCATAAATTAAAAATAAAAAAAAATCAGAAAGACTTTGAGATCGATGTAGTAGGTCTCATGTCAAGCAGCAGATTTGACAATACTTACGGGGTTACCCTTTGGGCCATCATCTCCGGGGGGACCTTTGGCACCAGCGGGTCCAGCAGCGCCAGGAGGTCCTGCTTCTCCCTTCTCTCCTCTCTCGCCTTTGGGTCCCTGTCATAATTGGGTCAATAAAGGGTAAATGACGTTAAAATTGACTTGCAAAGTCAGCATCATTCACAAAACTGGAATACCATCTCATGTTTTCCAAAAATGTGAATTATTGCAAAATACAAATTAATCACGACTGAAAGAGCTGTTTGTGGTTGTCTGAATGGACGCAAAAACCAAAGCTTCACCGTCACGCCTGAATTTCTAAAATATCATTCACGTAACAATTATTTGCAAATGTGAAAAACTTGACAACTGGTTGGGCCGCGGTTATGATGGGGGTCTAAAAAGCCAGATGACTTCACTATGAAAATGCCACTGTGCTGTCAACAAAATACAGATAACGTACCCCAGTGCCGGGCTCTCCAGGTGGTCCGGGGTTCCCGGCCTCACCTTGTTCACCCTTGCAGAAAGACAAATCTCAGTGACTGAAATGATTGTTGAGGACAGCACACCATGTTTTGACTCGTACCTTTTCTCCCACTGAGCCAACGGGACCCACGCCGCCTGGAGGACCTTGTGAGCCCTGCAATTCAGACAAATGACTTGCAGTACAACTGTTGATGACTGGAAAGCTCGTAAATCCACAGGCAATCCATTTACTGTCGCAGCTGTCGAGCGCAGCCACTAGTCAGTCTAAGTGCATCAAATTTAATCATACGTACATCAGCTCCACTAGGACCCTGAGGACCTCGAGGACCAGGGGGGCCAGGAGGACCCTAGAGACAGAAAACAATACAGTTGGGTATCAACTGTGCACATCTTAACTGTGTCAAAGTAGAGGTTGCGTTTCTTACCATGGGGCCAACATCACCGTTTTCTCCCTTCTCACCAGGAGGTCCTGGAAGCCCCTGAGAATATAAAAAAACAGGCCCATGAATAAAAAATCGGAAAGGGCTAGGCAATTTGAAGTGACTTTCCAGGAATATTTGATGGGAATTTGTAAAATATATTGCATTTGTCTCGCTGCAAAATTGTGCAGAGTTTTGTACTTTTTCTGTTCCAAGCTTTTCTCTTGCATTGTCCTTCCCACAAACACTGCTCACAAACACTATTGATTGTATCTATCCACCAACAACTAAACCCCACCCAGCTACTTCAACTACCTGCTCGACCTAAGCCATAAGTGTGTGTCGCCCTAAAATGGAGTGCGCGCTGCTCGAAAGTCAATTCGGTATGACAAAACCTCTGTGCGATGCATGATAATTCCTCATCTCATCTGTGTCAAGTTGTCCGCTGAGATTAAATCGTTAGTGGCCTAATTATGCAGAATGCTAAATGTGCTAAAGAGAAGCAGACGAGTGGAGAAGGTTGGTCTCTGCAATTAATGGAAAGTCGGTGGCAAGTGATTGAATTCTATTTAAAAGTCAATTACATGCAACCCGGTGCAGAGGAACTATAATACATTTTAACAATGTTTCTAAAGTCAACAATGTTAGGCGCTACGACTGCCTTTTGTAAATCATATGAAATGATGCTTCATCCTTAAACCATTAAACAAGGTCAAAAAAAAATCTATGGCAGGACAGCGACTGAGGGAAATGAGTC
This sequence comes from Hippocampus comes, assembly GCF_001891065.2. NCBI lineage: Eukaryota > Metazoa > Chordata > Actinopteri > Syngnathiformes > Syngnathidae > Hippocampus > Hippocampus comes. The sequence continues at coordinate 466,873 of NW_017805137.1, forward strand.
AATGCCTCTAACCTGCAGGCCGATGGGACCAGGTGGTCCAGGGAAACCTCTGGCTCCTTCATCACCTTTCTGTCCAAACATACCCTGCTGACCTCTGGGACCAGGCTCTCCATCAGCTCCCTGGGAACCAACAGTTTTGAATATGACACCAAAACGACACAAGTTCAATAACATAGTACAGTAATGTCGTGGCAGGTTCGTTCATGACAAAACAAGGACACTTACAGCAGGACCTGGGGCACCAATGGGACCTTGAAGACCTGCTGGTCCGGGCGGACCCTAATAAACATTACAAAAAAAAAAAAAAAAAAACATATAAATGGTTCTGCATGTAAAATGCCAAATGACGTTTGTAAATGTGAGGGGAATTCCTCTGGAACCCACCTGTTCTCCCTTATCAGCTTTGCTTCCTTTCTGGCCCGGCTCGCCAACCTCTCCCTGGGAAATACACAGAAAGGTCAATTAACTGTCTCGAAGAAAGGGCATCACCCTTGACAGTCATCAAAGCGATCTAAGTTTTAGAGCTCAGTTAAGAGGCCGACCAAGGAGTTCAGCAGTGCTTAAACACTGACTGACCTTATCACCATCCTCTCCGGGTGGACCTTGTGGTCCGGCAGGTCCCGGCAAGCCCACGGGACCCTGGACGCCATCACGGCCAGCTGGACCTTGGGGACCTTTCTCACCCTAATTCAGTGAAGACATTTGTTTGCATCCTTTTTGATAGATAAGGAAAGAAACTAACGTATGAACAGATGTTCTCCAATACGTACAGGTGCCCCTTTCTCCCCAGCGGGACCTGGGGGACCTTGAGGGCCAGGTCTGCCAGACAGGCCGATTGGACCTGCTGAACCGGCGGGACCTCTCTCACCAGGAGAACCCTTCATAAAGACACAAAGAGATTAAAATAAGTCAATAATAAAGGCAAAATATATCCACAATGATATTGCCTTTGATTGGAACTTTAATGCTATCCGATCATTATATACACATATCTGTTATCAAATTTGACAGTCCATTGACCTATAGTACTTACAACAGGACCAGGTGGACCCTGGGGCCCCTCTCCTCCCTTCAGACCTGCAGGACCCTAAGGATGAAAACAAAAGAAGTACCTAGGTTATTTCCTTCAGCAATACAGTACTACCTCCGACAACATTTCACATTAAATCAAAGAGCGAGACTTGTAGACATGCTGTATATGGCATGAAACTGAAAAGAAGCACTGCAGATAGTGCCCTTACCGTGGCACCAGGTAGGCCTCTCTCGCCTGGAAAACCTCTGAGGCCGGGGGGACCATCCTTGCCAGAGGAACCCTGCGGCCCGGGGTCTCCCTGAACGCACAATCAAACATACCGCTGTAGGTCGGATGCATTTGTCGATCAAAACAACTTCATTGCGACATAGACAACGATCAATCCGATGCGAGCGGAGGCATTCAATGGCTTGGCTATTGCTCATCTTGTATTTATTGAGAATACCATTTTGGTAACTCTAAAAAGGAAAACTATAGTATAGAGTGGTGGTTTGATTTTCTTTTTGAAAGTAGGAATAATGCTTTTATTTGACTTTACACAATTAAAATTATATACATGTACAGTACATGCAATATATGTATCAGTCATATATATATATATATATATATATATATATATATATATACCACATACTGTTCTCTACATTCTATACATTTTTGTTGTTTAAATTAGGAGAAAAAAGGCATCAAAAATCACTCGTTTCAAACTGAATATTTGCAAACTTCATTTAAAAGTTCACATAGCAAGTTTTAGGCCCATTGCAAGAGTACAGTGACTGTTTTCAAGCACAATATATTGCTACCGTATTGTGATACCATATGGGGAAAACTGCAGTGATGAGAATGACATTTTCCCTTTTTTTTTTTTTTTTTTTTTAGCAGGAAAGTTTGTTCTAGCTTTGTTCTTCCCATTGGGCACACTGCAAACAGGGAGGCGCAGCCGCAGGAGAGCCGGTGGGGCTTATAAAAGGATTCAGACTCTGCTGCGTGGACTTCAGCAAAGTGTCCCTAGCATACTAAAACAGAGGCCTGAGTGAAAACGAGGGAGGGAAATGGCTCTGGGAGTAGTAAAGTGTTTAGAGTTAGCTGACAGACTTGATTAGATTGTCTGTTTTAGGGTAGATGGGGGTGGAAATGAAAGCACAAGACTGGAGAGAGGAGGGATGCAATGCAGGTTAAGTGTGACGGGGAGTTGTTTCCACAAAATGTCTTCTGACTGTCCGTAATGGGCTCTCAAATGTTGACCGAGGGAAGAATTTAACCATAGCATTTCCAGTGATATGTATTGTATCATAAAAATTGTATGTTCATTGTCCGCTGCTTCTTTTGTCAGGACTATACCCCATGGGCTCTAAATCAAGTCCGATGATAGCGACATAACACAAATGTATACTTAAGTAGGGAGGCACACCACTATTGTTGTGGAAAATTAGTTGAATGAATTACCACCATCATTTCTTGACATACCTTTGCTCCTTCTTTTCCAGCAGCTCCAGGGAGACCTTGCTCTCCGGGTGGACCAGGAGGTCCAGGGTGGCCTCTCTCACCAACAGGACCAGTCTCTCCAGTGGGTCCCTAAAGTCAAATGTATTTCAGCAGAAGCCCAAGAAGTAGATGTGACTTTGCACACAGTCTAATATCGACATGCATTCATAGATGTTTTTTATTTTTTTCGAAATCCTTTTCTTTGTTTTTTTTTTTTTTGTTTGTTTTGTTTTTTACCTGGGGCCCAACAACGCCTCCTGGGCCTGGCGGACCAGTTTTTCCTTGAAAACCCTGCAAGAAAATAGACACATTGATTAATGATAAATACACACTCCCAAAAATAAATAAAGAAATAAAATAAAATAAAATGAACTAAGAGAAATGCATTTCAGGTAAGAGTGCAGTGATTGCGTGATAGCATTACTTTGAATAAACATGGGGTTTTCCTAAGCAGCATCACTTCATCACCTACATCTCATTTTTTTTTAAATATCTTTTTAACGTGACAGAATCTCAGGAGGATGTCAGACTGCTGTCTCAAGAACAGTGTGAATGTCACCATTTGTGAAGACACACACACACACACAAAATTCTCTGGGGAGTTGGGTGGAAAATACTGAACAATTAGTTGTGAAAAAAGCTGCAGAATAAATTCACAGTCGCGCTTGATTGGTTTATGCAGCGCTGTATTCCCTTTGGATGTGCATGAACATTCTTTACCCTTCAGAGGGTACGCTACACTTTTGTGAATTTCCCACAGAAAAAAAAAATCTATAAATACTGTTGTTGCAAAATCTATTTTGATAGCACTTGTCCTCATTTGAGAAGGTGGAGCCTCTCCCTGATGACTTTGGGCTGTGAGTGGCTGCGTAAACTCTGGTCGCCAGTCAGCACCAGGACACGTCGAGCCACGAAAATCATACATTCACATTTAAACCAAAACACAATCAAGATTTTTCATTTTCATTCATGAAGAGATTCTGAGTGAAAGGGACACACAAACAGTAGTGGGAGTGGGGTGGTGCCTCGCTCAAGGACACCTTGACAACAATCACTGCACACACTCGCATCTCTCCGACAGCTATTTGCCATGTTTACAAATTTGCCGCCTCGGGACTCAAACGAGTGGCCCTACGGCTACAAATCCAAGTTCTTAGCGGTGAGCTAGTGCTGCCCCAAATTACTTATTATTTAGTGGAAACGGAGCTCCGTCTTGACTCTCTGAAAAAATCTTTATATGCAATTCCTGCAATGCAACTTGTGCTGGTGGGCCTGGGAGCCCCTCAGCATGTTTATGACTGTGATCCATCCACATATTGGACACCTGCAGAGCGTGCGCTTCAGCAATAAATCCAGGACCATAAACATTCTAATGACGAGTATGTAGTCGTTCGGATAGCAGAAACGGAAGGTATCGTATAAGGCGTTAATGTGCGAGTTTTTAGAAGAACGTCTAGCCCTCTGAGCCTTGTCCAAATGGTGATGCATTTCAAGTATGGAATAAAATTGGCGAGAGGCTCATTCAAATCAATGCGGGGATTTGGATGACCTGTGTGTCTTATGACATACAGTATGTAATAGCAAAGAATATATAATGGAAGTACTTACCGTCTCGCCACGCTGGCCTGGGTGTCCAGGCAGTCCATCCTTTCCAGGTGGTCCCTATTTGGAGGAAATGAACACTCTTATTCATGAGGTGGACACCGGTCGCCATCAGTAAAAATAAATAAATAAATAAATAAATAAATAAATAAATAAATAAATAAATATGAAGTTCCAATTGCAGCATTTTATAAGCAAGTCATATGGTGCAACAAAAGAAGAAATATCTGTCTCGACACATCTAATGACCCACATAACTATTACAGGGCTGAAAGAATTAATGGGGATGTTCCTGTGTCCCAACCATCTTCTTTTGAGTTAGACTATTTCATTTGTACGGAATTATACATATGTCTAGGTACCACTAAGGTGGATGAAGTTCTCATATCATCTGATTTTCATATATTGTATCGCCTTCAAGTAGTAAGCTACTTACAGGTGGTCCCTTTGGTCCAGGGAAGCCCACAGGCCCCTGAGGTCCTTGAGGTCCCTATAATGAATATATCAACTGTCAGACCAATGACACAGGTGTGGAAATATTGTCTCCTCCATGCAAATCAAAGATACCAAAATCGTTTCAACAAGATAGTTGATAGTCACAGCAAAAAGTGCCGTTTGAACAAATTAATGAATACCGTATAAGGTTTTGCGGTTCCTAATAATCCCCAGTGAATAAAAGGAACATTGCAATGACCACCAAGAGGGGCTTTATTAGAAAGTTCAGTCTGTTTAGTTTTAATAGAGTCATAAAAAAGTCCTCGATTTAATAAGCGATTGGAAATTGCACAATTACACAGAGGTAGTCAAGGGATGAAATAAAATAGATTGGAGAGAGAGCAATGTGAGAAATAAGGGGTCAAACATGAGCAGGGTTAACGTCTAAAAGGTACATTTAATATTAATAACCTTCAATTCAAAGTACTTTTGAAATCAACTGTTCATTCTGAGCAAGAAGCTGGATCCCAGCGATGTTCGGCCAGCACACTCCATTAGACTTCATTTTATCGACACATAAAGTGTGTGTGGATCAAGTCTTGCAGCATTCCTTAATTAACTTTTTTTTTTTTTTTTTTTTGGGAGACGGGGCGGGGGCGTCCTTTTTTTACCCGTCAAATAGTTATTTTACCAAGCACTGTAGCCATCTCAATCAACAGAAAGCAAAGGCATAAAAAGGGAACGTGTGTCACAGCAGCATTATCCAGTTGCTAAATCATATGAGCAGGTATTTTCTTACCTGCTCAAACATTGTTTTTAAGGAGGGATAGTGGTTGCCTAATCAACAAATCTAAAATTCAAAGAACAGTACTGCTAAACCGTGTTGGATCAGACTCATGCATCATGGACTTACTCTCTCACCAGGCGGGCCTGGAGGACCGTCATTCCCGGATGTACCCTGTAAGGCGCAGCAACAATCATCATCAGTCCATCTTTCCAAAGCATTCAAAAATCTTTCCGATGATCAGATATTGCTCAAAGTCGTCATTTGTCTGACTACTATTCGTTTCTTGTATGTTCTGACCATCCATCACTGAATCATCTACCTTGGGGCCTGGCTTTCCTGTTGGGCCTCGAGCTCCTCGAGCCCCACGAGGACCCTGAGAGAAAAAAAAAAAAAAGCAACATTTTATCATGAGACAACCAAAGTAGATACAACCAAATATTATATTTCAAGGTTGAGGAGCATTCATGTAACCTGGAAATGATGCATTGATTGTTACATACCGTTGGCCCCCTTTGTCCTCTTGGACCAGGTTTGCCTGCAACACCCTATTAGAGAGCGCAACAATTACTAAAACATGAGATTAAAAAGTTCATCTGTCACGACCCAGCATTGTTCATTTTGTAATACTCTTAACGATGCTGTAATGACATATAAGGGAAGAGTGCATTTCTTACCCTGGCACCTTTCTCTCCATTGGCCCCTGGGAATCCAGGGAAACCACTGGAGCCCTGTCAAAAGTGGGAGCAAAAGGATCCTATCACATAGAGCCCTTGTCCTGTGTTCATCACAAGTGTAGATTAGATTAGGCTATTAAAATGAGGAACACATCTTAAAGGAACACATGAGGATCACGTGCACTCATACACCAAGGTGTCAAAGAAAAGACAAATGAGCCAAATTGCATTTCAGGAGCAGGCGATGAAAGACCGTCTTACCAAAATGTGATGCCCAGTCAAGTTGCATTGGAAACATCAAACAAGTGCAAATATGTTGAGTCACACAACCTTTGATCATTTCATGTCATTTCCGTGAATTATTAAAACGCCATACTTACACTGATTGTATGCAATGTACGGCATTTGCTTACACTTGCACATCGTGGTTGAATGGCTCATTTTCACATTTTATTGATTTTTTTTAAGGTAGTTTGGGGTCAATCGTGAAGGTTTAAAGCAACCTTGGATAGTAAAATGAGTAATTTACCTTCGGTCCTTGTCTTCCTGGATATCCTGGCAATCCCGGTACTCCCAGTTTACCCTGGGGAATATTAAATCATGAAGCCACAATAACAAATATTTTTCAGAAATGTGTCGACGAACACTTGCCGTATTACCTTCTCTCCAGCAGGACCTATGGGACCTGACTCTCCATTGGGCCCTGATCTTCCCTTGGGACCTTCAGGACCATCCTCTCCACGAGGCCCCAACATGCCAACCTCACCCTGATGCCATATTAAGAAAAAAAAAAATGAAATGATGACCTCTTGTGACTTGGAGATGGAAGAAATTTATGAGGTGGATTAAGTCTTCCTCACCCGGTCTCCTTTGATTCCCATGTCACCTTTGAAACCTGGGAAACCATCTTCACCCTAGAACCAAACAAGAACAACCTACAGCATGTTTCTAGAATTGCTCATTGCTTCTTTGCAAGCGATCAGTCATTTCACACCTGATGTGATGGATAGTTGAGCTTTGCTTGCATCACATCTCATACGCTCATACGCACGAGGTCAATCCCATCCCTTATTCATGACAAAACCTTTACCCCGCAAGGCTCAGTAGTTTAAATCACGTGCGTTCATGATTCAGGAACTATACACATGAACGCCTGTCACTATGGTAACAACAATATCACACAGTCAGATGGTGTACTTTATCCAATAGAAGTCGTATCGATCTCAAGTGACCGGCCATCTCTGACACTTCAAAGAGTGATTCGTTGAAATTCTGCGTGGTGACACCATGCACAAAAACTTCAAACGGCTTGAGATGAAGTGAATTGTTCTTTGAAAGTGAGACGCCTTGGGCACGACAGATTCACGTTCACACAAGTCTTTGTATCCACCGGAGGAGGCCATCTTCTGACCTCTGCGAGGCAAGAGCTCAAAGGATTCAGACGGACGTGAGGAGGGCCAAGACGGGCCCGGGTTACAGAAGCTTAAGCTTGAATACAGGCGGCCTCCTCAAACTTTGTTTCAAGTGGTCTATTTCTCTCCAGAAACGAGAGAAAAGTGAAGTCGTCGTCATTGGTAGAATTGTTTCCAAAAATTCAGTTCATGATGAAAATGGTGACAAAGCTATCCCCAATTCACACAAACTGGCAAAATGCGTATGCCAGGCCAGTAGTGGGCAATGTCACTTTGCAAATAAAAATGCACCCACTGCTTTTGAAAAGCCTTTTTCAAGATGGGGGTCTAAGAGTTGGCATATGTACTTTAAACAAAGTGTCTCCTCTGCTTATATTAGTGGTGTCATAAATGTAAAGTGCTTTTAAACTCTCTTGGTATGGCAAACTGGCAATGGCCCCTTTGCTGTATTTGGTTTTGACAAGCAGCGAACACCTTTCGCATTGCTTCTTTAAAAGGATACATAAAATGATACATAAAATAACTTTATGATCTGAACAATGAAAAGCTACTTCGGTATTTACCCACAAACATTGAGAATTCACGTCCCTCACTCGGGTTACATGGTATTGAGAGCGGTTAGTATCTTGGTCTTACCTTTTCTCCCTTTGAACCTTTCAGCCCTCTCACACCATCAGCACCCTGTTGGACAGGAAACATTCATCAAATGAGGATACAATTCCGACACTATTCCTGATGCATTAAATTGCCAAAAGAGCTTGCCTTGACACCGCGAGGCCCAGGGTAGCCGATCGGACCCTGCGGGCCCACTGGACCCTGAAAGAAAAATAACGGTGCATCAAAGCTTTTGCATCCAAATATTTATACGTCGATCTGTTCTATATTTATCAAAGTTGCTTTCAATCTGGGATTCCTGACCAGGATGCCGTGACAAATTAGCCTGCAGTGAGAGATTATTAACAGTGTTATTCATTAATCCCACATATCGTTTTAGTCATCTATCTCTGGCACTGACGTACAGTGACAGGCAGATTAATATAAATGCTATTCCATAAAATGGCAGAAGAAACAAAAACGCTGCCGAGCCACCTGTTGCCATTCAAACAATAGATTATTAGCTTTGTGCACAAATAAAGAGCCATGATGAAACACTATTTGTCAGTACATTCAGATGAGGTTATTATTTCAGTATTTTATCATTTTTGTGATTTTTAAAATTTTTTATTTGGTGGTTTGCCATCTCATTTCAAATGTCAAGGGTGACTTGGCTCAATAAATTGTATCACTTTCTTTTCTTGGCAAAGGATAATGTTCTGTTCAACCAAGAAGATAATCATAATGTTGATTAACAAATCCTAAATAAATATATGGGATAGAGTCAATGTACTGATTCAGAGGTGGAGAAATAAAATAATACTAACTGCTGTGGTGTTTCCAAATGCGATGAATGTTTCTTAACATGAAAATTCGCTTACATTAAGCACATGTATTTTCTCATAATTTAACTTCATTCATCACCATTGATTATCTTTAGTACATATCATGAATACAACACAAAGTAATTCTTCAGGGTGGACTAATAAAGCAAAGTAATGACCAAAAAAGTTTAATTGTGTCATAAATCATCATTTCGGTTTATTTATTTATTTCAGATTCATCTTGGTAAAAAGACGAGACTGGTTTCCAAAAGGCACCTACTTGGGCTCCTTTTTCTCCAGGTGGACCCTCCTTGCCAGGATGACCCTTTAAAAACAAAATCAGATTAGGCAGATCACACTAAAAGTGACACAAGGAGATGTGAAATGCTCTGTCAGGATGTGTTGCTTTGTCGACATGGAATGAGAGCAAATGAATCAGTCTGAAAAATGGCAACATTGAAGCATTTCAGCCGTTTTCTGTATAATTTGCTTGTGCACCGGACTTATGAACATGAGTGACATTTAGCTCTTCAGCAATCTCAAACAGCTCCACTCAAAGAGCTGACAAGTGAGTAAGAGATACGTACGCTCAGCACCGAATACAAAGTGTTTTTTTTTTTTTTTTTCCAGATAGACAGCTCTAATGAAACAACATTCCATCTTCAGAGACATATGTAACATCACGGATGTTGAAATTTAAATCAGGCAGACCAGTTGCTGACCAGTGGACCACCGTGCCGTGCCATGAAACATAAATGGCAAAAGTTGAAGACCACAGACACAAGTCTCCACTAGGTTTCAATTTACACTGGCCAAAATAATCACAATTGAGCAAGTTTCTTCTTTATTGCCAGTTCATGTGTATGGAATATTGGTTTTCGGGATGCATGAATACAGGTGTGAAGACCACGTACAGGGGGTCCATCTGCACCAGGTAGTCCAGGCAACCCTGACCTGCCCTGAGGACCCTGCAGATGACAAAAAAAAAATATTGTGGGGGGGGGGGATTACAATAAAACATTTCCCTCCCAATGTATGCGCATAAAACTAGATGCTTGCAATTAACAAAAAGAAAAATAAATTGAATCCATACTTTTTCACCAGGAGGTCCAATAGGGCCTTGGGGACCAGGAAGACCCTACGAAGTAAACGCGTACAAAGAAATAAATGAGCCTTGGTTTCTATGACAACAAAAACACAATCAGCTGAGGAGTACTGTCAAGAGTTGAGCTGCTGGAAGAATGTTAAGCTCGTGTGTACGTGCGTATGTGTTAAATGAGGGGTGATCAGTGGACACATTAGCATTTAGCACTCATGTGAGACTGCTTGATTAAACATTTAATGTGTGCAATGATGTGTAATAAAGCTTTTTTGTGTGTGCTAACGAGTGCATGCGCACACCATTTGAGGTACTTCAGCTTGCAGCAACAGGTGTGACACCCTTGTCGGAATGCCATTAACATGAGTAGGATGCTATCACGTGAATGAACTACAAAAACACCTGTAAAATACTGCAAAAAAACCCCAGCAGGTGCGGCAGAGAAGGTTGCGTTCACTTATAGTGTCTTCAAGTGAGAAGGCTTTAAATTTCACTTTGGAATATAATACAGAATGGCAGTTTTTCCACAAGCCCCCCTCTTTGTTTTGACATAAGATTTTAAGACAGAGTGTGATTAATGACTTTACCTGAGTGCCTGAAATTCCCTGTTGGCCCGGTGGTCCTGGTTCTCCTTGTGGTCCCTAAACAAAATGAAGAATAGCACAACGTCTGCATTAAACTCCAAAATGTCACTTGGATTGTGTACGTTAATATCATCACGCAAGGAGGTGTCGTCCTTTAACAAGCGTCAAGACGGGATTTGCAAGAGTGAAGCATGGAATGTAAATATGAAAATAACGGGAATTATTCAAATTCAATGTACGGACGAGAGCAGTATTGCCCCCCAAAGTGAAAATCATCCCTCAACTTTATTGTCGACATTTTTCTGTCTCTTTTATAGGGAATTTGCCATACTCTCTTGTCCGAAGGGATCATACAACAAGTCCGAGGTAGTGATCACGGCACTTTTCAAAATGACTCGATAGGATGAGAAACAGCGCAAAATGCAAAGGATCCTTCAGACCTTTATTTATGGCAAATGCCATGACAAATATGATATCACGTCAGGGTCACATGGCTCAGTGTGAGCAAATGACGGTTCTCCTCCGTAGGTCCTTTGAGGCACGGGGATGACCTCTAACCTCACGGCCGTGAATCCCAAAGGAATGTTAACAGCCCAATGTAGACAGTGCAAAATTGCAGAAACAGTACAGCACAACTCCCGTCACAAATGATGGAGCCTTAAGAGCTGAGAGGAAACATTTGAAAGACAAACAGAGACAGTGTTATCTTCTTACCATGTTTCCTTTTGAACCTGGAGGTCCATCAACTCCAGCAATACCCTGTGAGGGACAATTAGGTAAAAAAAAAAAAAAAATGAGGAAAAGTACAAACCTGTGACCGATATCATTCAGCGATCAACTAAAGTATTGTAAGAATGATGGTGATACATACAGGTGAGCCAGGAGGGCCAGGGGAACCGCGAGGTCCCAGGAGACCTCTTGGACCCTACAAAGAATGAGAAGAAATCAATCATTAATCATACAAAAAAAAAAAAAAGAAAAAGAAAATGTTGATGCTACATCGGAAAAACATGTGACCCTGGTGGACACTTTTGGTAAAGCATGATGAAACACACTATCAGACATGCATTCATTTTGAATAGAGTATAAACATTTGGGACGCTCAGAATATGTAATAATAGTGAAAAAGTTAAAAATAAAAATCAAGTCAAACGTACACTCTCCCCAGCCAACCCTCTGGGTCCGATCTCTCCATCCTCACCCTGTCGAGAGAAATAGACATCAGTTTGTTTTTTCGTGAATTCAAGATTTAATAAGAACATAACAAAATAATACAAACCCCCCATACAAAATAGAACACGTGATCTGTGACACTCAGCATTTCAAACTCAATTTCTGTTTTTGTCGAGCAAAATGGTAGTGAACCAAACATGGTCGAACGTAGTTACAGCATGTATTGAAAGGCCGAGTAGTGGGGAAAACTTCAACATGGCCGCCCTCCTCCCTCCTTCATATTGTCTCTGCCATAGATTGATGCGACTCAAAATTGTAATGAATGACTTCAGTTTAGTGTTTTTTTCCTCCCCTTTCTTTTCTCTAACTCAGCCTGGATCTGTATTAAAAATAAGAAGTACTTACTCTCTGTCCATCCTCTCCAGGAGAACCTGGCGGTCCCATTGGTCCTGGCTCACCCTGACAAAAAGAGGAAGTTTCATGTTGATAACCCGTAATCCTTTCAAGAAACGTACAGAAGGAATAATAGTATATTCTGTTGTTTGTATTCGGTTCATAATGCAGTTCAAATTGGAAAAACCTTTCATGTGGATTTGAGTTTCAAAAAGGAAAAAAAAATCACTTTGAGGAAAAAATTACAAATATTCGACAAAAGGAAATGTTACCCTGTGCCCTTTTTCACCAGGCAGTCCGGGGAGCCCATCAAAGCCTCGGTCACCCTGTTTCAGAACGATAAGACTGTCAACTCACAGCACCATAAGTGTGCTATTGCGCCATTTGTTGAACCACAAATGTGAATATATTGCACAATAAGTGCTAATGGTATTTGGTACTTTGCTGCCTGGCTCTCCGGGCATTCCACGTGCTCCGTCGGCTCCGGCACGACCCTAGAAACACAAGTTACTTTGAGCATATACGTACTGCAACAAAGTGTAGCAATTTTACCATCAGGCGGTTTGTAGGATTTTGAGCAAATTAAATAAAACACATGCATTGTGTTTTGGTGAAATTTGTCATTTCAAAGTAAAAGATTTTTTTTTTATTGTGTTCAAAAAACATCAACTAATGTCTCCAGTTTGAGTCACTCATTCATATTAGGCTGTTTTATGTTCATTCGTAATCAATTACGCTTGGCCCGTGACACAAATTGGACCCGCACGTCCCCGATTCGCTTTCTGACTCGCTTTGACATTTTCAGACAGATTAAATAGGGCGGCAATTGATCCGAGGATTGGAAGCTGCACGGGCCTTTAAGCACTTATCAAGCGATTGTTTGTTGGGTTGTAAATAATCCTCTCAGCGTGTGAGCAGCAGGTACAAACAAATCCACACACAACAAACACGGAGATTCGAACAAGCGCCTCAGTGAGAGTACCGGGGTCATTGAGTTCACTCACCCTCTTGCCAGCTTTTCCGGTTTGTCCTGGTGGCCCTTGGATGCCACGGGGCCCCTTGGAGACACATGAGAAACCCCTCAGTCACAAACAGTGTCCTGGAGTGGCTTCCAGTTCCCATTTGCTGGTTGAAACACAAGCTTCTCACCTGAGGACCAGGATCTCCACTTTCGCCTTTCAGTCCAGTTGATCCAGGTAGACCCTTGACAGGAGACAGAATAAATTCAACAAGCTGGCTATCACATTGTCACCCTGGCACTTTTCTCCAACAACGGGAGGGTTTGGTCAACTCGAACCACTAGGGGGAAGTGTTTAGCTACAATAAATCCCTTTGGAATGGGCCTCAACAAGATTGACATGTGCTTGAAGACTGCAACCAAAGACGTCCTGTAAATACGAATACAATCTTCAAACTATTTTTCCTAATTCAAATCTGTCTATATACGTGGTTGTTGCATGCGTATTCGATACAGCCCCATGAAGCCTTAGAAGTAACAAAATCAGGGCACACAACAATGTTTTGTATGTTAAATAATCTAAAGGTGACTCAAAACATGATATAAAGAAAGATGCTTTTGGAGATGATTACACTTGGACTGCAACCAGTGAAAGGCAGATTTCACAGAGGCATTGTGGGTGTGCTTTTGGCAGCAGATAATGAGTGGATCGTGTATCAACAAGCCCAAATGAGAGGTGGGGGCGGGGGGTTAGAGAGAAGTGCATTTCCCAGGCAGCTTTTAGCACCAAGATAGTAACAAGCAGGTGGTATGCATGCTGACACTGAGCCCCAAAATGCTGATGCAACAACTTTTTCATACAAACGATCCGGTTGGAACTTTGCAGCAATGCAATGATGCACCTCACGCGATTGCTTAATTTAAGTGGAATGGAAATCGTGCCATAAAACTTGTCAAGCCACAGTAAAGTAAAACATGTTGAGAAAAGGACCTCAATTCTGAACATGTTTCATTGCAATTACTTTTGTTGCATGTACCTTGGGGAAGTTTCACGGTTCCGGGATGATATTTGTGAAAAAAAAAAAAAGTCATTGAAGTGAGTCATTGAAATAAATTACTCACCACTGGCCCCGATCTTCCTGTCAACCCCATCGGCCCTGGGGGGCCCCTCATAGCCAGCTGCAAGATAAATACCAAATTAATCATCATGAAGATGATTCATATGCTGTATCTATCTAGAAGCTTTTAACACAAATTTCTGTCTAGCTATCACATTTTAACCCAGAAAAAAAATGCTAACATGCTTTTATAAATTTGTAGATATCATTTTCATTATACTGATATAGCTGTGTACATAATTTCATCGTCATCATATTTCATTAAAACCTTATCATGAAACCTTTTGACAAAATATGTATGTTGTAAAAGTTGTGTATTTGTTATGAGCTTGAGTTTTAGGGATATTTTGCTATTTTTACTCAATGCAAAGTGAAAGCCATTATTCCCACCTAAATTCACCCGCAAAAAGCACGTCATGTTTTCCAGTCTTTCACTTCATATCCTTGTCCACTTACTCTGGCCTGGGAAAGGATGGCCTGAGCTTGGGCTTCTTGGGCCGACACCACCGGACCTTTCTCACCATCGCCGCCAAAGCGGAACTGTTACACACAAATATACGCACACAAAGGCCAAGAAAAGGTTCATCGGTGCGTTAGTAATTGTCCCTCATTATACGAGGGGACAAAAATGACTCTGGTTGAAGTGTTTAAATGTTGGTCGAACCTACCGGCAGCATCAGCATGGTACCAGGGGGCCCAGGCAGGCCGTCAGCACCGGGCAAACCAGCACGACCGGGAGGACCCTAAAGTGGATCGCATTTAAAGAATAATAATACATGAGTCACTGTCAAACATCAAGTGAGGGAAAATAAAGAGTTGAATTGTGGGGCTTTGAGTAAATGAGTGGACGCTAATTGTTATTAACAGTGTCACCAAATGCAAATACAGCACTCCATGGTGAGGAACTTCATCAAGTATATCTTGTTTTAATTTAAATTCATATTGTGAAGTCTTGAGCAGGCCCCCCGTACAAGGACAGCAGGCCCCTTGATAGAATGCCGCAATAGTGCATCGATAAGCCAACAGAGTGGCTGAAGCCAATGTCATGTCGGCCACTTCAACACAATGCCAAGCACTCAAACGAGGTAAATAGCTGTCGATTTGATACAGCAGCTCGCGAGACTTTTCACTGTACAACAATTTGATTTGACGTGACAAAGACATTTTTGAGGTATTGTGCAAACGCAGCAGTTTTGACCTCCGGGTCTCCTAACCGATTAAGTGATTAGTATGCACACACACTGAAATCCTGTGCAAGATGTAATTAACTTCAGCAGTTGCTGAGATCATAATTAACTTAAAACAACATGCAAGTCAGAAATGCGTTTCACACTTCAGGACAACAATAGGCTAATTGCTGACCGTGTCACCAGCGTCAGAATTTTGGCGTCCACATTTTCGCATCACAGTGGGAATGGTACAGTTGTGGTGGGCACGATATGCACTTGTACAACATTCAACATACAAGAGCATACACTGCTATAAAGTCCCCAAAGATAACTTTCTGGACAAGAGGAGTCTTTTTGCAAAATTTTGCAAAAATCACCCCTCCCACAACCCTCAAAAAAAATATATATATAATAGATAAATAAACTCACTCTGTCACCAGGATCTCCAGCAGCACCAGGTGGCCCTTGTAGGCCTGAGGGACCAGGAAGACCCTTTTCAAAGACAACAGTAAGTTAGCCGACAAATAGCATATTTCTTTCTATAGTCATATATACTCACAGCTGGACCAGGGGGTCCTGGTGGTCCTTCAATCAGCATGCCCTTGAAAAAACAAATATTGTTTCACCACCACAAACACTAGCAGTAGAAAAACAGAGCGTAAAAACAAAACGGGTTGACTCCGAGTCATTGGATTTGACACGACAGCAAATCTTTCCAGAAATAAATGATTGGGTATTGCGAGTCCCTGATCACCAAATTTGGGGGTCTTACAGGTTCAATCACAGCGGGCTCGCCCTTCTCTCCCTTTTGGCCAAAGGTTCCTCCAGCTCCAGCAACCTGAGGTTAGAAAGACAGCAAAGAGGTAGACATTTTGCTCAGTCCGTCAAGACTGTATACTGGGTGTCATGTATTGTTTATACGTGGGCGCCAGAGGGAGGATTTAAGTGCAACACTTGGGAGTGAAATGACTAAACAGGCATATGTTAGTGATATGTGGAGCAGGGGGGGGTGACCCCTGGACGAGTGCGCTTGATGTGGAGCAATACAGTGACTGCATTGGCATTGTGCAGGGTGGCTAACGGTGATCATCTAGAGCAATATCTGATGTCGAGCAAGCTATTCCAGACGTGCAAACCCCGGAGACAGAAAAATAAGGGGAAATGCATTCACATTCGTATTTGTGCGCAAACCAATTTGGATTCAATTGTTGGTGATGGTGTTTCTGGATGACAGTTGTCTGAATGGTTGAGGATTATGGGTGGGGGGTCACTTCAGACTCATAGAGAGTAGAATTAGAGGTTGGTGACCCACTTCATGTGGAATTAATGGCCGAATTGGGCGTATGTCACAGAGAGTCTGCTTGGTGAGCCAAAACAGATCTTGATGATAGATTATTAATCTATCGCCAAGATCCTGGAGGTGCGCCTGATTCGTTAACGGGGGTCTACTTAGACGGGTGGCGGTTTGGTGTGGAGAGATGTCAAAACAAACAAGATCATTTGGAATGCTACGCTTTCAAGGTCAGAATCTACAAAGTGAAGCATTCTGTTGTGACAAACCCAAACAATGAGATGCACGTGTCATGTGTCACTCTTAGAAGTCAATCAAATCACCAGCAAACCATCAGTAGGATCGACGTCACACGCAGCATGCCAGTGATTCATTATTCATGCCCACTAGGAAAGATGATAACCGGAAGATAGAATAAGCCCCTAAAACGTGCACACATGCACACACACCCCTCGGCCTTCGAGTCTGGGTGCGAATACTTACGGCGCTCTGGGAAACGTCCGTTTCAGCAGCCACCCCAGGCCCCAATTCCTCGTCATAGGCGGCAGTAGATTTAGAGGGGGTGGGGCCGTACTCATCATATGCCCCATAATCATACAACCTGTTGTCAACCTCTCCCAAGTCATACTCCTTTAGGTCATCATATTCCTTCAAGTCATATGCTTCCGCGCCAGCGTCCACGTTTTCCGCCGTTTCTGGGACAACGGCGGGCTCCGGCGTAACGGGAGGGGCTTCGGTGACATAGACACCGACAACATCCTCCTCCACAGCCTTGGGTTGTTACAAAAGCGAAGAAGAAAGGAAGCAATGGCCAGCAGAATGTTAGTTAAGCAAATGGTGAACCTTTTTTTTTTTTTAGAAGTGATCAGAGCATTTGCAAATGTATTGGTATCATTAAGAATGGTAACACCTTGAGTATTCAAAGGAAAACAGCAATTGTATTGGAAAGATTTCTTTTGGTTTTATTGTCATTATTGTCAACCTTTAGATATCAAATGTCAAATTACCACCTAATACAAAAGGTGTTATCATGATCGCTTCAAATACAGTCAAGAGTGTTAATGCACACACACTCACGTCACGACAAAATGAATATTATTTCAGCCTTCTTTTGCTCCGTATCATATCCTACAATTTACTGATACCGAAACAACGAGAGGCAGGAATAAATGTCGAACTGTCATTTCGTGAGCTCAATCATTCAGGATTGACGGCAAATTCACAAATTTGGATATCGCCGCTAAACCACAATCACTTGGCACACTCATTTCTTTCATTCCAACTTGTCGATTCAATTTGGGTGAGCATCAAAAAAAGAATGCGATCACACAGGTTTAGCTGGCACGAATGCGTGCAGTCAAATGATAGCTTTGAAGGCGCCTGTGTCATCGCATCCAAATCATCAGACGCTGCGGTAGGTAAAGCAAGTCGATAGCTGGCTGTGGCAAAGCTTTGGTTTGTGCTGATCGTTGTTCTGAACCGAACACGCAAAACCAAGCTTCTTGGATGACGGGAAACGCAGCATATGTTGTTCAATGACACCTTATTAATCGTCATTCAGACTTAAAACCACACATTTCCCTTGGACATTTTTCAATCTCAGTTTTTTTTTTCTCGGTTGTTTTAGGCAAAGATGTCCGACCACACAGCCTATAAAGTCACACAATTTGAAGAAAGATTTTAAGAGCAACCACCCAAAGATAAATAAGAGTTGGTTTCAGTCTTTAGACCTCAACATTCAAGATATGCAGGCTTGTGTTTTTTTTGCATCCCAAGAAGCTGTTTGTCTGATGCAGGGCACCACCCAAAAGACGCAGCGATTTCACTGAAATAGTTGTGTCTTTTCATACCAGATACCTGCTTGGGCAAAGTCCTCCCGGACCAAATTTCCCTTACGCAATTTTGCACTAATTTAAATGAAATGAGAATGAAGATCAAAGTTACCTCACTGGGTCCATGCGTGGCAAAGGGGGACTGAGTCTGAGAATCATCTACAGTTCCGTAGTCAAAGCCTGTATTGTAATCTCCTTCTACATTGTTTAGCTGAGGCATGTTGGAAAAAAAAAAAACAGGAAAGAAGAATAAAGCAAGTGTTAACACAAAGGTTTGAACCGGGGGTTATTTGCTCTAGGGGTCCTCCCAAGCTGACTAGAGTCTCTGCTCGAGCTACACGGAAGAGGTTAGGGAGCTCGCGGGCGACCATCACAGATTTTCTTTTCAAAATCTTGATGGGTTTTGTTGCTTCTCTCATCTTGATCGTTTACCCTAAAACTGCCTCGGGGTCGTGCCGGCGCTGTGGCTTGGTAGCCAGGCATCGGTCGCTTCTTCTTAGCGGCAAACTTTTTAGCCGGTGATTTTTTGGCAGCCAAGAACTTTAACGGCTTGGCCTTAGTTTTACTGAGGGACTTTCGGGTCCTCTTCTTTTTCATGGAGACACTACGTTTGGTTCTCTGGAAGAGGGGGGCGGCGACAAAACAAACACCAAGACAAACATTCAAGGGTGGAAATGATTTCAAGGCACAATCAGTGAATGGTGTCTAAATATTGTAGTCCAATAACAAGCCATGACTGCTGCAACCATGTATACCACAAAGAAAAAAAATAAACAACTTGGACTACCATTGCAATGATGCGCACGATAATGTGGATAAGATACAACAATCACAGATGGTGCCTTTCATGAAACACAGACTCCATGTTGGGACATATGTACGATTTTTGGGACAGATGCACATTTGAATATTTGCTTTTCAGCAGCCCTTGATAGCTATTGCGGCACAAGAAAAAAACCTGAAAGTGGTTTTCGCTGCCACTGCTGCTGCATTTTTTTTTTTTTTTAAACATTCAGAGTGATAAAGACATGCTGGAATGCAAAGACGGGATTCAGTGGCTGAAGCCTCATAATAAAGACGGAGGTGTTTGACACACTGAGTATGTTTACATGCACATTATCATGTCAAGTTCAACCATGCCAAAACAACTTACGAAGAAAACAATGTTCAGTTTTGATTGATACCGCAATATATAACATATATGCTGTTATTGTTGTTGAAAGGATCCAGTGGCTACGGCAACTAAACAGTGTCATCAAAACAGAGCTTTCTAAACTGGACCCCATCTCAACTTATCATGAGCCTTCTTCAAATCAATAATCGGAATATCAATGTGCATATAAACATAACATGGACATACAGACAAGACCAAAAAGAGAAACCAAAGAGGGGATTGTAAACAAAGACAGACGACAAGTGGCTTTTCCGTTTTTCATTTACCTGCGGCTCAGAATACTCATCATCGGTCGGAACGATGTCAGTGGGGCCCTCAGCATAATCATAGAACTGAGAGTATTCTAAATCATCGGTAGTGTACTATAGATATTGACATAGAGAAAGAACAGGGAGAAAGGAAGGAACGTGTTAACGTTTGCAACAAGAATGCAGAGGGAGATGATGCATCTAATGCAGTCACCACAAGCATGTTAAACGCGTCGCGTCATTTGTTATGTTATTCAAAAAATGAATAAATACAGTCAGTTTATATACATTTACGCTTTTTTTTTGTTTTTTTTTCATTTTGGATGGCATTATGCATCCACATTAATATGCGTAACAGAAGGATGCAGTAGCAGCTTGGATGTGGCGAGCAGATGAGTGGGATACGGAAACAAGCTCTGCTGGTATTAGCCTCCAAACATGCTAACAGATGGGATGTTGAAGCGCTCGTAAACTGAAGGAATACAAAAGCCAAACTTCAAAGCCCTATACACCAGCTGCATTTCTGAGCACACTGTAATGGAACTTTCTCATTGAAAGCACGTAATGACACGCTTCGGGGCATCCAAGGTCAACTAAATGGAAGACGAGTTCCAAGCGAAGCGCGCAGATCCTCATTGAGACAACATACGAAAAGATTCAATTCACTCATTTATCTGTTGAAGCCATGACGTCCGAACAGCAGTTAACATTTCATGAGCTATATTTGACCTTTGCTTTATCAATGGCCAAACTATAACTCGGACAAGCAGATCATTGAGTGTGCTTCAATCCAATACTGTATATAGATCAGGGATCTTAAACTCACTTCACCTATAGGTATAAAGATTACAATTGGCATCTCCGGTTAATTACTTATTTCCATGCCTCCTTAAGTATATAAAGGGTGATACCCTTTAGAAACTTTCCTTAAGTATGCATGTAGGAAGACATTAGAGACAACTAATTATTATTAGAGACAACCAAGTGCCGTACAGAACTCAGACAGTCTCTTCAGTCATCAGTTCAGCACTCATTTGTAGCCAGCACATCAGAAAAAATATCCGGAATATGCACTAATAAACAGCACCATTTTTTTAAACACTTGTGTACTCCCAAACCAAGACCCATCTACAGTATCATTTATAATCTAGTAATCAGTTTTAAAGGAATGACCACTTGCACAAGAACCTGCATATAAAAAAACAAACAAACAACCAAACAAAATTCACCTGGCCACATTTTGGTTGAAGTAAACGATAAGAGCATTACGGTACACTAGCACACGATGGCCTAATAACACCTGCACTATTTGAGTGCAATAAGCAAATATACAATTTAGTGAATGTTGAAACGATTACGCATGCTGAAAAGGGAATTAAACCACGACTTTGCAGAACCTCTCCCACCCTCCCTGGTTGGCTGACCTCTTCCTGAGGCTGCTGGGCCTGCAGGGATTCGCCATGGGGGGTGTCACAGTCCGGGCTGTAATGTTCACAGTAGTCGTATGCCGCTTTGGAATCATCAACGATCAGAAGTTGTTGGATGTCGCCCTGTGGAAGGTAGAAGAGAAAAAAAAAATATCCTCAGGTTAGCTCATGTGAGTGTTTGCTTAGCGGATTAGAGTATAGCACTTTGCAGACAAGACAAGACAAGGCTTCGAGCATGACGACGTGATCTGTGATCTCAGGTCTTATCTTGGCCCAATAGACTCCAACGTTTTGAGTTGGCTGGTATAATGTCAAATTCTCGGTGGCATCTCTCCGGAGTCTGGCAGTACTGCGCTGCCATTAAGTGTCTGTGTAAAGAATCAAGTTTGCACCGGGTGTATGCAGAAAGTGTTTCGTAAACGAGGCCCTTAGAGTCATCGGGGCAACTAGGTGATTGGCAGTCAAACATGAGAAGAGAGATGCAGGCTGTAACTTGTCAGGAGAATGTGAGCATATATTCGCCCTTGCATAAAAATGCGATCTATGGATTCTGAGAATGTACCTTCGAATAGACATCCATTTGCTAAGACTTGCAGAGTTTCTTGATAATCTCTTTGTACAACCGTCAGTTCAACACTCAAGATTCCTCCCTGAGCGGCCCTGGGTGGGTGTAATGCTATTTTCAAAAGGATTTGATTTTCGAAACAGATCCAGCAATTCATGTACTACTGGCCATTTCTGGAACAACTAATGCAAAATCAAACCACATTGTTTTTTTGTTTTTTGTTCCGTTGCATCGTTCGGGTTATGGTCTAAAGGATGGGCACTTATCTGTACATCCATTTGCCACACACTAAGTCACATCACGACAAACGATTAGTGATACATTTAATGACGAAAATGCATATCATCCAGTGACTGAAAAGCTCTGATTAGTGGGATGGGATGTTTGCCTGAAGGTTCTGAACACCAAATCACTTAAAAGGCGAAACTATCCTTCAAACAGAGGCATGACTGTACTGTGGTGAAAACTCAATGGCAAGTCTGACAAGCTCTTGCCATTTTGACGTGTGTGTATGCGTTTGTGGAAACCGGACAGGAAAGGACAGATCAAGCTTTGCCTTGACTGAAGCTGACATGTATTACCTCATGTGTCACCCTAAGACCAACAGTGAATGCTTGAACCCGGCCTAGAGTCAGTTCTAATTAGCCCACGTCTGTGAGCCGCCCGTTTGCACACAAATACATTGCGGCAGCTTGGTGTATCATTACACTGCAAAAAGTCATAGAATTATTTTCCAGAATTATGTTCCACATGGCAGTGACAGTCAAGTCACGGCGAGCAGAAGAAACAATTCATTGACACGATCATCAAATCTACTCGCTTCTTGGAAACCCATGTGCCACACTGACCTTTCTTTCCAGGGAAAAATAACATTGTAGCCGTGCCATTTGGCAACGATGAAACAATTCACAAGCTCAAGTACAGGCAAGCTTAAAACTGCCAAATCAGGAGAGGGAACACCAAGAGGAACCTGGACACGGGCAGTCAGGCAGGGGTTTACAGAGAGCAGCTGCCACGGGAAAAGATGTTTTGTGCAAGGTAACACCTGGGGAGCGTTATGCCGAGGCTTCGAGTCTGTCTTCCGTGGCGGACTGCTGAGATAAAAGCCTTGGCGAACCTGGAGTAAAGCCAGAACTCCTAACGTATGCCCCTCCCGACTACAGCATTGCAAAATACGGCTCACAAACCATCCCGTGGGGCTGTGCCGTTAATGACTGCGGTACAAGAGGTCAATTAGAAAAGGGAGGAAACGGGGTCGAGCTCAACAGCGAAGACTTGTGAACCCCGTTTGCAACTCCTTATTAATGCACTGTTTTCATATAATGTACTCTTGGTAGAATTCACTGTGAGAGCCCTGTGGATATTTCGCAAGTATACTTATCAGTGTGTAGTGGCTAATACTATAAAACCGAAATTCACTCGCCAAATCAAAACACAAGCATTCATCAACATTTAGGTTCTTTGAGGTACTTCTCCCTCGACTACATGAAATGTCAATCATGGGCAACCTTCCTTTTGTACGATTCGAGCCAGCGATCATCAGACATCTCCACACAACAATTAGCTGACCCCCTTGAAAGGTCACACACACACACACACACAACCAAAAAATACATAAAAAATGGTTAGCCTTGGTCACTGAAATGCCTGAAAATATGCACACGATATTTGGGCAGGCAGAATTACATATTCACGCAACTTGAAAAGATTTGAGTTTTAAAGAACGCTAGATTTGTATGCCCTCAGAATACCAATGTACACGAATGTAACTAAAGTGACTGATCCCACAGCGGCCAAGTCACCGGAGTTAATGCAGGTGACACAGACAGAGAAACGGAACACCGGCAGTATTTGACATCGACTTCTGCCGATGAGCGCAAGGATCAGCGTGTTCTAACCAGGAAACGAAGGCACAGGCAGCGATGTACACTAAAGTCTTCAGTTCAGCCAAGTAATGTCACCCTTGCATGAATAGGTGGTTTCATTGCTTTGGCACGGTGGGGAGGCCTCAAGGTGGGGAGAGAGGTGAGGGAGGGGGAGGTGGTGGCGGGAAGGGCAGAACACACGGGGAGGAAGTGATGGGGAGGGGGGGGTGCGGGAATGAAAGACTTCCATTCATCTGAAGCAGGTTCCTTTCCAAAGTTGGTCGCTTCAAACCTGCGCCCGATATGGCATGAATAGACGTCTATGCAAAATAAAGGTCACTTTGAAAAAAACGATGCCCGCTTCAATATGAGAGTAAACGCATGCGAGATTTTCATATTTTATGAATCACTGTACAAACCAATGAGTAACCCGCACCAGATGTTATCGATTAAAATACCATAAAATACCGTAAGGCCGTTCGACTCTTGAAATGAAATGAATTATGATTTTATTTTGAGGCCATTTACCATACACTTGTCATTCACACCACAGAAAGACATCAGCGCGCCTCAGACCCCAATCCTTGTGACGAAAAAAAAAGGTTTTGAGCGAGCTGCTTTCACTGTTTATTTTCTCATTGTAAGCGTGTGTATGCTTAAGACTTCGGTATTTCCTTCCCCTTTACATCCCAGCATGCAATGGGCCCTGTGGATTTGAGCAGAGAGCGGCGACAGAGAACAGACAGGAAACCTGTTCCAAAAACCACACAGCGAAGACCCTGTTGGAGGACTTATGGCTCCTATTTTCAGCGCGTCCACTTTGTCGGCCTCTGACTGCGCACACTGTTTCATACAGATGCTGCCGTCTGTGCCCTCTCATAAAGGTAATCCAAACTGACGGGATATGCAACTATATCTGTTTCGAAAAACCAGGTTTTAAAATGAATTGTGCCTGCATTGCCTTCAGCGACTGGGAAAGAAGCAAACACAGCATATTTAGGGCCCTTTGTGTCCCTTTGGCAATGAGGAGGCACACCGAAAATACAAGCAATTCTTTTGCGTCCTAATAATGGCTTCCCATAAACAAACCAGCCCTCTCTTAGAAGCAAACATAGCCTCTCTACGACCTTTCCTTCCCACCAGAGATGACCAAGGGTGTCACTTCCATTATTGGATTGTTCTTCACCCCTCTATCCTCACATAACCTCGAAAGAGTTACCAAGTCTGCGGCGGCCTATTCAACCATTAAAAGCACTCCCATACTGTGCATGATACGAGCCAAATTAATGCATTTTGTAAGTGTTTCATGTGAGCAGGCAAGAATGTTTAGAGATGCAATAAAACATGGACAGTAGAACGCTAAGCTGTTTGTCAAACAGTTGAAAGCAAAACGTAGACAAGACGGACAGTTATTTTTGTTACACTTGCATGTTATATTTAGACAGTGTTGTTTATTGCTTTTCGCCTGCCCAATTCTGTGGTCTTGTCAGGTTATGCTTACATACGGTCCTTCGCACAATGCCCCAGGATGGAAGCAAGCATTAGTTCCAACTCCACAGATTTCTCATGGATCAAATGCTGCATTACACAGGAAGCGCAATAGAAATATACCACGTCCCAAGTTACACGTTTCAATTTGAAGCAATATTTGTGTTTCGATGTGCTACTTTCCCTACAGTCACTAACATGTGTGGCAGAATGATGACTATTACCACGAGCTGAATGTAACAGTTAAATCTTTCTTCTCTCAGGGAAGTCATGATAAGAATTACAAGACCGCATTCAATTACAGTTTGGATTTAACTCTTCTGACAGTTGCAGACGCAGTGGTTTCTGCCATGTTCATCTTCAACAAGAAAATCTGCATGAAATGTAAAATGCTTCAAATTAAGATAATACCAGTGCAACATTGGTTGGTCACTTCATCCAATTTGCTTCCAAGTGATGCAATTTCACAGATTGACAAAAATATCCCTCAAACAAAATCTAACAAGTGACGATGCAATTATAAGTGGGCGGATATAAGAATGCTGCAGTACTTAAGTGTTTCTAATTATAAGGTAGAGAGAACCAGTGACAAAGGCTCTTAGAAGTTTCCCAAGAGTCCACGTCGGCATCACAAAACAGATCAAACAAACAGGCCAACACAAATATGGTTATTGCGGCCACTGAAATTTAAGCAGATAGCACATCATGCATTCAAAAGTAAACAAGCCAACCAAAGCGCTACTACTCTAGTAAACTGTAAATATGAACAGGGACTCTTAAGACGGTAAACAAACACCAGTCTCCCTAATTCTATGCAATGCAGAAAAGAGTAGAGGCTAACTGCTCGAACCTTCTCGGCCCTTTTCGCACACGTGCCATCAAACAGAAATGTGTCTACTAACTATGCACTTGTCATAAAATCAAAGCATTGTTTCATGTCAACTCCACATTCATGGCAGTATTTGGCACTTTGTTATCGGCGCTTCACGTGGCAACCAAATGCAAAGTAGTTTAATCGAGGGATTGACAGAGAAGAGAAACGTGAATGAATGTGACTTGCAAAATTCCCATTGTTGATGGATGTATCCGCTGATGAGGACAACCTGCTACGCTATTGAAGCCACAGTCCATCTACCAAATCTACGAGAGTGAATGTAACTTGATCAGTGAAAGCAAGGCATTAAATGGTACCTGGAAAAACTCCTCATCAAGGATCCTGGTGCCAAAGACGGTGATGCCATTGGTGCTGATGGAGGTCTGGTCACTTCTGAGGAGAGGCATGGTGATCTTCTTCTTGCAGTCCACAATGACGGTGACTGTCTTTTTCTCCACACTAATCGCAACGCGATGCCACCTGTTCAAAAAGCAAAACGAAAACAAGGAATGGCCGATCAGTATGAACATACTTCGGAGCGAAACATTGATTCCCCGTTGCGCTCTCGTTCAATGGACGGGGATCATTTCGTTCGGGCAGTGACATCTCGAGATACAACGGGCTAACTGGGGTCACACGTGAGTATGACACCTCCTTCCACTTTGGAGCGTTTACCGCCGCGCTTAAGAGCTACTGCATACCAGGCAGCGGTGGACCACATTCTTGCCCCCACACTTTGGCCCTGTTTAACACAGGATTACACTCATTAAACTCCAAACTTAATCCTCCTTCTGGGTTACTCGGCATGACAGACATGGTGAACATTGTGGAAAGTGTGTGTCAGAATCCAGGAAGACCTGCCTCACCAGAGCAGGAGGCGTACAGTCAAAACATTGTTCCGAGGTGGAAGATGAGACTTGGCACCAATGAAAGCTTCAAATGGAGTACACAAGGCTTGAATCACAGATACAGATCCATATCTGATCATGTAGGGGTTGATTTCCTCTCATCAATCTTCTTTTGAACAAAAACATTCCAGCAACACAGCTTTGAGGAAAATAAACGTGCTGCACTGCACTCTCCGAGCTTAGCTGTGCGGCCGGAAGGATTACCTGTCACATTGTATGGTAGAAAAATAAAGGCTAACTTTGGTGGGTTCGAATCCACTTTTACAAATGGCCGCATTTTATATTGCAATGGAAATAACTATTGAAGATACAACGATTGAAAAATGACATGCGTTGGCCTCAAAATGGAAGACTTTACAAGCATGAACTGGCTTTGTGTGTTTTGTTTCACAAGATGGGGGCTTGCTGTCACAAATGAGGATCCTTTTCCACTGATAATACCTAATTAGGAAGTGGGCAAGGATGTCTCTGTCATTGTTTCCAAAAGTCTGGGTTTCCATGCCAATTGAACTAAAATGTCACTTTCAAACCAGGACGAGTCAAGCAGAGTTTCAACGCTTCTATTGAACAGTCACCATACGAGATCCTGAAAATGTATTAATTTCTCTCCAGCCTTTTTGTTTATTTATTCCCACTTATCCCTGCACAAGGGTTCATGTCAGCTAAGGCAAAGCTCTTTGTGAGAACTCGAGGATTTCTGAACCCGGGAGCATATAATCAGTTTTATGCGAAAAGGTTACAAGCACTGTTCCTGGTTGGGTGAGGTAATCCAAGAGGTAAGTAAAAGGGGGGATGTTGCAGAGAGGGGGGGGGTTAGCACTGCCTCCTCCAGCTCTCCCTCTAAAATAACAGAGGCAGTGAGTTCATGGATGGGGTCAGGTTGCCCACCGCAGTCCCTGCTGTGCCCCTGTAATCCTGCGTCCCTCGCCTGTCTCTGTGCCCAAAACCCCCCGATGAGATGGATAATCCAGTGATGGGCACCTATGGAGCATCAATGGGAAGACTTGCATTGGTTTCTTGCTTTTATCTAAAAGAGCAAACCACTGGGGATCAGAAAGTGTTTCACACTCTCTACATGACAACGCATAGCTGGCAATAGCACAAAATATTCTTCTGAATTGGTTTTTGTCAGCGTGTACGTGACAGTCCAGTATACGTGAATGATGACTCATATTGCAGCATAACTGGACTCTCTACCTGTGTAGTGCATATAGTTTGGTGAAGAGGCTCTGTAAGTGCATTTTTGTGTATGATAATGGAAACGTTCAGGACTTGACATACTTTCCATCGGCAAGGTTCAGTGTACGGAACAGAGGGTAGTCCTCCGGGGCTGGCTTGCCATTCTGATCCTCATACAGGAAGACAGGTGAGCGTCCAACTTCTATCCCCAGCTGCTGGACCCCCTGCTCATTGTAAATAGACAGAAGGAAGGACTGGAGGCCAGACTTGGGGCGCACTGTCGTCAAGATGGAGAAGTCCTCAGGGAAAACACCTTCTGGAAAGGGAGACCAGTTATTATGACTTTTGGATAGTCCTGCACTTGCCTCCCATGCAAATCTTCAGGTTGTAATGCAATGACTGCTATCAAAAGATTTATTGAAAGGACAGAAGGTTGTGATAGCTTCAGTCTTTTACTTAATACAGAAGACAACAGTGGGGTAATGTAGCATTCCAAGATCAACTGCAATACCTCGAACGGTAATTTATGAAATTTTCATATGAAGAATTAGCTGAAAGAGGTGAAAGGATGAGTTGGCGTATCTTACCGGGGAATAGCTGCGTGGTGGGCGCACTGATCTGGACCTGCTTGCCAACTCTGTAAGCAGCGTCCGGCTTTGATGCTCTTCGGTTTGTGCAAAATCCTGATGTTTTTGTCACTCCTTCGGGGTAATTTTGAAATTCTAATACTTTGAGCACATCCACTTGCTGTGCTGTGAAGAGATGCAAATGAAACATCAGTTAGGTCTTATCACTGCTATTGTGTTGAGTAAAACTATTATGGGTCCATAATGAAATGAAATGTAATTCATACTGACGTTGTAATTATGAGTAATGAAAATGGAGTGTCATGAAAAATTACTCTTCAGCACCAAAGGAAGAATCAGCAAGAAATCATTTTTGTCGTGAATCAAAACTGTATTTTAAGAACAAAAACTGCATCATAGAAGCCACACGGAGTCCCACTGGGCCAATATCGAAGACACTAACATAAGCCTTCACTTAAAATGTATTTTTGCAGAGTAAATATATGGACTAAGACATGTCTCGGACGACAAAACAACCCGAAACATCTCACTCCTGTTTCCCTGGAAAACTGCAATGGCACCCACTGGGCAAAATAAACAATGTGCCAACTGAGCTCCATTCTTGCTCAAGTGTAGGTTTACCTGGATAAGAGTCTCCTCGAGTTTTCCATTCTCTTCCATCTGATGCCCTGCACATAAAGGAGCACTGTGTGGCACAGCCATACCCGCTGAGCCCCATGTGAAAGCACTATGACTTTGCTTCTTCTTCAAAACTACCTCTCTGTGTCAACAAAGTTGGTAGATCGACCTATATACAAAGCACTCTTGTCCGATTCGGTTTGCCTATTTGCACGCAGCCAATTCAATAGTCAACTTAGACGATGAAACCGATAATCGGAAGGCCCCACGCCCCTTTTCCTGGCCCTTACCAAAAAGAACAATATGTAAAAAAGCAGTACAAGGAGGGAAAGCCAAGCCGCCCCACCACCTTTTTGGTTGGTTGGCATGTGCAGGTTTAATCCCTGGGTTTCTTTAACTGCCGAATACAAGGAGATCTTTGCAATTCTCTTCACAAAAGCATGTGGTTTGGGCGCAAGTCCCTGTTTCAATATGAATCTAATCCCATTGTACAATACGACGGGTGCCACCAGCACTTCTCAAAGAGCGGCGCGGGATCACGTGATGTTGATGCACATTACCCTTATTTGAAATGTTGCAGTTCTGAGTTTACGATTACTTACAGTACCTTTCCACGAGCCGGGCGCATTACATTGTCAGACAGAGAGCCTGTTTAAATCTAATCATGCAAACACTTTGAATGAAAATGGGCTCCAACCGTGTTCAAGCTAACAACGTCCCCGGACGTACATTTCACATTGGAATTGTAGTGGTTCACACAGTACAACTGACTGTCATACAACTGCTGTGGAATCAATTCCCACTCACTGCTTGCCTTCATAATCATCCTATGATTGAGATGCGACTGCTGCAGAATGCCCCCGAACAATGCATATAATGCATATCGTACAGAAAATGGATGAATGGCCCATCAAAAACAGACAAAATTTCAAGTTTAAAACAACCTTTCGGAAAGGTCATTCTCACATGCTGTGAATAACTAAAAAGGGAGTTTCACTCCCAAGCCAACAAAATGATGACGCAGCCAAGACATTTTTTTTTTAATTGTGTCATAGAGTTTTAGAGTATGTATGCTGTAAGCTGTTGTATGAACATGGCACACTTTGATGATGCCATGGGAATTACATACTTTTGCGATTGGGTCCCAAGGAAATGTATAGAGAACAAATGCAGAACACACCAGCTCAAAGCAAAAGGAAGGATCTCATCACGCAAGATTGTAACTGAGGATGGACCGTTTACTTACTTTGGAGAGCGAACTGAGGAAGTTACTGTGAGCTCCTGCAGAGGTGCTCTTTGTTCGAACTCCACTGCTCGCTCGGTCCAGATGCGGCCATTTGGCAGGGTGGTAGCCCTCACACTAGGATGCTGAGAAAATGTCAATAATGGCTATCTACAGTATTCAGGTGGCACAATGAGTGTGCTGAAATTTCAAGAGTGCATCTGATGCACTGGTGTGAGTTTACACTGGACGGCGAGTTGGGGAGCTAAGCAAACAGGGCCACATCGCGATCACCACAGCTCAGGTGGCATTTAAGGGGAGGCTCTCTGAATAGGCTGTAGGAGAGAGACAAATGGCAAGACGTCTTCTATTGCTCAGACATCATTATGCAAATCTTCGACACGTTGAGAAGGGGAGGAGTGATATGACGCATCATTGTTGGATGGATTTGATATCATGCCCATTACAGGTGTAATCGCTGCTATTGACAGTCTCATCACAGGAGAAACACAAAACACCTCAGCACATTAAAAAAAAAAAAAAAAAAAAAACATGGGGGGACCGCTGTCGTTTCTAGGCTGTACATTTTTACAGAAATTGGCTAGTAAATAAAGGAGAACCTTTTCACCTGCAGCTCCCTGAGACTCGAATAATATCTTCTACAAGAATGTCTCTATGTCCATACCAGCCCCCCCCCCCCCGCTTTCTCCTCACCCACTTTCCCGCTTACCCTCTGTCAACTTCCAAACCACCATCCCGACTGTTCAAACAAGACAGCTTTATGCGGATGTCATACCAACGGAATTTCTACCTTTCCTTCAGTTTTGCTTCATTAAAACCCTTTAGAGACGTCTTGATGTTCATGTAAACACATGTAATATGTCATCATATTTCAATAAAAATTCATTACTGCTCTTCTGAAAATTCCAAACGATCGAATCTTCCTCACTTTAGATAACACCTCCAGGAAAGGTAAAACAAGGAGCTGATTAGCGGTTGTTTCCTGCTTGAGCATATTATGTGCAGAGGACTCTGAAAATGCTAGCTTTGTCTTGTGGAATGCACATCTGAACCTGCGCCCCGGGGGCTGAGAAAACGTGTCAGTACACTGCTAGATGGGGAGAGCACCCTGCAGAAACAGCTTCAACTGTCATGACCCCTAAAGGTAGAGAGCCCTGACCATACTTGATTTAAAAAAAAAAAATAATAGTAATAAATAAATAAAGGGGAAATGGTCATTAGCTTTGAAAGGAGGTGTTGAAGCCAAGTGTAAAATTCTGTTCTTTTCACACCTATGGAGTCAATATGAAGTCCAAGAGCTAAAACTAAGGTAAACTAAGATCACTTCTCCATAAAGGAGTCGGTGGAGAAAGCCAACGATAATTCAGAAACCTGTTACTTGTGTGGCCGTGCCGGCTGTCAACCCAGCCTGTATACATAGCTGCCCTTTGAAGGCTTTGAAATCATAGGGGAGTGCAACAAGTACCATCACCAAATAACTGCACACTACTTAGAGGGGAAGCATTCCCACACAAGACACGCATCGTCCAGTAAGCCGAGTGAAAAAACATCTCAGTGCAAAGTTGAGAGGAAAAAGAGCTGGGCACTGATGGGGAGGGGGGGAGTGGGTAGTTGGTGGTGGTTGTGGGG
>NW_017805137.1:499273-597908 GCF_001891065.2 Hippocampus comes
CTGCCTGGCCAATGCAGACATTGTTGAGCTTTCTACTCTTATCATAACAGGTTACAATATGAAAGAATGACTCCCTCCCTATATATGATGTCAGACCTCCAGACTCATCGTAATCATGATCAATAGATCGCATAAAAAACACACACTGCATTCAATGAGCAACATGCTGTCCACCACTGACCAGTCCAGCATGACAAATGCCCACAAAACCGACACCAGTTGCGATTAGGCAGAGAGCTCAGTTGACCGTCTGAAGTCGATGTAAAACTGCTGCACACTCTTTGAGCATCGTACAAACAAGTGCTTTGAGAATGACTTTGAATTCGGTGAGGTGCTCCCGCGTTGGCCGAGCGCTTTCCAGACACGCGTCTAGTGGCCCTTGATGAATCCAACGAACGAAACGCGCACAAGTCAGCATTACGCTCCTATCGAAAGTGTGTTTGAAACGGGGCGCAACTTGCATGCCTCAAGTGGGATTCTTCCAAAACGCACACGAGTGCGCATGCAGTGTCCGGATGCCCAATTTCCATCTCGATTGCGGAGCTGTGTTTATTTATTGATGTATTTGTTGTTGAAAGTTGCCGGTATTCTTACCTGCTGAGACACCGGTTGTCTGCAGAACCAGGGTTAACGTAACAAATGCAGCTACAGAGGAATCCATAAGCCACCTTTTCGTTTTCCACCTTGTGGACCACCTCTGCATCTCCATAGTCGTCAATGAAACTTTGGGGCGACTTCAAGGTGCTTTCAAAGTGGCGTCCCTTCCACGATCCCAAGTGATGATGGAAACTGTGCTACAAAGAAGCCATATGTGATGAGTTCTTTGCCTCTTCTCTCAGCCACCACGAGGCCCCCCGATCCTCCTTGCCAGTGCCCAGCTTCCCAGTGAGGGTAGTCGGGCTTTAACCGAGGCGCACCGACTGCAGTCGCTACACTTGGTGAGCACACGGGCAGGAGGGCTGGGCAAAATCCACAAAAACCAGAGCTGCATTTACCGAGGGGGGGAAATGACAAGGCAACCAGCCCCCGATTAGCAAATCACGGGGCTGGAAATTCTCCTGTGGGTCCACCCATCAGCCTCGCAACGCGCCCCGGCTCTCGGCGCGGTGCGCTTGAGGAAAGAGGAAAGATAAACATGGACCGACCAAGTGGTCAAGGAGCTGTAAAGCGGAGCATCATGGTGGCTGATTAATGCATTTGTAAAATATTGATTGACACAACCGTCAGAAGGCGGGGTCATATTAGAAAGAAGAGAAAGAATAAATGTATGCCTGAAGATATAGTCTAATTTCCCTTCATTCATCAAGTTTGTAGCATCGAGATATTGATTGCCATGTCTGCATCCATTATCCCACAGTAATGCGGAATAGTCCAATACAAAATATTGAGGTGCTTGAATGGTTTTTCTGTGGGTATTTTATTGAGTCTGTGTCTTGCTACTGGCAGGCAACCAGTCCAAGGCGTACCCAGCCTCTCACCCAAAGTCATCTGGGGTAGGCTCCAGCTCACCTCATGATGACAGACAATACCAAAAAGAAATGTAAGCTACATTACCCCAAACATTGCGCTAATTACAACATGCATAATGCTGATACAGCTCCGTTGTTGGATTTCGATTGAGTGTTCCATTGAGCCTTTAATTAAAAATGTAGGGGAAAACAGTGAGCCCACCAGCAAAGATATTAAAAGCATTTTCATGTATTTAGTCAGTGCCACATCATCAAGCTGCCGAATTGCCTTTGTCAAATAGCATGCGGATCTGTCCCAAACACAAATATTCCCGACCCCCGCTTCACAGTGCAATCAAGCGTCTGCCAGTTATCAGAAGCTGACACTCTTAGCCTAAGCTTATCCGTGCATCCAACAGAACTCAATGAATGTTTTCTCACCTTTATTCAGACAGTGCGGTCCAGTACCTCGATCCATTGCTTGAAAATGGCTCTGTATATTCACACAGCCAAGGCATGGGTGGAAGAACTAGTTCTGGAACAGTTATTAATCATTATATTTTATGTTTAAAAAAAAAAACAATACAGTGTTGGGTAAATCACACACAATTTATGTTGTTTACTTTCACATTTAAAGAGTGGGTAATACAAACAATTAATCATACTTTTTCCATATTTTCCCCTTTATTTCCACCATGCAGCGAGTTCCATTAAACGAGGTGATGAGGCATGTTTATCACCGATCTCAATGCTCAGTTGCTGTGACTCAAAGGCTTTTTTTTTTGTGCATTTAATAATTCAAAAACACTTTCAATGTGTGGCACAGTAGGAGGACTAATACTGCTATTCGTCGTTTTTTATTTATTCCCATTTATCCACAAAGTTGTCAAAGTTCGCCATTTGACCTATTTAAGAGAGTCCACTCACGGGTTTCCATGACTCTCCATGTCAAGCCACATCCCAAAAAATTAAAATCAAACTTATTTTTACTGAACAGCAAACTGATGCTCAATCATTTTTCCCCCACTTTACTCTTTTATTAATAACCATACATTCAGAGGACAAGCACTTTTCACAAGCATGCCAGTCACTGGTCACTGTCTACACACTGCCCATGGGAGAGTATAAAGAGCCCTTTCTCTGCTCGCACTTCAATCCACGGTCTCGTAGCAGCAAGAGAAGGTTTGCTAATATTATTTTTGGGCATGCACATATTTCATCGGCATTAACCCTTTTGGAACCCGAGTTTTTTTTTGTTTTTTTTCAACAAAATATTCAGTTTTGACAACACTATTTCGAAAGGTTGTAGCTTGAAAGTGGCTACAGCTCAAGACAAAGGTGCTGCAAATGTCGCTTGGTGCATCTGAATGGAACTGTATGAGCCCAGGCAGCCTGCACGGAGAGCGAACCAATATACTCTCGATGTTCATGTTATTTTTCATTTTGCATCAGCAGTTCTTGTTGAGCAAAACCAGTTGAGGAATAGTACTAAAACATTTGACTGTGTGCTATATGTGTCTATCTATGGATGCTGTGTATAAAGTTATCATAGGATGATAGAGCATAAAATACGTTTGACTCTTGATAGATTCTTTATTCACTTCTCTTTTCATTCACTAGAGTCAACTTTTGGACTGCAGCTCCCGCTCATATCACCCATCCTCTTTTTAACTTTGACCCTAAGTCACTGCTCTGCACTGCAAATCTTCCGATGTTATCATTCTCTGGTGGATGGTCAGGAGTGTACAGTTGTGCAGGTAACATTCCTCGCATTCTGCCACATCCCTGGACTGCTGACCTGACTTCACTCCTTCCGCTGCGGGGGACACGTTGTTTGATTCCTGTTCAATTTTCGGGGGCCAGTTCACTTCTCACATATTTGGCCAGAAAGAAGAGCAAGAAAAGTAAATGTGAACTGGTTTCAACTTGTCCAATGAGAATGGTGTTTGTAATAGCTGTGGCCCCTCATTGCCATTAATCATAGAGAACCGCTCCAGGCGCAATTGTGTGCAATGGACGAAAGTGAATGATCTCGACTGACATCTGTTTACATCCATCCATTCATGTTCGGTATTGCTTGAAACTATTTTATTGGCTCTTTTTTTCATATGTTCTGGATTCATAGAACATGCTGTCACACTGAGACAAAAATAAAACCTCAAGAAAATTCATTGGGAAAAAAGAAAGTGATGATTTAGTTTCAATTTATTTGCTGCTAAATACATTAACTGTATTGCAGTCACATTCACTTTGATTGAAAGAGCTTCTGACCCTGCGAACACTTGCCGCATCTTTATTCTGCTGATTAAACAGACAGTAAGCATTTATTTATTTAGCTTTTTTTTTTGTTCTTATTCTGTACTGAATTTACTGAAAATCCAGAGTCCTTCGGTAGCGGTTAATTAACAATTTCTCACATCTACGTTATTTGGTTTTAGCTTTGATCTCCTCCTTTCCTCTTTTGCAGAACAGGACTGAGAGCTTTTATTCCCTCCGGTGTTTCTGAGTCATTCTGTCTGGCAAAGAGCACAAGCACAAACTTGCATAAAGGGGATGTGAATATACAATAAACCTTTTAACTAGGACAGAACCCGACAATGTGATTATAATAAAATGATAATTGTCAATCTGGAACATCTGTAGTCCCGATGAGGCTCAGATGCCCTCACATGTTTTTCAGTACGATAGCTCAGACGTTTTATGGCACGAATCAAGCTGGATTACATTCTCACGAGCATGTAATATTGCAGTTCCGTTTCAACATGTCTGAGTGTTTTATTTGCAAAAGTGGTCTGGGGAATGGTCTGACTAAAGAACAGGTAGAAATTGCAGGCAAAGGCTTAAAGTGTCTCATGTTTAGCGCTGAAAGACCCAACTTCCTTTTTTTTTTTTTGCAAACATCTCGCCTCTTCAAACAATTAGCGCAGCTTGGATGCTTCCGCTTCACAACTGCTGGCGTTTGAGGATCACAGCTGCTCAGTGAGGGAGGAAAGTGGAGACTTGAGACCCGAGTACCTTTTGGCATTCCACACCAATCTGACACATCGACTTTGTCAAACACACACACTCACATGCACAGGGTCAAGAAGACAGGCGGGGAGAGGATGGGATGTGGCCGCCTCCTTGGAATGCATTTCTTTCGAAAGCGTTAAATCTGGCTCCAGTTGCATTTTAAATCATATTGGCGAATGTATATTGCATTCATACATCACACACTATTGATAAAATTCAGATGTCTTGAGCTGGATATGATGAAAGCTGAAAATGCATGGTCCGCTCAAACCAAAGCAGCTTCCTTCCAGGACAGCGATTTTTCTGTAGTATATGTGGAGATGCTATGATGCATTCAAGACCTGAGAGTTTCCATGAATGCTGCTGGAAATACCAAGCGCATTCATCGCCCCAAATGGTGAAAGAGTCCATTTAAAAGCTTGGAGGTTGGACACAAGTTGAGTTGACTGTCTGGGGGGTCGTAGCCTTCCCTCTGTACACGCCAGAAGGGTTTGAAACAGACTGCAGGGCCCTATTGAAGGAGGAGGAGGAGGAGGAGATGCTCCAAAACTATGAAAGACGACACATTTGCTTCTATAAACATCCAATATTTGTGTTTCCAGATATAAAGTATTATGGACCAGAATGAATGTTATTTTTTGCTGTCCTTTGACATCAGACTCACACTCTATCCACACAGTACATACATTTGAAAATGAACGAAGTAAAATTGAACGGAAATTACGAGAACATCTGACTTATTAGCATCATGTAAACAGTTATGTGTGTTTTTGGTTTTGGGGAGTCATTTATTTAAATCACTGCGCACGCGTGTAGGTGTACGTGTGTGCATGTGTGTGAGGCAGACAGAGTGAGAGGTTGCTTTTTCAACGCTTGCCAATACAGTGCCTTACTTGTTACTTTTAGGTCCTCCACTTGGCACACGTAAGACATCCCGTGTCACATGTCAAAGTGTGAAAGTAAACGGTTTTGAAAAGATTCATAAGATCCTTCTCAAATGTACCAGCCAAGTGCTGAAAGACAGTAGTGCACCATCGGTCTAACATCCACATTTTGTAAAATATGGTTTGACTACATTTTGACTCATTTATGAATACAGTACCGTTGACACTTAAAAGGTTAACACAGTCAACTATGGATTTTTAAAAGATTTTTTGATTACTACCTGTAACTAAGTGCTGCTGAGTGAAAGTGCTTAGGGGAGCTAAGCAGCCCTTATTAATATAATTACTGCCTCATTTTTAAGAAAAAAACAGTCAACTCTCAATATTTGTTCAACTGTTTTTTGAGTTTGTTCATGTGACAGCTGATTGGTCGTTCCTTGAGCAACTGCGATATCATTTTCAGCCGACAGAAAGTGGCAAAAGGGTTTTGGTTTTTACCATAATGTAATTAATACATTTGTTACTTTACAATTCATCACAACTTTTCTGGCTGCACGTGTCCTTTGTCACCATCTGTCTGTCATTCAAAGTTCTGTATTCGCCTCATCTGACTTTGCCTCTGCAGCTTTATTCTCAGATAAATACTGTATGTATTGATTTTCTGAAATTCCTACCACTCTAGAGATCTCCATCTCACATTTTACTCTCTCTCTCAGCCAGCCACTCCCCTTCTTCAGCATCTCACCACTTCCCATCCATTCAATGCTTTACGCTGGGATAGAAGGAGGATCAAGTGTCCACGGTTCCTCCCATCACCTGTGAAATTTCTGAGTCAGTTCACGGTGAAAGGGGGCATTGTGTCCCCCTGATGAGGAATGCCCTTGCGTCGCTCCTCAAAGAAATGGCTTCGTTTGGTCAGGAATTTGGAGGCATCTTGAGAAGTGTTGCAGTCTTTTTCTGTGGGCTTGGTGATAGGAAGCAGAAGACTTCAGGCTGCGCAGATTAGTCTGCTACTCTCATTAAGTGTTAGGCCTACTTCTAAATCAAAATTTGCCCGGAAGACAATTGCAATATGTATCCGAAAATAGTACATAATGATAAATCAAACGGATGTGCAGTGATCTACATCTTTACATATGTAGCGTTGCATATTTTCAACAGTTCCGTACATGAACGACATGGGCGAGTTTATTTAGATTTTGTTTTGCACTCAGTAACTTGGAACGTCTCACTGGAGCATGCTGCGTGCTGCTACTGCTGATTTCATGTGCTGAGGTTGACACCTGGTGGTTAAAAACAACATGAAAGTGCATAAAATACCAATTTCCAGGACCACAATAGAAAAGCGGGAGATGAGTCAGTTTCTTCATGTGTCTCTACTCGATTTATTCCATTTAATCGTTTGTCCTACTTAATTGTTGACTACCTACATTCATATGCAAATGTCTATATTAGGTTACATTCCCAGTTTGTGTTGCACATAATATCGGCAATATAACCGTGCTGCTCATGGAGTGTGAAGGGAGTGGTTAGGAATTAGATTTATAGAAATTATATTCCTGTTTTATATTGAACATGTATAGTATAGGTTTCAGTTTTTGAATCGAAATGTTGGAATAAATGAATGAATATGATGTACAGTATTGTAGGTAGGATGTATTTTACTATTGTTATGGGTTCAACAAAATGTAGTTGAAAAATATGTTGTATTTATGTATTTATTAAATCTGAATCTATTTGAAATTCTTTCTTATCACACTTTAATGGCTGTCTGCTGCCCATAGAGATTTGCGTATTAAATTAAGGGACAACTGATGATATTCCATACTTGAACAAAAGGGGGCGATGGCATCCGTTTGTTGCTTAACGACCACATGTATTGTGTCAGAGGAAGAGCGCTCCACTCCGGAAGTTTATTTCATGCTGTCGTATTTCTGCAACGGATTTATTGTATACGATTGTAGAAATCAATCATGCATGATGTATGAAAATCAATATATTCAAATTCAACGATCTTAAAAAGTGGCAATGTTAGATGGCCGCCGTGGGCTTCACTTCTTGCGACGGCAGATAAGCGGCATTGTTTGTCGTCCATTCATTATAACCCGTGGCTACTCTGGCCAGCTAGCATAGCAACCAGATAAAGGTGAGTTTTTAATAACCTTAATGTTTTTTGTTGGGTTTATAAAAGCACCTACGCTTAACGGAATTTAAATGTAGTGGCAGCAGACTGGTCGACAAGCTTGAGTTAATTCGTTAACGTGCAGAAGTTTTCACGTAAGCACAACTGATTCAACATCGCTGCTTTCTTTTGAAAGTAAACCAAGCAAATAACAAGCAACACAAACGTCTTGACATAAATGTTTAACACTTAAATGTAAGCAGGTTTTATGGAGACATGGTTGGTACATGGCACTCACCTCCTTGCGATCTAATTACATGACATTAGTTGCTGTACCACAATTCCTGAGAGAAGGGACGCATCCAAAATAAGTTCTGTACGATATACAACCTCCAGTCACACTACCACAAGCTCCGGCCCCAGGATTTTACAAGACACATTACTGTACATATGTTACTATGGCAGGGTTTTGGTGACAACCAACTTTGGCTGATGATGGTTGTGATTAGTAACACTAATGGATAAAACTGTTTCTAAAATGATTGGAATGTAGTACTTAATACATTGTTAAATAAAGCTGCTATGCCTGCAGAGAAATGGACCTGTCTGAGGAATCTCCCAAGAAGCATGGAAGTAAGACACTGTTGGTGCGCCATTTACCAGCTGAGCTGAGCGAGGATGAGAAGGAGGATCTGCTCAAGTATTTTGGCGCTCAATCCGTCAGAGTTTTCTCCAACTTTGGCCGCATGGTTGGTTCAGTGCAATGCAATAGTTAATTTCATTCTCATGAATTTCAAAAGATGCACAAAGTTACAAACATGGATAAAATCTCTCAGGTGTCTGTGCTTCTCTGGCCTTTTTTTTTTTTTTTTTACCCTCCTGCTCAGATGGCTGTCTTTTTTGGTCATTCTGTGCCAATCTTTTCTCTCCACAGAAACACACAGCATTTGCAACGTTTTGCAGCGAAAAAGCTGCAGAAAAGGTGAGCCTCTAATAACAAATACTGGCACTTGTACCATGCTTGTTTTATATTACACTCAAATACGTTGTTTACTTGCGAAACATCTGTTCAAGGCTCTTAGCCGGCTCCATCAGCTAGAGATTCTCAATCGAAAGCTTATTGTGGAGTTTGCAAAAGGCCAAGATAACGTCACAGTATTAAAGGATCCACCTGTGTCAGATAGGTAGGCGACTGCATTGCCTCTCAGAATTCCCATGACATATACTGATTAATGGTTAGAAATTCAATCAATGATTCAAGCTATTTGTTTCTGTTTTTCAAACAGTAATAAGACTGACAAGGAAGCGCAGAATAAACCAGAAACGAAGCAGCCTAAAGTTCCTCTCATTGAGACGGGAATTGCTCCAAGTCTTGGGTGAGTGTTGGAACATTTTTGTCGATTTAATGATGTGGTCATTTTAAATTCATAGTCAAGGTAGGCGCACTTACCCGAGGAGCTATAACTTTCCACAGTGTCTTTTTTTTTTTTTTTTTCTTGGGTAAGTGTGCCACTTATTTCACAATCTGGGCTGATGTGCATCATTGTGTTGAAGTGGGACACCGAGGCTGGATTTCCGGTGCCCTGCAGTGCTTCAGCTAGTGCATATTTTTAGAATTGAGTATTCTACTGATGTTTCCGTTGCTTGATAATTATTTGAGAACCTT
Source organism: Hippocampus comes (assembly GCF_001891065.2). Taxonomy (NCBI): domain Eukaryota; kingdom Metazoa; phylum Chordata; class Actinopteri; order Syngnathiformes; family Syngnathidae; genus Hippocampus; species Hippocampus comes. The sequence continues at coordinate 508,406 of NW_017805137.1, forward strand.
ACAATAGATAAACTAATGCAGTTACACCGCTGCACTACATAATTGTCTCTTGATTGTGTTCATTTTCAACTCTTTCACTGACTAATTATCAGTAAGTTGCTGTTGTTTGTATTCTCCACTTGTAAAATGTGCATTTTTGTAATCATACGTTTCTGTCAATTACAGGTTGAAATACCACTCGAACCCCTCTTTGAGGTATTTGTACCCACCCCCTTCCAATAGCGTTCTGACGAATATAACACACACCCTCTTGTGTGTGCCCAAGTTTTACGTTCAAGTGAGTACATTGTTTCCTTTTGTACATCTTTTTATTTTTCTCAGTCTGTAATTTTGTGATATGCAGATGATCTTTTTTTTTCTGAACTGTGCATTTTGCACGCTGTGTACATTTGAAGATAAAAGTGGTAATTTGTAACAAAATCCATCTCTGCATTTTTAGCCTTGGGAGACGAGCTATTCTAAACTGAAAGTGGTCTTTGAACTGCATCCATTGCCTTGAAAGATCATCTGGCAAACATTTATCTTTTGAAATTCCAATTTGCGCGTGTTAATAATAAACCGTAAGTGGGAAGCATGAGTTATGGGTTTAACATTTCCCTGGGAGCCGAGCCGCCTGGATTTTCAACGCTGCTGTTTGCACCTTTTGCTTCTTGGTGGCGCTCTTGTGTTGAAGCGGCATCAGCACCACCCCCCACACCCCCTACACCCCTCCTCACCTCTCTCACACTTCTCACCTCAATCTCTCCTTGATCCGTGCATTTCCAATGAAAAGCACAAAAGCTATGTGCAATCTGTTTGTTGGCGCTGTTTGGTTTTTATTTGCAGGTATTGTATGAACCGAACCATAGCTCGAAAGGGTTGTCCATTTTTTTTTTCCAATTTAACAGGTTCTGCATCTGATGAACAAGATGAATTTACCCTGTCCGTTTGGACCTGTCACTCCGAGACCCCCCGTGGTGAGCTTGTTATTTTTTTTTCAGGCCTTTGGATGTAAATGACTTCTTCTCAAACAAGTCATTAGTTATATCATAGAGAGCCAGTTAAAAATAAGCTCAGTCGTTTCTCAAACTTGTCTCTTAGTTTGGACATCTGCCTACTGCCCCACCCATGCCCATGCCTCCCCCATTGCCTCCTGATCTCCCGCCGACGCCGGCGGAGGAAATGGAAATGTCCTCTGATGAAGAGTCTGAGTATGAGAGTGGAGATGATGAAGACAAGGAGAGGTGAGAAGTCGGATATTCACGTGAGACCACTTGATTGTCCTTCAAGAAAAGATGCCACACACAAGATATTTGGTCATTTTGGCGTTATCATGCTTTGGAGACCACATTGCTAACCCGATTAATTTGTCGTTTTGATCATAGAGACAGACCTGTTTGTGCATATAAAGCTTCCCCGGTGTTGAAAGTCACAACACTCTGCACAACCGCTTTTGCGTTTCCTACAAAGGCAGAATCAAAAATCCATGCTGGTTTGGTTTCAGGATTGTTCGTCTGATGGGTCTGGTCAACCAAGCATGCAAGCGACCCCTGAGACCAAAAACAGCTTTGAAAAGGAAGAAGCCCAAGATCAAGGATCTCCTCTATGCGCCCAAACCAGACTCTCAGAGGTACAACAGAAGCACTCGCGCGTGTCCTCACGCATCCATTCAGGCTCACAATCTGCTTTTAGAGGAAGGCCTCTGAGGTACAATGTTTTTGTCACAAATGCAACTTGTTGCCGGTTGAGGACGGTACCGCCCGTGCACTCGCTCCCTTAACGACACACCACAAATTCTCCCAAACTTGATTTGCTCGGTGTCTGCTGGCGGCTTGTGGGCGGACTGGGAACCGTTGACCGGATGACCGTGGGCCCCTTTTGCCATATAGGAGCCAGGTTTTATTGCGGGTTCTTTTTAAAGAGCGCCTGCTCAGGAATGTGCCGTTTTTTTCTCTGCTGTCTTCAGTACTCCGGTCGTGCAGCCATCAGACGTGTTTGAGCAGCCCAACCCCACCGGACCGAAGAAAATAGAATTCCACATTTCGGTTTCAGAGGTGGCAGCCAGGGTGGAAGGAAGTAGGACGCGGTGTGATGACGGTATGCTTCCCTATTCAGACCTTGGATAGCCACTTTTAATTTATCCATCACAAATTGATTTTATCGACATACATCGTGTACCGATCACCTACTTTTGCACGAGAATGAGCCGATTACAATCAGTGGCCGGTGGATCGGAGCGGCACTATGACCACTCTCAACTTTTTAAAATTAATGTCAACATTATTGTGGGAAAGGCACATGAGTTAAAAATGTTTTTGTCATGCATCTCATTGGAATGGCCAAGTTGGCCCAATGTTGGCGATTGAGTGTTTATAATCCTCTCGGAAATTACGATTAGATCAATGTTGTGGCATTTGTTAAGAATGTGCTATCGGGATTAGATCTCATGTAAAGATGTTTCCTACCATCAGATCGGACCAAGAGCGGTTTGATGCATGTGCTATCTGTGGAGGTAGTCAGAGCAGCAATACTGTATATCACACCGAACAGCCAGCTTGCACTGAAAAGGTGTTGCCATTATCAGTGTGAAGAAATGTCATTTGCGGGGAGGGAGCGTCGGCGGCTGTGTTACGTGACGGCTGTGCGCTTTCCTTTTTTTCCTTCTATATTTATTTGGACATCTTATCTCTCGCTACAACTTGACTCTCCAGCAAACTCCAGAGAAGTAAAATAGATCTCAAAGTCAAGCGCGGCAGATTTCCTTAAGGCATGGAAGGAAGATAAACGACGACAGGTGGCTTTTTGGATTAGTCTTGTTTTGTCTGATAAACAAGCCATTTCTATGAAAAGGAAAGAGGGGCAGATAAGTGGGAGTAAATATTGAAGAAGGAAAAAAAAAGCCTCGCTCTGGTGCACTCACACTTAATGGCTAATAACTGTTTCTCCCGTGTGGGTTTGCTTATTTTAATTCCGTGTCGCACATCATGTGCTTGTGTGACCGTCTCTGGTCTATTCTTTCTCCCTACAATTATGAAAAAAAGAAATGAGTGAGAGACACTCCCACAGAATTGTCACTCCTTGCTTCGACTTTTATGACCGTTGCCTCTCCAACAATGAGCATATCTGTTCCATCTAACTGTTGCTTCATGCAACTGCGACCAGTCCTTGCTGATAGTATTCACAGCCTCTTCATCTTCACCCGTTTCTCCCTCTTTCTCATCCATCTCCATGGCCACCGGGCGACAATTCCCGGTACGGCCTCATCTCTGTCTGGCGTGGTGCTGAAATACGCTAATGATAAGATGGCCAGTCAACTTGCAGCCAGCGGTGGCGGCTGACATTCGCAGTAGCACTTCGACTCGCAATGATTCACTGCCACTGCTGCAGCGGCTCAGATACATCTCCAAAACCGTGCAGTTTTCCATTTTGAGGTTCCATTCATGTTCACAAAGGGTCCATTTACTTTGTTATGGGAAGGAAGAACAAAAAAAAAACATAAATAATAAAGCATTCTAATTCAAATCCAGTTGCTAGTAGTCCATGCCAAGCTAGTGACTTTTTTGGGGGGGAAGAGGCTGCTTCAACAGCTCCAGTTTGTCCTTCAGATATGGATAACATAGAGGTTACCATCAACAACCAAACAGAGGCCGCAGATGGATTTGGGAAGATCTACCCCAACGTCCAGTCGCCCAAGCCATGCGATGAGCAGAGTGACGAAGAGCAGGATCTCCCCTCGGATGTCATCTCAATCAAAGAGCTTGAGAAAGGACGTCTCTCACGAGACGGTAAACAAGGAGATGACAAAATGCGTACGCGCGCATACTCCAATATTATCTGAAACTCAGTTTCCTCCCCTAAAACAGAGATTAAAAGGATGTCGGTGTTTAAGAATTATGAGCCGGGTGAGCCGACCTGCAGACTGTATGTGAAGAATATCGCAAAGCAAGTGGAAGAGAAAGTAGGTTCTTTTCTGGCACGTGCCCCACTTATGTTCTCATGTTTATTGCTGAAGTCATCAGATTGCTTCATCGTTGAATGTCAAAGTAAAACAATCCCATCATTATTAGTCTCTTATTTATTTTCTTTCTGTTCATCATTCAGGACCTAAAGTACATCTACGGGAGATACATCGATCCCTCGTCAGAAACGGAAAGAAACATGTAAGTGTCCTTTTTTTCCCCTATGGGACAAATTACTTGAGTGTTGAGGACTGATTTGATAAAATGGCAGCTGAAGAAACAAGTCTTGTCAACATCATATTGACACCGTCTTGAATTCGGCTATTTTTGACTCGAGCAATTTGTCTCTCGAGATTCTAGTAATGCATGCTCACTGTGATACATGCTTGAAAATAAGCATCATAATCCAATGTCTTTTCTCAGTTTGGTTTACTTACTTAGCAACATGAAGGGCCGACATATTGGAACCACCCATGCAGTGTAAATCAACACAACAATTGACGGTGTTAAGAGTCCAGTGTGTGTCCGTGACCCAGTGTTGAAATTTTGTGAAACGGGGAGGATTAAACATGCGGCACCAGGAGCCGAGATCACAAGCTTTATAGCATCATTCGCTTTGCAATTGAAAGTATCACTCCTGAGTCGCAGGGCTCTCCCCAGAGTGTCGTTTAGGCTCCAGCAAGCTGTTTTTTAATAGAAGAAAATGTAAAGCTCTTCCATTTGCTGCATCCATATTTTCAGACCTGATTGGAGTGCCATAAAAGACCTGTAGTTAAAGAGCAAACACGCTTCTTTTTTTCACTTTTTTCATTTCCCCAGGCCTCTATTGCTTCTCTAATGCGCACTTTTTTTTGTGTTGCGGGCTAAGCAGATGCATTTTTTTTTCCCTAAGCGCGCACAGCAACCATGAGTGCTAATGATGGTCCCCTGCTTCCCGTTCCTCCGCCAGGTTTGACGTGGTTTTAATGAAGGAGGGCCGGATGAAAGGACAGGCCTTTGTCGGACTTTCCAGTGAGCAGCGTGCCGAGAAAGCCCTGCGGGAAACCAACGGCTTTATTCTCTTCGACAAACCCCTCGTGGTGGTATCCTTTTTGTGACTTGCTCCGTTGCGGCAGCTCATGATGTCATTTGACCACAACGTGGTCAGCATGTCAGCTAATGGACAAAATTGGTGGTCATCGTCAAAGACGATGGGGCATGTTGTTTAGGATGTGAGTGTAAACATTGACCTTTGTAATGTTTAATGGCCTTAACTGTGAATTGCAGCAATTTGCTCGATCGGCCAGGCCAAAACAAGACAATAACGATGCCAAGAAAAAAGCAAAACGATAACATTTGCAGGTGAGTATTGTTTTAAAAAAAAATGTATGTAGTAATTTATAGAGTCATTGATGAAGTATTTAGTCATGAAAATGACAAATTTGAAATAGCCAAAGCAACAACTGAAGTATGTTACTGTAATTCCTCTAATAGCGGGCTTTTGCTTTAATAGACGCCATGCCCCAATGAATCGACTGCGTGTGTCATTCAGTTGAACAACCAAGCACGGCACTTGAACGAGATACCTCCTGAAACCAACCAAAAAAAAAAAAAAAGCAATTGTCATCATTAAGAGGCCAAATATAAATAGCTGGAGTGTTGAGTTTTGACATTTGAGTTAGCTGCATCTGCATATTATCATCCAAATATAATCAAAATTCAAGACCGTTTCATACGATTGCATGTGGTCCACTGTTTACGTACTGACATGTTTCAAGGTTACCAACATTGCATAATAACCTAAGTCGTAGAGCAGCGTGCGAAAACATTGTAACGCAGGGGTACCCCCTGTGTGTAAAAATAAATGGAAGGAACTGCAGTCGTGATTTCTTTTCCTGGATTGTGACAGAGTTCACATTGTCATGCTTTTCTTTTCAATTTGTGTTTACACTTCATTCATCCAAGATGCCAAGGCTTGAATTTGTGGGCCAGCAGAACCGTTTGTATCCTTATGCGAACATATCCTTTGGAGAAAGAAAGAAAAAAACAATCTCAAGAAAAGAGGGCACTTCTATTTGTGGCACCAATGGAACATGTAGTATTGACCTTTTAAGCACATTGATCTACATTTACAAGGACAGAGCGCTAGTTGTTCCTGCATTCAGTGACTTGGGTCGGAAGTAAATGCGACTTAAATGTTGTTTGACAGTTTTTTCTACCTCGTCTGGCTGAATTTCAGGTGATGATCATCAGAGGCCGTCTTCATCTATTATTTAATAAAATATGTTTTTCTTAAAATGAGGTCATGTCATGTGTTCAGCACACAAACGCGCATATCGACACGTTACAGGGACTTTTTATTCCGAAGCATCTAATATTCAAGGGGTATGAAATCAAGATGGTCGCCTTTTGGCAGACGCAGGTTTAAAAAAAAAAAATAAAGACTGCAAACAAAGCAAATAGAGTGAAGTCAGTGGGAAATTGCTCCAGCCGCTTTAGCTTCCCTTTACCATCCCAGCTAGCCCCACCTGCGTTATTACTGAGAGTAAACCTCAGAGAGTGAACTTTCTCCCTCAGCAGCTGTCATATCAGAGGATTTGGAAATCCAATTGTTTTTGTCCTCTGTGGGGGCGAGTAATACTAGAAGTGTAGTGGGTAGATTTTGTCAGCCAGAGTTGAATTCAACTTGGAGAAGTCTTCTTTTGAGATAAGGTGGCTTAACACCTCCGTTGTTGCTGACCACTGGAAGCATTTGGATGTTCCAAGGGTAGTTTTGTTGTCTGACCTCTCAAAGAATTCCCTTCAAGAAAATATCTTCGACAAATGTCGCGCTATTCAAAAAGCGGCACACACTTTGTTGGTGGGCTTCATTGAATTTTAATGTTGCGATGTCTGTGTTTGAAGTGCTTGAATTATAAAAGGGTTTCTTAGCATTTATTTCACAACAGCTCACCGTTGAGTAGAGGCTCAGCTCTTTTTTGATTATCAACTCAAACAGAAGAAGAGTTCATCCCTTTCAAGTAATTTACATGTGATAAAGCACTGTGAATGCCTCGGCGTCTTTCTACATTTTTGCTATCGCTCGAAGAGCTTGAAAAGATGACCTTGCTTGAATTTGTCTGAGAATTGTTTTCATTAGATGTCAAAAGCTAAATGCCGGCAATACCTCAAAAGCATTTCAGAAGCGCATTACTGCAACAGAAAACACTTTCCTGTGAGCTACAAGGTCATGTCACTTCGCCTCACCACCCACATCATTAGATAAGTGTAATAAATCCACTGAGAATTTTGTTCAGATTTTCATTACTTCACCACTGAAAACAGCCATGTGCCAATAATATCTATCAGTCAATCAAAGGTGCGCACTGTTGACTCCATGATGACTCCAACGTTTTCAAGCACTTGGGTCTTAAACTGGGCAGTGATATTTTTTTATTTTTATTTTTGCATTGGACCGGCAAATTGGTGCTGTTGTCAAATCTTTCATCTGAGGCAACTGGCCAAAGTAAAGCCTCTCTTTTCTCATGAGCACATTGAAACAGTAATTCATGCCTTTGTCACATCTGGGCTTGATTACTGCAATGGACTTTGCTTTTCAGGCGTTTACATTTATGCTCTAAAAGTTTAGGCCATGAACTAGTCGTTCGTGCCAAAGAAGACTGATTTTTACATCTGGCAAGTCGAAGTGAACTTAACATATTCCAGTTAATGCAGCTATTCTTTTTAATTTCTTTGCTTTGGAATCAGCCGATCCTCCATTAAGCGTCTCCAGTTGGTCCAAAATGCTGAAATGCTGCTGCTCGCGGCTTGACTGGTACTTGTAAGAGGGAGCACATAACTGTGTGTGTGTGTGTGTGTGTGTGTGTGTGTGTGTGTGTGTGTGTGTGTGTGTGCGTGTGTGTGTGTGTGTGTGTGTTCAGGCGTTTACATTTATGTTCTAAAAGTTTAGGTCATGAACCAGTTGTTCGTGCCAAAGAAGACTGATTTTTACATCTGGCAAGTCGAAGTGAACTTAACATATTCCAGTTAATGCAGCTATTCTTTTTAATTTCAATGCAAAGGCAATTCTGCTGCAGCTTTTCTGTTGCGTGCAAAAATATTAGCACATTACATTTCTGTGGTTAAGGTCCAAGCAAACAGGGTCATCCATCACATGCGCTCATCTGGTCTGACCTGCAGCCTATATCTCCCGCATGGAGAGGAGTGGGGCGGAGGTCCCATCTGTGGCCGCCTCTCTCCGCCTTGCCAACGATGACAAATGCGCACCCCCGCCGTAGAAATATTGAGTTACTAAGGCATTTATCAGGTAAGATTTGAGCAAGATGAACGCTAACCTTTTGTAAGTAGACTCAGATGAAGATAAATGCCGTGCGCCAGCTCTGTCTATTTCATACTGGCGCTGCATCTGCACGCTTATCATTAGAATATTTGACTTGTTTGGCATCTATTGAACAAGAGAGTTTGCTGTGGTCTCTCGATCGCCGAATCTTCTCAACTCATGGAAATTGTGGCATCACTCTACAGTCAGGCTATCGTTCTCAAAAGAGTTGTCTTGTAGGTTACTACTGTAATAGCAAAAGTGGTCATAAAGTACCAATCAAGGACATATAGTAGAGTATAACAAATTGCTTAAAAAGAAAAAAAAAAGTCAGTCCTGTTTTATGCTTTACGTTTTCAAGCGGCACACAATGAGTTAAGGCAAAATAATCACCAACTATAAGAATGTCTCTTCAGATTTTTGAGGAAGTGGACATTTGGTGCGTCATTCCTAATGCTCTTTGACTCTCATGAAGTAGACTCTGATGAAGATAAATGCCGTGCGCCAGCTCTGTCTGTTTCATACTGGCGCTGCATATGCGCGCTTATCATTAGAATATTTGACTTGTTTGGCATCCATTGAACAAGAGAGTTTGCTGTGGTGTCTCGATCGCCGAATCTTCTCAACTCATGGAAATTGTGGCATCACTCTACAGTCAGGCTATCGTTCTCAAAAGAGTTGTCTTGTAGGTTACTACTGTAATTGCAAAAGTGGTCATAAAGTACCAATCAAGGACATGTAGTAGAGTATAACAAATTGCTTAAAAAGTCATGTTTTATGCTTAACGTTTTCAAGCGGCACGCAATGAGTTAAGGCAAAATAACCACCAACTAGAAGAATGTCTCTTCAGCTTTTTGAGTAAGTGTACCTTTGGTGCGTCATTCCTAATGCTCTTTGACTCTCATTGAATTGCCTTAGAGATTCGGAGGACCGACGCTAAGTTGACACTTGACTTGTACCGTCTTTGTTCAAGACTTGACACAAACAGCAGAAGACACACACTGCTTGGTCATCTCATTGCCAGCCTCAGTCCTATGAGTCAAAGTCACTTGGAGAGCAAAAGTGTCAATTCTGAGGTACGCTTATTCATTATGAAGAGAGCGATGGCTTCACTATGCATATTTCATTTGCCAAAAGCTTGCAAGTTTAATGAAGTTGTCCGAATGAGTAGCATATAAAGCCGAAGGAAAGTAATGTGCTTCAAAAATTTATCCTCAATGTCTTTGGTAAAAATGAAGTCCAATGTCATTCAATTCATTTAGAGCGGAGTTTTATTTAACCACTAAATTGGCATATTTTCCACCCCCTCCCCCGATCCCCCCAGTACAACCTACTTGTCTTTCTTTGCCTATTTTGAGTGTAATAACTGTTAGCAGATATGCGGAGAGACGTTCTGCAAAACTGTTCTCACAATGTCAAACTGCTCCGGCATTGAGATTAGATATTCATCCCCGTGCAAGTCGCCACTTCCGTTTTGTGACTTTGTTTGAGGGGCCTGCAAATTCTCAGCCTCGGCCGCATCCGCAGCAACCTTGTTTATTCCCCACAGAGACATTAGCAAAGCTGTAAAAGTATTTATGGTGGTACAAATGTGGGACAGCCAATCTAAGACAAATCTATAAATCCTGGCTGTTGATTTCTCAGGGCCAGGAGGTGCAGGCCAGTGATCAGTGGAGGTAGAAAGTATTCCCCCGGTGACTCTGTGAGTAACGCGCAGACGCTGAGCAGCATGCCAAACAGTGTTACAGCGACGCTGTTGTGCTTTTAAAATGGCCAAGCTGGCCTTCGCCTCTAAAGTGAGACGCAGACCAGCTATCCATCTAGCATGCGTTGGTATCATTAGCTAGCACCCAACTGGGATCCGACTCAGCAGTCGGTGCGTGTGCTACAATTTGCACCTTGTTCTTCAACTGGTATACAATGATGACATCACATGGAAAATGTTCCGTGATGCTAAACATGCATTCTCTCGGGTGCGTGCAGCATTCCAGTTGCAACAATAATAATACAGCAATACGTTTTTTTGTTTTTTTTTTAATCCAGATTTGATTCCGTTATTTGCACTTTGTGCTCTCAAAAATAATTTGAAGATGTCTTCTCAGTGTCTTTGCCTCAATGAACTTCCTTCTTTGATGAGATTTGCACAATGTGTAGGAGAGAGTGCAGGGCAATGTTAACAAAGGAAATCAATGATGTAAGTAAACATACCGGTACGATTTGAGGTGCGTGCAGCATTCCAGTTGCAATAATAATAATACAGCAATACGTTTTTTTTTTTGTTTGTTTTTTTGGGGTTTTTATGGGGCGGCGGTGGGGGTCCAGATTTGATTCCGTTATTTGCACTTTGTGCTCTCAAAAATAAGTTGAAGATTTCTTCTCAGTGTCTTTGCCTCGATGAACTTCCTTCTTTGATGAGATTTGCACAATGTGTAGGAGAGAGTGCAGGGCAATGTTAACAAAGGAAATCAATGATGTAAGTAAACATACCGGTACGATTTGCTTTCACATGCTAGGCCAAAAGTAATCTATGAATCGGAATGGTCCGGGAGGAATTTGTACATCCTGTCGGAAAGTTAATAACAAAAGTTATCCGGTCCTGGGATTGGAATTGGATATTAATCCTTGAATCAAGAATAATCACCACCGAAGGTTCAGAAAGTGAAATGGCCGAGTGAGCCTCTCTGCTGGATTCATTCAGCAGGCGTCCTGGCGGGTTTACGACTCGATTGTTGAGGTTGAGCTGAAACTCGCATCTAAGCTTTTGAAATTTTAATTCATGGGTTTTCTCCGGGTACTCCGGTTTCCTCCCACATTCCAAAAACATGCACGACAGGCTGATTGAACACTCCAAATTGCCCCTCGAGCGCGGATGGTTGTTCGTCTCTGTGTGCCCTGCGATTGTCTGGCAACCGGTTCAGGGTGTCCCCCGCCTACTGCCCGAAGACAGCTGGGATAGGCTCCAGCACGCCCGGCGCCCCTTGTGAAGATAAAGCAGTTCAGAAAATGGATGGATGGATGAAAAATGCAGACCTAATGGGCTGTAAAGAGCCTACAGTAATCTGCACCGCAGCAGTCAAATCCAGGCGGCCACTGTTGTATTTGACAGGAATGCAAGCAGATTGTAACCTTGAAAAGTGAAGATGTGTCCCTCGCCCGCATCCGTCACAATATGCACCAAAATTGAATGGGTTTCTCCATGGCTCCTGCACCACGTAATCGAATCCAAACAATACTGTAGTTGGTGCACTTTAGTCAGGCAGACGTAGTTCTCAGGCCATCAGAGGACCTGAATTGTCACGCTCATGAACATGTTGCCACTCCTCTTGACTGGGTGGCTGGCTTCATACTACTCCACTGACACTTGGCAGCTTCTCTTAAGCCTTGGAACATCCATGTGGACATTTTTTTGGTGATGTTAATGCCAGTGAAGGTTTTGAAGCGTCCAGTCACTGAGTCATCAGAATTTGGCTACGATGCACCCTTGCAAGCAAGCCTGCATGTGGATCTCTATGTGATGTGCTTTTGAGAGTACACTTAAACACATGTTGCAACAGTAGCTTTTATTTATTTATTTATTTATTTTACATTGCCATGCTTGAATTGGTTGATTCCCTGAAAACAACCACTTCATTCACAGATCTCTGTAGAAAAAGCGCTGAAAAGAAATTATAGCCCAATAGAATTTACATTCAATCTCAACCCATTGTTATCTAAAATGACTTTCGGGTGGAATCCTCCCCTCCTCATAATCCATCAAATAATCAGCCGCCGTATTACCTTTCAGTGTGAGTAAAACGAAGCTGTCAGCGTGTCGTTGTGAAAGCAACGATTTTGATCTCCTCCTGGCGCGGTTTGTCACGCTGAAAAATACAGCCGTCAACCTTGAAGGTGAAAACTGTCTGCTGTGTAGATGGAGACCTATTGTCTGGAGGATTGACAAGGGTTGACGCAACAGGCTACAGTGAGCCAAGGCCAACACACACATTAAAACGAAAAATAAATAAATAAATCACTTTTTCTTCACCACCACCTTCATCCCCAGAGAGAGTATTTTTCATACTTTCAACCACCCAGCAGTGACAAGTCTTTGACATCTCTGCTTACTGCGTCACCTCTCTAAGGCCTCTTGAGGTCTCTGCCAAAATCCCTCCCTTCGATGGGTATTGTGAGAGAAATATTACACAGCTGGAAGGAAGATTTGTAAAGGAAAACGTGGCTGTTTAGGTGGCCCTGGTAAGATGTGTGATTTTTTTTATTTTGCTCAAAACACAATGCAAGAGTGCAGTTAGTCTTAACTTTCTGTTGCATTTAATGCTCCTTGTTGCCCTGGTGACATGCAGAAAAAGTATTCACTTTTAATTTGCATGTACGATAGGTCACTGAGCCCTGCTACCAATCGCGAAAATCCAGCAGTAATTGACACCTCCAAAAGGTTTATGGATACCACAGAGTGGTGGAAAAACAATCTCGTTGTCTAAATGAAACTCCTCACCTCACTTCAATATAATTCCCCAGCACCAAGATGCCACAACAAGGCAACAAAGCAGTATGTTTGTCGAAATGAAGCTCCTCAATTAGCTTTAACACCATTCCTTGGCATGTGGTACTTGATCCCACTACATTGTGTATTTGTGCTGGTAGGTTCATTTCGTGTTTTTGGACATAACGATCACCGTCACGCTCATGTTGAATTTTCTTCAGTAGTTCTCCAGCTTTCTGTATTTTGCCCCTCATTTTTCAGTGCCCTTTCCGTTGAGCCGTTTAACTATCGTCCTGTCCACTGAGGTACACGTGGCTGTACACCGCCGTGCTGCTGTGTGTGTCAAAGGGCAGGGTCTCGCCTGCATCAAGGTGCCACGTCTGTTTCAAATGACTGCCCCAGCGGCACCCGCCATGCGTGGCTTCAGTGCTGCACATCATCTCTCTCTCTCTTTCTCTCTCTCTCTCTATCTCGCTCACTCTGTGACTGAAACCATCCATCCCTTTCCCTGAGCAGGATTGAGAATAGCCTCCCCCAAGGTCAGACCACACCTTAAGACCACCTCCTTTTTCTTTCCCAATATGCGGTGATTGGCAATCTTTTTTTTGTGAAACTGGGACTTGGCATTGCTCACAAGTAGCCATTCACATTAGGTAAGGCAAGCTGGAAATGCCAGATGCCTGATTTGTTGTCATGGTAACACGGAGATTTGCAAACTTGTTGGCAAAAAAAAAATGCAGCCAGCATCATCAAGCGCAGACCTCCGTCAACATTTCCGAATGTGCTCCAAGGTGAACACTAATTTCTTTCTCCACCGTGGCATATTTGGGGACAGTCAATAAAGCTGTTTTCTTTGTGTGTATGTAACTGCATGAACCAGTAGACAATGACACAATAACTCCCCTGCCAGAAGTAATAACGCAAGAGAAATTTTCTTTGAAAAAAATGCATTTTGGGTTAATTAGTTATATTTGTATTCTCCTTGACATACGGTGCTGACAACATAGCCTCATTGACAGTGGTCCAAAGTATTAGGAAACAGAGTGGCAGCACCTGATAGATCTGCGTGTGTGTGTCAGGGCTCCTTTGGGGATCGAGGTGGAAGGTAGCTGTTTTTTTAGACCAGTAAATGTGAGCCAAGTGCTTTGACATTTTCACCAAATCCACATTTGATGGCCGTTACCGCAAGCAGAGGACATTGCAGACATGATTTTGGAGAATCCACATCCACCTGCGCTCCTCGTTTTCTCCCGCCGAGCCGCCACCTCACCGTTCCTCAACATATTGCTCCTGTTCAATTATTTAGTTGTTAGCCTGAGCTGCAGGGAAAGCTTTACCCGGCGATTAGAACACAGCTTGTCACTGGTGGCGGCCTGATATCTGTTGTTGTCAGGGCGGGAGGAAGATGACTTTTTGCCACATTATGCAGGTGGAAATGTCATTACCTCATTGCGGGCTTGTCATTTGCAGCCTTTGGTCTCCCGGGGGCGGCCAGGATTTGGATGTGTCTGAAGGTGTGTTTGTGTGGGATATGAAGATGTGCTTGTGCTGTCACCCAACACAAACCAGAAAAGCCCGCACAATAGAGAGAGAAACAGTTCAGCCTGGCAAGTTTCGTGGTCAAAGTTTTAATCCAAAAAGATGGCCCTTTCTGGGTAAATCCTCCCAAAGCGTTTTTGGGTGTGATGTGTATTTATAAGACTTTCGCGGAAGTGCATTTGTCAAAGTTAAGTCAACTATCGTCAATGTGATGTTGACCACCCGAACGACAAACATTCGATCAAAATGAATCTATTCTTTGCTTTTGGTTGTCGGCCTGAACTGAGAGTTAGACCAGACTCGACTGTGAAGCAAAATAATAATTCATATTGCATATAACACTCATACACTGTAATAATCTATCCTGTCTATATTATATTGTTGATTCATTATCTCACATAGAATAAATGCAATTTATTTGCGAGGGTTGAACTAATGCTGAACCGCTTGCCTCCATAGCAATTAAAAAACAACCAATTGACTGCCTTTATTGATCCACTGAATGAAATTGAATGGGAAATTGATGAAGTCATGAATGATCCCATTTGCACCCACTAGGGGTCACTGTTGAAGCAATTACATTTTCTTCCAATTTCTTTGAAATCAAAGCACTACTTTGACTTGGTGACGTTGTTGATACCGTATGGAGAATACGCACTCATCAGCACTGTAATTAATCAGATAATATTCACTAAATCAGATAGTATTCAATTTTTTTTAAAATCCATCTCCATTCATCTTATAATTTACGAGTAAGATCATCATTTAATCATGTTTAATAATAGTCGTACCTGCTTTGTAACTCCTATTTAACAAATGAGTTGAGTTATTTGCAGAAGTGCAGAACTGCTTTGCTGCAACAACTTGTGATGATGTTTTGACACTCCCTTGAAGGTAAATCGAGTAACTGAAATGTTAGAAACAGCTCACAGTATGACACAGTTCAGTTCTGCACCACTGCCACCGCGTATTGTTAAGCTCACCGTGATAGTGTGTCTCAACACATACTTTTAACAATACAATAGTTTGGACAAGGAAATGCTGGTCAAGTAGTCACTTTCCCCAGGCTTTCCCGTGTTCATTATAGGCCCAACGCTAAGGAAGAAGAGATATGAAAAGTGCTCTGTAAGCATTGCCGCTGAATACTTGGTGATTTTAGCCCAAGAAAAGTCAATCTGCATTCCTTTTCCCCGATACGCTGCTCAAACCACACACGGCACTGTTTGTTTTCTTGCTGGACCGTATGCCCTGCCAATGTCTGTCCTTTCAGGCACAGATATGCAAATCACACTGAAGTTATTAATCACGGTGTCACAGGGATTATGCAAATGGGGGAGAGTGAGCAGTCAAGACAGGAAAATAAGGAGTCTGGACATCAGCAAACACCAGAGGTGAAGAGTTTGTCCCGACTCTAAAACCTGGTTGGTCTTAACTATAATAACTTTGTGAAAGCCCTCGACATCTCATGTACCTAACCCTGGATCATGGCATGCAGCATTTAGTTCTTTTCAATTATTGGACATGGCTTGTTCCAGGCACGATTAAATGTTTGTTAGTCGTCACACACAGGTATTGAAGACGTACAATTCTCCTTTCTATTGTCCCTAATATACCAGTGGCTCTCACCAATTGTAGACGGCCCACATGAGCAAAGCTCACTCCCCTGCGGTGTTTCCTTCCCTCCTTGGTGGATCATTATTGGCAGTTTCTTGGGCATTGCCGCAAGAATACATTTCTGCAGATGACTGTGAGGCAGGGAAAGATTGAATTCTCACTACTCGCTACAGTGTCCATGTGTGTGTGTGTGTGGATGGGGGGGGGGGGGGGGGGCTGGAAATAGGCAGTGATAGATGAGTTACATAGGAGCAGACAGCTCTGCCTGCTCCCCAGCCTGGCTGAATCAGGAAGCTGTCTGCCAACTAAATGCCTCTCCCTTCCTCACTCCCTCACTCACACTCTCATTATAATTTCCTCCCCCTTTGCTCTTGCCCACCTCTCTCTTCCTCTGCTTACGAATCAATCGTTTGGGTTTTTTTTTTTTTGTGCTTACGAGACAACAGATCTTTAGTCATTATGAGATTGAGCTTTATATCATTGCTTAGTGAGTACTACGCCCACTGCAAGCATTTCAGGCACCACCCAGTGGCCTAATATGAGGCGTGACGAGATATCATTAAAATCTTTTAGTGACGTGTATCGGTGGAGTCATTCTTTTTACAATGAATGTCATCTTGAAAACCCTTGACCTGAATGCATGAAGTTTGTCACTGTATTGATTAGTGTCACACGGATAATCTAATGACGTGAAAATGGTTTGGGTTAAATGGCAGTGATTTATTTCTCCTTCCAAAATAAAATCAGCATCTTAATGCGGTTCTTGAAATCCCTGAAACAGATTCTCTTGAACTAGAGTCACACGTCTGATGTTTTTGGGGGGAGTAACCAGAAGTCCAAGGACGAAAGAAGGCTAAAGTGCATTGTTGTTTTCATTCTTTCTCCAGCGGTTTTCCTTGTAACTTTTTTCTGCCCCGGGGGGTGTGAGTTGTTTGGGTAAATGTACATGAACCTTTCAAATGACGGCATCTGCCCTCGAGAGCGCACTTGAGCCATGTGACATTGCTACCTGGCATGACTTTCGAAAGACGATTCACTGGAGGAAAGGGGAGAAGATGAATGACTGGGCCTGGCAACATGTTGGGGGTGGGGGGAATGAAATACTGTATGCAAGTGTCTTTAAGGAAACATTCTCGATTTAATGGTTTGTATACAAATAATTGGATCTATGGAGTGCCTGCACACCACATATTTTCAGTTATAGAAATTCACAAAATTCCCTTTGTGGATTTTTTTTTTTGTCTATTCTTTGCTCAGGCCAAAGTGATCACAGTGTTGCTTTGGCGCCATCTGGTTTCATCTTGGTGCCAAAGAGCTGTGACGTGTGTTGTTTATATCCATATATTGTTGTTTCGCAGCTATTTGTGGATGTGTTAGCAGCCGATAGCAGTGATGTCTCACCTTTCATGCAGATAAGAATGACGCAAGTGCAGGTTTAACTGCGATGTGTGTAATTAATAAGCACCATCCTCCCTTTGTGTGTGAGGAATGCTCGTTCAGCGGTCTTGTCAGTTAATAATGCAATTAGCTCAGTGAACGGGGTCTTGGTCGTTGTATATTTCCGTGCTCGCTGTTGTGGTCAGTCTGCTTTCTGTAGCGGCAAACAGAAGCAGAATAATCTTGTAACCGCAAAATATTTCCGTAGCTGATGGCAACCCTGGCGCGCTCCACCCCTTGACAGATTTTGTTTGGTCTGCTTTTATTATCAGTCCATCCATTTTCTGTACCACCGATTGTCATTATTATCGTGGGTGTGCTTCCGCAGAAACTGGGAGCAAAAGGCGAGAATGCCCTGCACTGGTTGCCTGCTGATCACAGTCATACTTTGATTCTTGTTGTTTACATACGGTAATTATTTTTGGTGTGTCGTTCCTTTTGGAAAGTTCCAACTCCTGCTTAAGGTCGCTTCATTCGGAATATTTGATGAAAAGAGATATGATATGAATGCATAATGAGCTACAACGGATATGAATATGAATAAACCTTTTAAATACTCACATAAGGAGGATTATTGGCCAATCTGTCGAATTAATTTGGGATTGCCTAATAAATTTGTGTGAGTGCACATCTGTATAAAATAATGGAAATCGCTTCAAGACTTATCTGAGTTCACTGCTACACAATTATAGACATAAATACACTCACAATTCCTTTACTTTGGGTTTGACACGAAACGCAATATGTGACAACATCTCAGCTCGTTTGCCCTTTTATTATTCAGCTTTATTGATGTGTGAATATTCCACGCCCCACCTATTTTTCATGCACTGGAACGAGACTGGTGTGCCAATTGTCCAGATGTGTGCCGTTACGCCACTTTGTCAAACAATAAGTGGCGCTGACTATCTGTGCTCAGTTTCAGATTTGCTTTTGAAGACATTTCTGATTTAGAAGTGTCATGGTTGAGAAAAAAAATGAAATATAAACAGTGCAACATAAACTGAAAAATAGAACTGAGAGAGTCTGCGGTGAGAAGAATGTCCGCATATATCGTAAAACTAACAGGAAACGCATCCGACTCTGCCACCGACGCGCTCACATGTCAATGCTTGTGAATGTTTCAGGCCTGCCAGGGAAGAAAGGGAAACACAATGGGCCAAGCTGAGCCAAGTCTGCCCCATTCTCCTGACAGCCTTGGGTAGAGGATAGGCTGGCGGAGGCAGATGCTCTGAAATATTCACCACGACAAGCTATTGTCACTTTTCCTTCTCTCAAGACACGGCTCCCACCGCATCCTACTCGCAGGAACCAAAACCATGCCTGTGCTGCAGTAACCCCCCTCGTCACCCAAACTGTCTCTTTTCCCTCCGTTGCTTATGGCTCTGGGGGGGGGGATTTGGGCGGGGGGGGGGGGGGGGTTATCACGTAGATGTGGAGGAAATCAAGATGGCCGTGCCGACACAGCTGCAAACGAATCCTTTGAGGACAGAGAAGGCTGGCAAAGTCTGCTTACCTGCAAGTGGAATGACCTTGGATTCAAAAGAGCTTTTGTAACACCAGTCTTGGAACTTTTTGGACACACTTCGGACACCTCAAGTCTTTTTATCACTACTTGACGCCGCGGTCACGGGGCTGATGATAATCAATCTCAAATCAATCGGGCAATAATTGCTGTGTCAACGGCGGAGGCTGGTTAAATATTGATATACACGTCGAAAAGGCTCATCAGGCTTTATTGACGGTACAGGGAGGCACGCAGTGCCGGTGCGGCCGATGAAAGCCAGCAAAGGGGCTCGGGTCATACGCTCTATTTAAGGTAATCAAAGTAAATCTTCCAAGAGGATCTACTCAAGAGGATTTTATGAGGAAAGTCCAAACTCCACTTCCAGTGTCGGAGACACATTTCAAGCTATGGACGATATCTGTGTTCTCTTATTTCAAAAAGTTGCAGTCTGACTTGAACCGAAGATGGAAAGACGGGATGAACAGCGACTTTGCCCTAATTATCATGATGGCCCGGCGAGCTGTGTCAGTTAAATTGTGCTCGCAATTGGCACAACCTCTGGCTGCTTATAGCAGCTACTTTCTGACACTGCGAATCAGCCTGATAGATTGGATGCCGAGCCGCTCCTCAACTGATTGGCAGTTTAATGACAAGAGCGAGTGGGAGGGGCGCTCGTGTGGCTCTCAGAAGGGGCAGAAAGAAGACGAGGCAGTTTAATGTCCTCGGATATTATAAGTTGATTTTCGCTCTTAACATTGACGTGTGCAGGTTTGTCTGCGACGAAGGCGTGCGTCATCAGAAAAATATTCATTGCGAATGCTGCGTCTGGAACATTTCTCCAAATAGTCTCATTTATCAAGATGAGACGACTGGTGGAGCCCAGTTTTCACATACAATGAATCTACCTCATGGAGCGAACGGTGCCTGTTCGTGCCACTTAAGGTACAACAAAGGTTGACAAATATTCCGGAGTCGCACACAACTTCAGACAGGTCACGTTCGTCTCCGAATTGCGCTTTTTGAGACGGCCTTTTATCCAACGATTCTCTCGACATCATTGTGTTTCCGATTCCAAGTCCAAACTACAGTCAGGCGCAGACCTCCTCCAGGAACAGAGAGAGTTGACGGAGGGAGCCCACCAGGTGAATATTATTAGGTGTTCTCCTAACACAAGCGAGCAAGGGAGAGGGCTCCTTGCATGCCAACTGGTCTCCAACGTCGGGTCAAGTTGTGCTTTGCATGAGCGAGGCTGCAGAGGAAGCAGATCACACGGCACGGGCTGCATTATTAAAGCACCGTGCGGTCACAGGAGCTGACAGAGGCTTTCTCTTTGCTGTCACAGGTTGCATCTTGCACGAGCAGGCAACCACGCAAAACCAATCTGGTGACTTCCAGGCTTTTGTCACACTGTCTGAGATAAGATGAGAATCATTCCCACGATGCTGCCACATTTTCGCTCTCAAACCCAACAACACTCCCAATTGAGAATTATATGACAACATTTTTGAAATGACGTGCATTGACGGCGCTCATCGGCTGCCCGGATTGCAGTGGAATCAGCGTTGATGACGTTGATGGCGAAAGAACCACATGACAGACACCAAATGAAAAGCTGCCAGGAGCTGTCATAAACATTTCGATTTCCATGCAAAAATGTCAGTGACAGTGAGGTCATATGCAATGACAAACCAATCAAAGAATGAGGAAGAAGACTAACATAGCGTGAGCTGAAATGTAGAATAAAACGCTGACGCTATTTTATAAGAACCTTGAGCTACAAGTCAAGGTGAGTGGTGGCGGTTTGAATTTTTTCTTCCCCCCCCCATCAACCCGCTGCAACTTTCGTTCTCGTGTCTTTATAAATGAGTCGCCCTGCGGGGGTTATTCGACGCGGCTGTCACAAATGTATCCTTTGTTCTCCATTTAAAGTCTTTGAGGCAAAGGGATTTCGTCTTACTCTAAAAGTCTCCCGGACTAAATATTTAAAGAGCAGTTTTCCATGGAATACTAATTCACCATCTATTTATAGCCCATTTTTATCACTTCCTGGCTAATATGGCTTATGGCAATACATTTTCTTCAGACCCTTATGAGAAGAATGTTGAATGAATAAAATATGTAACCCCCTGCTTCGCTAGGTGTGTGTGTGTGTATGTGTGTGTGTGTGTGTGTGTGTGTGTGTGTGTGTGTGTGCGCGATTTTGGGTGGTGGGTATCAAGTCGCCATAAATAACCAATACTTGATGGTACTTGATACAGATTCAAATGACTTGGGTTCAAGGATGGGTGGAGAGCCAGAGTGACAAAAGGTCACAGCAGTCACATTTTTGGAGTCTGGTTAATTGCACGGGAGAGGATGAGGTGCTCTCATTCCCCAAGCATGGAGAGTGGCGTCTCCTTGACATCTGTTCGTGCAATCAGAGGTTCTGTGAAGTCTTACAAAACCTCCGACCACCTATTCAATTCAAAAAAAAATAAAAACAATCTAAATTAATCAATGGCACTTTGTAGTGGGAGGGGGCGGGGCAAAATCAACATTTAAATTTGAATGGCAAGTAAACATTTGCAAATAACATTTGTAGTCCTTCGTCTTGCTGAAATCCTGCATGGGTATGATATTGTGTCAAAGTCGAATCCCCTTGGTTGGCTTAATCTTGGCTCTTTCTTGTGGCTCAACTGGGCTCGAGCTTCAACGGCTTCCAGAGAGACAAGTTCTTTCCTTGAACTTGTAATCACCTTGTGGAGCACTTGGGGCACTGTGAATGATCTGCGAAAAGGAAAAAAATAAAAGAAAATCACAACCTAGGACTTAAACTTTCACAGTGTCCCTGCCTGTTTGAGCCAAATGATGCAGAAAAAAACGATTTGATTCACTGGGTTGGGCAGAATTTATGGTTGAGAAGAAATGTTTTCCCTTAATTTTTTTTTTTTAGAAATGTTTAATTTCTCTCTTGCTCTCTCATCGTTCTGATATTAAATCAAAATCGATTGATCTTTGACCGTGAGAGTGATGAGTGTGTCAGACTGTATGAAAAAGTAGTGACTGAAGTCAAGATTTCCCCCTAGACCTCGACTACTGATCTGCCACTTAATTGCTCATTCCCGTTAAAAAGGCGTTTTCCGAAGTGCAGAAAGAGGTTTGGGTTTTGATTTGCTTTTAACAACCTCTCACATTGCCATTTTTTTTTTTTTTAAGACAAGGCTATATTAGACTTTAATTAATTCCGCGGCTTGAAATACTCAAAGGTAATGGCAGTTCAGGTATGCAATGCGCAGCAGAGGTCCACAGGGTGGCAATTAATAACAGGGCCCGAGTTGAAGGTGGAAGCCTGCCATGCGACACTTCGAGAGTTTCGCTGTCTAAAATGTTAGAAGGACTCTAAACTCTTGTTCGTTTGTTTTCTTTTACTTTGCCCGTGTCAGTCTTGGAAATTAAAATGAAACTAAAAGTTGAGAAATGCCTTTCATAAAATGAATTTGAAAATCTTGCTCAAATTCTGATTGGATGGTGCTAATTATGTTGATATGCTCCATGTACAGCGAGATAAATGCACCAGACCCACCAAACACAAGTTCAGTCATTGTATTTTGATGTTCTCTTTGCCCGTCAGGTTCAATTAAAAGAAAGATTACTGGCTCCTTCAACAAGTGAAGCAAAAAAAAAAAAAAAAAAAAAAAAAAAAATCGGGCATTGCACGTAATTCACAGTGTCGTGGTTTGCACAGGCTGCATTCACACACAAAGTCAAGCGCACGTTCTTTGTGGTTCATTCCTCCAGTTACAAAGATAGTGTTATTGATGGGATGGGTCACATTGCAATTTGGAGGCAATTAAAAGGGAATGAATGTACTCAAATGAAAACCTACGCCTGGAGGGCAGCAAGATGATCTATTTGAAGTGTGTGCGTTGCTGTGGCTTCCGCATAGAATGAAATGCCCCTTAAGTTGCTTTTCCTTTTTGCCCGCAACAACCTCATTGTGCTTTCTGACTAATTGGATCGTCAAGCTGTCGATAACGCTCCATGCATCTTCCTTTCGCCACATCTCCTTTAAAACAAACAGGCCGCTATTTCTTCGGTTGTCATTTGTGGTTGTGGCGGTGAATCAATTTCCGTCGGAAATAAACGCCTTTGATTTCTTGTTTCATACAGATTTGGAATTATTTCTATGTCAGATTTCATTTGATTGTCAGTAGTACGAGACAGCACATGGGCTCTTGGTCGGGAAGATGGCCAATTTTTGCATGGCTCATTCATCTCTGCCCAACCAGTCCACGTCTGCGACTGCAATAGAAGAACTCGGAAGCGCAGTCGTCGTCGTTTTCCTGTTCATTAGATCTGTCTAACCTTAGAAACCTAACCAGGCATTACTTGCTAACGGCTCTCCTAGGTGTTTTTAATTAGTGAGGATTCCTGGTTATGTGAGGCAGATGGCCCAATCCTCCATCTTTTGTTCAAGTCACACTCATTAGGATTCTCACAGAAGATGCGTCCAACCTGAATACGTAATCAGCGAGACTGCTTGGCCAAGTAATAAGAAGCCTGATGTGCGTCCTTAACAGTGCTCACCTTGAAACTTAAAAATAGATAGCAGATCTTTTTTTTTGGGGTGTGGAGGGGTGGGACAGGCCTTGCTATGTTTGTATGCCGTCACATTGATGGCAAGATTGTACCATGAGAGAAATAATGCCTAAAATGTTCATTTGCTTCAACGACACTTGAAACGTCACACGTGTCCGGATACCTCCTTGGAAACAAGTGCCGATAGTTAGGACGGCCTGAAACAATTGTCATGTTGGCTTCCTCCACTGAAAAGGGTCTCAGGGAAGAATAACATTGCGTTGCGGTCTCGGTAATAATAACGAGCCTTGTATACGATCACAATGACAACACGGCTTTGTATTGATGCATCCTCTTCTCTGATTTTGTTCAGTGAATTGCATATGTGGAGTTCACTGAGTTTGCACTTGTCTCTTTTGCCACTTAAGAGCAAACCTTGCTTATTGTCATGAGTCATCTTGGATAATAACTTTCACGTCATATAAAGTTGAGTTTGTGCACTGGAATCGAATGCACCCACTGTACTGTATGTTCCCATTGATGGAAAGACTAAATGTTGGCTCCATTTTTCTTTGTCAGGTCGATGTGTGTGTTGGGGACAAGAAACAGTCGCAGGATGTAATGGGACGTCGAAAGGTGAGGCAACCGTCAACACGCGATCACAACACGATTGTGTGGAATTCAGCCACACTGATACTCAAATGTTGCTTACTTTGGAAACGCACACTATGTATAAATCAGCGGACTTTCCTAGTGCGGAGTCAATAATGGCTCAATAAGTCCCCGGCGTGGTAATGGCAAGGGGTGGACTTGAGAGAAACGATCATGACTGCGGTGTGTACGACATCTCTACAATACGAGTTGCCTTTCTCTGTTCCGGGAGTTACTTTTGCAACAAAGTTATCGGTGTCAAGCTTTTTTCCCTTTTGGTCTTTTGCTCTCCTTTCATACAGTGTCTGTCACCTTAAGAAAAAAGCTAAAATGGCTTCTATAATTGTAGGAATCAAGCACTACTTAATTTAATTTGCTATGAGTTTAATATGAAGTTCATAATAAGACGGAGTGGACAGAATAGGCGACCTGAAACATTTTCATAAATGTGCATAATGAAGTTCACTCCTTTTGCCGGCTTGAAATGTCATCCATCGAAATCGGAAACATAGTTCTATTCTCGCCAACCAATTAATCTTTAAGGATGAACTGTTTCCCTTTCCCGATTTCGTCAACGGTCTTAGATCTTGCATTAAAGCAACGTCTTTCAGACGAGAAACATTGGACGTGCGCCGAAGTTTGCGCCGCAAACTTCTTTTAAAAACTGATAGGTAGAGGACCATCCTGCAAATTAGCCAGTGCTTAGCCCAACCCACTCTAGTGCAGTTTTTGTTTGGGTGTTTCTTGGGGGTGTTTTTTTTTGGGGGGGGGGGGGGGGTTAACCATTGAATACTATTTACACTCCGTGACATCTTGGTCTTCCGCAATGAAGATGATGTATGTCCGTCCTTTTAATTTGAATCCCATAATAATGAGGACATTGACAAGACAAGCGCGAGATCAAATGTTCAGGGATGAAGCAACAGCGGCGATACAATGACAGGATGCCGGCACAAGCACAATTTGCTTTGCCCGTAGTTCAGCCACAATAAATAGCCGGGCCTCCTACCACATTCATCATATCGATTTTTCTTTAATGATATGCGCTAGAAAGTAATTTCCTTGTCTCTGCCTTGTCAGCGGTGACTAATCAAATTTTCTCGAGTCAACCTATTCTATACCTCCAGGAAATGCTCGGCTATCGGTATTGGTCATCCGAGTGCCACAGAAATGCAAAGCGTCAACACTCAAATGTGTTCTTCTGTGTTTCATAAAGTCAACATATAATCGTGACAGATACCGCATGAGAAAAACATCGTATCTTGTGATCAATACCTCGAGATAGTTATGTAAGATCAAGATCTCCCATTTACAACAGTAAGCCTTTTCTTAAATGTATCCATGTCCAAGTATTACCTTTGTCCGGTTCCCTTTTTCCCAGGGATAACTCAATTCTTATCCCAAACAAAATGTACTTCATAGTTCCGAACCGCAAAGGTCATTTCGAAAGAGTTAGTGTAACTGGGATCATCGGCTTTGCAAGAAATATTAACCTCGACCAAATGAATTTTAAATATCTCATCCATCATGTTATGTAAAAGTTAAACGCTCATTGCATCGGCTCATTAATACGTGTCGGGGCACTTGCGTTGATGAAATGCCGTTCAATGTCGCTTACCCACAAGCCAATCGATGTCAGCTGTCTTTCCGACAGAATGTTTCATTTGCTGTAAATACAGAAAGAGAGCGTTATGGATCGGGGGCAGCCAACCGGACGCCCGCATGTGTGTGTTTTTTTTTTTTTTCGCTGGGCCGCGGCACTCTCGAAAAGCATTGATCACTGCTCGGTGTCCGGTTTCACGGAGGCTGTCTAAAGCTATGACTAAGGCCTACCGGGGCCAAGATGTTTGGAGTAAACTCATGACCTCTGAGGTTGCTCTAAGACCATCTTATTGATAGAAGCGCAGATACAGTTACTTACCCACTGGAAGTTGTCCGTTATTCAATTACGGTTATATGTCCGAACAATATTTTGGAGCTGCAGAGAGCAACCGTGCCGTGGAACGCTGAAGCTATTTCACTGGTAAATGTATTTTGAAATATATCATCGCCTGGTAAACAATAAAAATAACAATAATAATTTGATTAATTAAATATCTGCTTCTTGCTGCATTGCCCATGTTGATTTTTATTTCAAATGTCGATACAAACTAGCAGCTGTGTCAGATTGCATTCATACCAATTGAAATGTTAACTCTTTTTTTTTTTTAAACCCAAATGCTCAAATGTTATTGGAAGTACAAATAAGACCCATTTCCAAATCGGTGATCCTGTTCGGAGTTGAGAAAGCCCTTGACAAACCTAAAATGTGGCTTTGTATTTTTTGCAGTGATTGTGACATTTCTCTGTCAATAGTATCACACTTCAACCCGTGCCGGGCTCCCCGCGGAGCAAAGGGAAGGAGGAGGCAGAGCAGAGTGTGTTTTTCCAAACAGTCTGCTATTCCCACCCACCTCTGCACGCTGGTTAACACTGCGATTTCTCTTTGTAGCTCGGGCTTTGGTGAATTTTCCTAAAATACACATTCCTCATTGCCAAGGGCATAAACAATTATCAATCAGTTTTAACCCAGTATTCCACACAGGAGAGTCGCAAGCAGCTTGCAGAGCTGCTCTGCTGTTTTCAGTGAGGGATCATGTGCGAGGTTCAAACTCGCCACTCATGAAAAGTGACTTGCAGTAAGGTCACAAATTCGCCACAAAAAAAACAACAAAACAAAACAAATTTCGATTTCTATTACATTTTGTGACTTGGTGACCATATGAAAAAAAAAAATTTTGATTACATTCTGTGACTTGGTGACCATATGGAAAAAAAAATATGTGAGCACCCATCAAATTACAAGACATGATTGTTTCTCTTGTTGTTTTCAACAATTTGTTTCGACATTCTTGTTCGAAAATGTTCTTGTATGTTTTGTCCGTTAAAACACAAACTCTTGACTCAAATTAGCCACTTCAACTTTGGTTTTCTTTTGAGTAGAATGTCTTGTCGGACCACTTGGGAGACCTTGCTTGAGTAAGGAATGTCCTTGTCACCACTAGTTTTCATGGACCACTTGCTGTATTTTAGCCCCCCCGCCCACAGCCCCCTGTGCACAAAGAGAAAAGTCATCTCTTAATATTGACAAACAACAAAAAGACGTGAAGCGGACCGTGTGTGCAATTAAAATCTTTCAGTACAATACACTTCAAATGTACTGTTGAACACAACCTTACTTTTAAAGAAGAAATTGGTCTTTTTTTTTTTTTTTTTTTTTTTACAAATCATTTGGATTTTTTGATTTTTAACTTTTAGCGCACTGGCTTGTAATAATAAATAAGAAAGTCTGTTATTGTAATATCAGTACCTACTTTATTGGTGTGCGTGTGTGTGTGTGTGTGTGTGTGTGTGTGTGTGTGTGTGTGTGCTTCGTATATTATACTTTACATTACAATTGAATTTAAAAGCATTCAATCCATACAAAACACTTTACGTAGAAACGCTAACATTTAGCCCCCCCCCAATCTTATTCAATGACAAAACAGAAAACAGGTCCGGTGCTATTGATTTCCTTGTGATTTATGGACGTCTTATGTGCAAATGTCACCGCTCTCGGTGCCTGCAGAATATGTTATCTCTTAATGAAGACATGCTCGAGCATGGTTCAGTGTGCATGGCCCGACAGTCATTCTGTGATCACCGGCTCTAATGCCTCCTTTAATCAAGACAGCTTGGCCCAAGGTATTGTGGAGGGTCTTCGTCTCACCTCACCAGGAACGCGTGCTGGCAGCTGCTTTGCATATCAGGCTTGCTGGATCGATATGTTATTAGAGAACAACCTGTTGGAGGCATGTCGATTAATTCTGGGCTGTCAGCTGCCTCGCTTGCACTGTTTAGCGGGGCTTGAAAGAGTGCGAGAGGTGTCATTTTAACTTGGTGCCCGTGAAGAATTCGTCACCTCAGTAACCACAAGCGCTCCACGACTGGCCTTATTTTTTGCTCCCTAACAGGGAGCTTCGCCCATGATTGGACCCAAACACTTCTTGGTTGAAATTATGAGACCGACACAGCAACAAAACAATTGCCCAACAGTATGGAGAAACTGGAAGAGTCACAGAAAGGCATGAAAGTGCTGATATTTTCATGAGTCAAGCACCTTTTGTGAGTTTTGCTGGTCAGCTCCTTCATAGAGAATGCCAAGTTGTGCAAAAAAAACAAAACAAAAAAAAACCACATGAGACATGTTCATCAAAGTTTTCCTCCATATATGTGCTGTGAAATGTGTATTGTATGAACCTGTCACAGACAGATTTCCTTATTTGCAGAGACATACAGCAAAGCAATAAACCTCGGTGACCCACGGCACTCGTACAGAAGGCTGCTTTCCTCCTTGACTTCTCGGGGGCATTGAATCGATAGCAACCGGCTTGTTCGGGTTGACTTGTTGCATGAACTGATGAAGCCTGCTTGGATGAGAGGAGCAACATCTTCTCAGACAACCAGAACCGTCCACTTGCATTTGCTTCAATGCCGAATGAAATAACTCGGCTGAAGCAGAATATCCACCAGGCATATTTCGCATCGAGATCTTCTCACTCTTTTCATCAATGTTATCCTGAGCCAGTGCGCGACGGCTGTGTGTGTCAAATTGCACAATTAGCTCAGAATGTGACAATAGCGAAGCCAAGATGCATTTTGGGATGTTTGTGGTCAGTCGTTGTGCCATCACAACAAACCTTGTGGTTAAATCCCAGCATGAAATACCAGTTCTTTATTATGACGTAGACAAAAGAAAGAGAGAGTGCACGTCGATGCACACCGTACATATTTCATTGCGGTCATTTGCTTTTTCAGCAGGAAGAGGTGTTATAAATGATATGTTTCTGACTGGCACGCCGATTAAATGTTTTCACCCGTGGAAATGAGCGGGCTGCACGTTTGACTTTGGGTAGGCAGGCATAGTCTTGATTTTCTGAAAATAGCTTGATTATTGCAAAGGGAGGAGAGCTTGAACGGGGATCAGCGATCCATATGCGACACTGAGTAATCAATGAAGTTGTGATTGAGAGATCTGGAGCCAAAAGAGCTGACGCTACTTGTCCACGCCCCGGACTTTCTCAGAACAGCAGAGGCACGCAATCATCGACCTATAATTATTGCCTGTAAACCGTGTCATGTAACAGTTAGATTAAGAAAACACTCATATTCAATCAATGATGACACTAACAGCACTATTCATTTGATTTCACTGTTTTTATTTCATTGCTTCTTGGATACAAATACAAGATAACGTGATATCCTTTTAACATTCAAACTCGACAGATTTGACAGTTTGTGATCCCGATTATTTCCAATGGGTTCTCTGGAAAGCCAGCCTGTTTACTCAGCAAATGATCTGACCGGAAATGTCCCTTTCATGGAGAATGTTGAGCTTTTCCAACCTCTCTTTGCATGCTGACTGCTTGACATGAACAGGAAAATGACTTTAGCACAATCGACTGCACTTTGGAACGTAACCAAAGCAAAATTTGCCCTGGCCTTGAAATGATGTCATTCACAATGACCGCAATAAAATTTCCTCCGCATCACAATTTACTTGCAGCATTATTGTTATTCATTAAAATGTATGCAATTCTACACGGCATGATGAATCACACGCTGAAAAAAAAAATAGTCATAGAATATAGTGAATAAATCCCAAGAACTGCATTCCACATTCCACTTTTGATTTATTTTCCGGATGAATTTTACTGAGAAAGCAAAAAGCCTGAACGGCTTACAAGTGTATTCCCCTGACAGAAACAAATGGGAAATAACGCGGAAAATATCTCGACATTTTCTATTCCGAGCAAATTTTGCATTGCCTTTTACAGCGATTTTGCTCAAAAACAAGGTCGTGTGCGGGATTCGCGATCTACTTTTCATGAGCGGCTGACCGTCTGCAATTAGTTTTGCTACGGTTGGAAATTTGAAAAAATGCCACTTGCATCACTTAACCTTCCACAACAAAACAATTTTGGACACATTGATTTGAAACTCCAGGTCGCATTTAACCTTCAGATGACCGAGGAAAAACGTTCAAGCTTGAGGATGGAAAACGACATTGCTATGGGGGAGTCATATTTTCCCTTGGCTTTCCAAAGACCCCCTTCCCTCACTGGTGTCACCAAGAAGCTTTCTGCCAGTCAGGAGCCCACCTCTCTGAAAATCACAGATGAAAGCCGTTCAGAAGAACGGCCTCAGGCGCCAAGCCATCCATGAATAGTCAACACAACAACTCGGGTTGCTTCAAGGGTGCTTGAAAATCTCTCGACCAACTTGGTGTCCCGCTATACGTTGCATCCATAAAGACTCTTTAAATCCATGAAAGGGTCAAAGCACAAATGCCTCCGGGTTTAAGTTTGGAACCAAGAGTCACTGTTAAACCTTGGCTCAGGTTTGGATGGGCAATCTGGCATAATGTAAGACGGATACCATAGAATGCCCTTTCTTTGTTGCTTTGAATCACTTTGTGCGCATTTAGAAAGGCTGGGAATTTCATTTAAACAAACTGATTTTAAGGCTTTCAGTTGTCTTTTAAACTGCAAATCTTGCGCTGCCAGGACATTTGTGGACTGCAAATGAAATTAAAACTTTCAAATTAATAGAAAATTCATCCATTAAGGGTGGCTCGGGCAGACCTGACGTCAGTACAGACGGGTGACGGCTTTTCGGAGGACATCATGTTTTACCGCAAATAAAGAGCAATCACCTGGATCATTTGTCCAAACAAAAGTGAGGGATTTTCTCTCTCATTTGTCAGCGCAGCCTTTTTATTTTTTCCCCAGAAAATGGTCAATCAGCATACGAGGATTTGATCCATTTGCAGCAGCATGACATGCAGCCGTTTACAGGAAATATAATTCCCAGTATGCGCTTTATGCCCATTCTTGAATGAAGATTGTCACGGGGAAATAAACATCCAGTACACTGTGACATGTGTAGCAGATGTAAAGGATTTTTCTTCCACATCCCATTTCCTAAGAAACGCTACACCCACAGCAGCGCTTCCAATTACTGTCTCCTCAATTGTCCAGCCATCTCACGTTGCCCATTATTTCTTGCTGCATTGCAGGCGGTGGGGCGAGGAGGACTATTAACGTGGGTGCTCTTGACATCAATGCCAGGTTCAACTCATCCCTGACATTCGCTTAGATTTACTTAGCCATCGGATGCTAATAGCAAGCTTTTTTTTTTCTTTTTTACTGTGACCGGTTACATACAACTACTGCAGTCTTTTTAAAACAAAGCCCCGCGTCCACCGCGTCGATGCCAGGTCATTGTGAAAAGGTTGTTTTGTGAAATAGCATTCACATTTTCCTTTGCATAAATTGTGATAGCCAAATGCTTTGTGCCCTTTTGGATCCGAACGTGCTTATTGTGACAGCAACACATGGCCAGACAAATCCCCCGTAGCTTGACGGCGGGATATTCCGAGTGTTGATGGAGCTATCGATCATGCGCGCATTAAAATGATGTCGGCGGCGGCGGACGCCAATGGCGGAGAGGTCCATTAATCAGGAAATCGATGCTTCCTATCAATAGGCTGCCGTGGCTCTGACAATGGATGATGCGTTTGCAGGGCGGAGCTTCGCATTAACCCAAAAGAAAGCATTCCTTTCTCCCCATCTGAACTCTGTCCTCTCTTACGCAAACCTCCTGTGATCCTTCCATCTTTTATGGAATCCTTTTAGGGGATTGCTCAGCCCCACAACTCACTGTAGGCTGTGAGCATGAAGAGGGCCGTGAGTCATGAACAGTCGCGGTGAGGAAATTCACTGTCAGCTTTACTCCAGTCGCGCCCAAGAGATGGTCACCCTCCATGACTGATCGGCGCAGCGTCCGTCCATCGTGGTTTACGGCGATTTAAAGTCAACATCAGAATTAAGAACCATGTTCAACAACTTATTCCATAAATCTATTAACTCCGCAAATTAAATGGAAACTTCCCTGATTTTGCTGAGCAGCCCGTATAGCAGGGCTGACTTTCTTAGATCATACACCAGTTTCATGTCTGAAATTGTTTCCCTTAAGCAGAAGACTGTGTGCTGTGAAAAAGCCAAAAAAAAAGATGGTCGGGGCTCTACATTCACTGTATCTCTAATTGCTTCATCTTTGAAGTGAAACATTTTAAAAGTGTTGAATCAGCACAATATTTAACGTGCAGAATACCACTGTATGTTTGAAGTGCCGATATTACAAGTGATCATGTAATTCGCAACCTGCCATGTCTGAAAATAGAACCAAGGCTCCTAATCTGGGTCACTAGATGAGAAACATTTGCGACGGAAACCCAAATTAACTTTGCCAAGCTGAATGACACATAGAGAAAATTACAAAGTCATATCCCGCGGGCCAATTGGTTCCAGGCCATTCAATAGCAGCTTTGTAGCGCTCAAATAATGACTAAAAAGGACTCGGCCGTTCTATTTTGAAAACATCCCGTTTCCCATCAAACGTGACACGAACGGCAGTAAAAGCCGCCATTCATGTGTCGAGTCGAAGGCAATTTGAGGACGGTTACATCTTTTGTCAATGTATCTTTTACTGGAGGCGCGAGATTGGAGCATGCCTCTTAACAGATTTCCCTCCCCTTTCCGATAAGTGAATTGAATTGCAAAGTCTTGGCTATAATTTGACTTGAGACATAACCAATTTATCTCCCGCTGCCGTGCAAATCCGGCCCCGTAATGAAAACCCAGATGGGCAGCCGGCATTGGCAGAGACTGACACATGCTTCCGTTGGTTCAAATTAGAAATGCCAAAAGAAAAGGAGAAAGCGTCAAATGGCAACGTGGCGTGCCGTTTACATGTCTGATACTCAGGGTGGAGGGCTGAGGTTTCAATCTCAAGAAAAGTTATGCTTTGTTCAACACAAAATAGGGCTTTTTTTCCCCCAAACCCATATTTACTTGTTTAAATGTAAATTTTTGGTTGAATCGCTTTGTCAGACACCGAATCTCACTCGTCGCATGCACTTCATTTCCGTATCCAGCAAAACTTTTCCTCCCGACAAAAAAAAAAAAAAAAAAAAAAAAAAAAAAGTTTTACTGATTACACCAAATCAGTGAACGTTGGTGTCCTGGTGAGAGCAGCTGCTCGGCTGTCATATTAATCTATGTCAGTTATGTAAATGTGCGCTCTTTTGAAAGGTTTTCCTGACAAAAAAAAATGTGATTTAAGCTGTCAATCATTGTTTACATAATTACCCCATCATACGTTTCACTGAAGTTCTGATGAATGACACCTGGATCATCATCCAATGATGCACTTGTTCAAGTCATTTTGTACTTCAGAGGGGGTGAAAAAAAACATCTAAATTTAGATTTGTCATCACTATTTTAGTTGTGTGAATGATATGTCATTCATGTCAATTATTGGTTCTGACAGACGGTAACACAAACAAAGCAGGTCTGCGCTTGTCAATGGCGTGTACTCTGAGGTAATAATCTCCATGTCAGAAAGCTTTAGCGGCAAACCTCTTTTTAAATGATGTCGCAAGGAATTAGGCTAAGAGGTGCCAGAGAGAAACGAGTCCTCTCTGAGTCTTTAGCGAGAGGAGCTTGACGACGCAAAGCAAGGCAATTTAAGGCCTTCAACTCAATCCAATGTCCAGGCCAGACCAAAGGCAAAATACTTCATTTTTGATGAATTAAGATGAAGAGACACGCGCTCCAATCTCCGGTATTAATGATGCAGGGATAAGTGTAATGAAGTTCACTGTCACACAGAACACACAATCAAATCGAACTGCGATGATTTTAGTTTTCTTTTCAAGACCAGGCAGACCGCGGAGTAATCCCACCCGGATACAAACAGAGCTCATGCGTTTCCTGC
This sequence comes from Hippocampus comes, assembly GCF_001891065.2. Lineage (NCBI taxonomy): Eukaryota > Metazoa > Chordata > Actinopteri > Syngnathiformes > Syngnathidae > Hippocampus > Hippocampus comes. The sequence continues at coordinate 542,284 of NW_017805137.1, forward strand.
TCCGCAAGCATGAACTCAATATTGTGTTGATTCATTGTGTGTTTGTCAGCTTTTGACACAAGCTCCAAGGCTGCCGCAACCATCTATTTCTCCAAGATGCTTGTGCGTCGCCTTGGCTGATGAATTCGATGGTCTGTTTGAAGTCTTTGACTGTCATGCCCCGTATACAGCTCCAGACAGTGCACACAGATCTCTGTCTATCTTAAGATTCGGTTATTTTTTTAATTTTTAAGTATCATGTACATAATCTTAAAAATCGATTCATCATTAAAAAAAATAAAATAAAAAAAAAAAGGATACTCAACTAATTTCACATTGCCAATGGATGGCCGTGCAAATGAAAGGAGTTTGAAATTTCTTTGCCTGCCGTTTGCTTGCTAATTCATTGCATTGATGGCATGCTCTAATAGTGTCGGGGGTAAGTTCATCCGAGTCCAATCGAACGTCAAGCTTTTATAAGTGTTCCATCCCTGACTGCTATAAAATGGTTGTTTTACTCCCCTCCTCACCTTGGCGACCTGCTTACACCAGCTTGTGTCAGTCGTGAGCATGGAGATTAAGTTGATATATGCGAGTCCAGTACAGGAGACGTGAAGGCATGGGCGATGTGTGGGAACATATTATGAGTGTGCTAACCGCTTGTGGTGTGGCCTAGTTGAAATTGTTAATGGAGTTGTAGAAGTCAAAACAAACCTATTGGAAAAAAAAAAAAATCCATGCAATGCATCTGAAATGGTATCACTTGCTTTGAGGTCAGTTATGTTGTGTCTGAAAGGCATAACTGCAAATGCATCGTGTTCTCAGAATCTTTTTTTTTTTTGTTTGTGTTTTTTTTTTAAGGCTCTTGAAAATTCGATAGGCCCGTTGTCATGTCTCTCAGCTGATTCGAAAGCATGACGCTCTGTGCAGAATGAAAACTGAAGCAATCATTTGAGAGCCTTAAAGGGCTGAACAAGTAAATATTATTGTACCAGTCGTACAGGCTGTTTTGTGATTCGGTTGTTACGGTGCCCACTAGCTGGCCCAAATTGTGCTGTTTTTCTCGTGAAAATCAGTAAATATATTGATAGAATGCTGGTTCAGAACGACATTCTACAGTATGGATTCATCATCATTTTGTGCCGATTAGCGACAAGCATTTGCTCTTGAGCTTGGAACCCAAGCATTCATATTCATTTGAATACGACTTCATCATTTTTCTCTACTTCTAAGATGTGAGCGTTTGCTCAGGATTTTTATAGTATTTAAGTCATGACCTTCAGCTGAACTCCTAAAAGAAAAGACACTTAAATGTCTTAGGCGTCAAAGTTAAAAAGATCTCCGCCACCATTTTCTATAAGAGACAATGCAAATTTCTCCACGTCGACAGACAGTTTCCTCTCAAGCCTTGATACATATTTTAATACAATCACAGTCATGGCGCCACGGATAAATCTGTTTGTATAAGTCTGATAAAGTATCTGGCCCAGCTGTCAAACCATTTCCATGACCGTTGTGAGGCACTCTCTGCAAGCATTATACTATCCAAATCAATCATATCTGACATGCTTTCACTCAAAATGAAGTAATGTCCTTGAATGGCTTTAGTAAGGTCATTGTGGGTTAAAAAAATGAGCGGGTTTAGTTGCATGTTTAGCACGGGAAGTGCAATCCAGTTTTTAGGAAAAGTTGTACTATACTGTACCTGTTGTGGATTTTGCCTGAAATATGGATGAGTTTTCAAGAAATGGCCACATTTTTGGTTACGTTTTTTTGGCTGCAGGGGAAATCACGTTTGCCTTTTAGGTATGGTGTACTATAATCGCATTTTATAACCACAAAACTGGAAATGTTCATGCATCTCTCACAGTGTTGATAATTATCATCGTTTGTATTTTTATTTATTTATCTATTGCGCAACTATTCCTGAAAATCCAGATATTCCCTCTCAATTTGATTACTTTTCACATGATACGTGTTCTGTCATCAAGCGCTATTTGTGGAGTACAGTACTCGACATATCAACAAGCAGTAGGGGCGGGGCGGGGCGAGGAGATTTGCTGGTGAGGTGGGTGAGTCGTGCCAGCTGAAGCGTCGGACTGATCGTCGGACTGATCAAGTCCGGGTGAGTAGATGTGCACAAACGCCTCCAGCAATTCACATTGGAGCTTGCGTCTCGTTGCATTCTTTATTGACGCACGAGATGAGTGGTCCACCGCAAAGAGTTGTCACAGTTTGGATGGCTCGAGCCAGACAATGCTGGCGAGGCCACCTGCTCCGGACGCCCGTTTTGTTCGGTGTGCTGCTCTTAAGATATTGCATTTCTTTTTTTAACTTATTTTATTCACAGCTCAGCATTCCAATATAAAATAAGTCTACAATGTATAGCGCACGACTCAACTTTCTTCTTTGCCGCTCAAGTACACCGCTTATCGAGGCACTCTTTTCACACAGTGCCCCTAGTGTTCGGATCGAGTAATCACAGGCAGGTAAACTGAAACAAACGGTCAAACTTGTTTTCCTAAAACTCACCCTCTAAAAAGCAGTTTATTTCATAGAGCCCCTAACTGGTTAAACGCTGTTCATACTTGAGTATTCCTTGAAACACTTTGTCACAGCATTGAAAACAGAGAATGTGTTTTATAAATAAACAGAGATACAAGATAAAGATAGGAGAAAATTGCCATTCATTTGATGTCATTTTTTTGGAAAATGTCCATGTTTGGTTCCACACTTTTATCGGCATGTAACATTGCCTATATCGGACAGCGCTTCAACTAATAGCTTGTGTTGAACCAGGGGAGTTCGTGTTCCTGTCGACCTCTCCAGAGAGGGACAGATTGGGAAGCATTGTCACTGGACCTAAACTCATCACAGATTAAACCTTGGGCTGCATGCAGGTAATTGCCTCCAATCCTTCGGCATCAAGTTATGTAAATCTCTGGCCAGCTCATTAGCAGGGTTTATTTGAAGAACATTTTCTTTCCCCATCATCTTTCCCAAAGCTTCGCAGCTCACTGTCCCCTTTGCTGTGCTGTGTTAACGCATATAATTTAGTTGAGTTCAACACAATTAGTTTAAAAATGAAGAGATGCCGATATTTTTTTTCATTTATTGTGTAATTTGCCCCCCATCTATTATTCATACACCTCTTTTTCACCCTGCGCTGGCGTCTGCATCATCTGAAGCACAACTGTCTTGTCAATATTATCAACCTTGGATAATTAGCCGCCATTCTTTTGTAATGTAAGATGCTGGTCTGGAAATGACTTTATTGATGAGCCAAACAACACTTATTGACTTTTCCTGTAAAGCAGGATTTAAAAAGCATAATTTCTGGACTAATCCTAAAATCGCTACTGTTGGTTCACCTTTCGTTGAAATAGTTGAGCGCAATCAAGCATGTAATTTAAATCAATGACAATTTAATTCAGAAGGAAGATTCCACATTATTTGATGCTAAATGAAATGGTCAACGCTTAAAATAGTCCGACGTCACGTGAAGTGTATTCGTTTTAATTTCAAGGTCACAGCAGCATTTTATTGTCTGCTTTTATTTCTTCACCTCAGCACTCCAACAACATCTACCTATCAACATGCAAATATAACAAGAATATAAACACACACACGCTTCTCTCGGTCATCTTAAAATTTGGATTAGCAAACATCATGAATGTTAAATGAAGTCTCCCACCTGTCTGGGTTGGAGCTGTCATGTTTCGTGTTAGCCGACAGAGCAGCCCCGGAGAGTTCATGAAAGAGGCGGAAGGAACCGCGGCTCATTTTACATGCGGCGCCGGCGGAGGGGACACAAACAGCCCATATGCACACCAAACCGCAGTCATTATGGAAATACACTTGGAATGCATATTTTATATTGTGAGACAAAAAACATTTACATTTTATACTCAAAACCTCCTGAGACAAACTGCCCATGTGTCGTGTGTGCATGCAAGCAGTCGTGTGACAGCATGATACAATCCCCACGGCATTCTGTGTGTACTGCATCGTCTTTGTGGGTTTTGTTTAACTGTTTGTTCATGGTAATGTCGGACTATGTCATGTTGCATGCTCAAGTTCATGAATGAAGAGGTAATTGACTCTGGCGATTTGCCTATAACCCTTTTAGCAGCGTAATGAGGTTCTTAGTATTGTGCTCAGTGTTGCTGACCCAGCCTGAGCCGAACATGCCCCCTTTCGCTCCCTCTGAGTGATTCGCAAGGCCTGGCTGTCCTTCAGCAATTGCTTGCGACTGAGACTGGAGGCATTTACAGCATTTCCCGGCACTCAGCCTGTTGTAATTGTGCTGACCGCGACTGAAAATGTGACTTAAAAATGCACAGACTGCAAGAGGTTAGAAAGAGACTCAAGTTAATTGGCTCAGGGGTTCTGCATTGACAATTTTAGGGTAAAAAAATGCATGCAATTCACTTATAGCATATCAATTGATAGCAAATTTATCTTTGAATATAATTTTCATATATTTTCTTTTTTTAGGGGGGAGAGGAAAGAATCCTCTGTTTTGTCTTGAAAAATGTGCCTGTATTTTTTTCTGCTCAAGCCAAAGCCCCATCTAATGGAAAAGTCATTTTTCATTTCTTTTAGCCAATGAACTACGTTGCAGTGAGTGGAGTGTCTTTTATTCCAACCAAAGCCTTGTCTAATAGAAAAGTGGTCTTTGCTGCCATCTTGTGGCACCTATAGACAGTTAGAATTTTTTTGGGGTGGATGCAGGGGGGGAGAAATCGTCAATAAATTTTTTTGCGAATCATCGCAAGGCTCCATGCTCGTTTGCATGGCATTATTATACCGCACATGCATTTCTGTCCTGCCGAGCCCCTGTTTAATTTGTATATCAGAATGCTCAATTCTCACAATCCAGAAGTTGTGCATGAGTGAATAAAACACAAAGAAAACATCAATATTTCCAATACCTGAAAAAAAGAAAAAAGTTTCCTAACATAAAGAGCAGAATGCTTATTCTAACCAGAAGACTGAGTACTGCGAGCCAGTGCGCTGGACAGCATGCAAATGAGAATTATAGAAGGGCCATAATGTGGAGCACAACCCCTTTTCTGCACACGTCCTCCTGACCATAATCCTGGCGCAAAATCAAATCCCACCTCCATACTGAACCTAGATAATTGCAGACAGGGGTCTGATAAGCCCCTGTAATGGAACTCTGTCAATCAGTTCATGCCATATACCCCCTCTCTCCCTCTCTCTCTTTCTCTCTCTCTCCTGGGTCTTTGCTCAAATTGAATGAAGAAATCCGGGAGCCACTGACATTTAGGTCTACCGCTCTGCTGATTGTGAGAAGAATGTTCCGCTTTAATTTCATTAACAGGGAAAGTAAAAGCAAATTTGCCGTATGAAAAGCAATTATGGCGCTGCTGACTGGAGCTTTTATGCTTGGAAAAGGTCCCCCTCTCATTGTCTTTCAAAGTGTTGAAGACTTCCCTCAATTTATTGAATAGGCATTTATTATGCAAGCAAAACACAACTCGTCGCGGGTAATTATATGCCCTCGAGGTCACCATGATCCAACGAACTGATTCTATCAGGGTGCCAGTTAGATTGTTTTGAAATCCGGAGCCGTTTATGCAGATTTGCTGAGACAAATACCTTGCTCAAGTTACTTGTTTGTTTGAATGTACAAAGTCATTCGTCTCTTCATGCCTGCGGAGCTATTGCCGTTTTCCATTTGTTATTTGAACATTTCTTACAGTTAGAGGACGGGCCACGGTGTTTTAAATACACAAACAAAGCAGTCTACAACAAAATTGCAATCTAATATGAAAAAGAAAAATATTCCGACTGGAGGGCAATCAATCGTGGCCTTTATATCCACAGCGTCAAGCCTTGGGTCCCCTGCTGCTTGAGTGCCATGGCCTGTTCTTTCCTTTCATCCCATGAATGTGCCCCCTCCGAAGTCGGACAATGCTCTGACTGCAGTGGAGAGGTCGCTTGCGACTCACCTGGATTTATACAAGAGTCACAATCCTGAAAGGTCTTTGGCCCACCATAGATGAAAACACGCTGCTTCTACGGAGAGCTGTCGGAATACGTCAGTGAAAGAGACACACCGGGAACATCTGAACAACTCCATGTGACTTGGTTACGTTCGGTCAAAAGGGTTCCCATTCAGTTGTGATGGGGGATAGCGAGAGAGTTTATGCAAACAAGAAACCAAGAATGCACCGAAATCAACTTTGCAATAGAGAAATAACTACTGTGTTCTTTTCTATACGTCACTGATAGTTCTGTGACATCAGTGAAATCATTTTCTACTCTTATTTTGAAAAACCATGGGTCATCTTGGGCTCTTTTTGCTAACTTCTTTCACTCAGCAGCGAGAGTGTAATATTGAACTCATATATTTAAAAATAACAAAGGGCTACATTTCATCACAAAGCAGTTGTAATTTCTCATGCTTGCGTGTAATCCGAATGGCTAAAATGAGGTCAAACGGGGAGCAGTTCATGTCCTCGTGATTTCACCGTTTTAAACCTTAATCAAAGGTTCGTGCTCTCTGAGTGCTCTAGTTTCTTTCTTCACTTGAGCGCCAATAACTTGTGGAAACACAGAGTGGACTTTTGCTTTATGCAATAAAACAGCAGCTGGATATTTCTAATGGGCAAAAAGGAGCAAAGGCCCAGGGCGAAACCCTTGGGGGCAGACGCTGCCAGCTTGTTTATCTCCACACGAAGCCCCTCGCCGCTCCTGTCTCATTAGTAACGCAAGGGAGTGTCACAGTGTGGCTGGCCGACTAAAAGAAGTTGACCTTGCTCACAAGTGGAACCGTTCTTGGAACTTGCACTTTGTCAAGTGAGGATACTTTTTCTACATCTCTTCACCAAGATTTGGGCTTATGTATTTAGGATGCTTCTTCCTCCCCTCCCTCCTATACAAACAGCTCATGCTGATTAAAGACGGAAAAAACCTTGAGAGGGTAGATGAGAATTCAAAGTGGTTCATGGGAGATTGATAAAATGGTGACGCCTGGTTTTTGACAGTTGATGAAATGAGATCCGGAAAGGCCACGGCACAGACGAACCTCTCGGAGACACAAAAAGAAAACGAAATGAATGTTTATTTATTATTATTTTTTAAAGGCACATTTCATGTCGCTTGACAGGCTCTCACTCGTCACTGTTTGGCAAGTTTGCAAGCAACAGCTCACGGAAAGCAAATGCGTCACAGTGTTAGTGACTGTTTTGAATGTATAAAATGTCCAGCAAACGCTACTGCTTCAATGCTGCAAGTTCAGCATCTGCATGGTTGTTGGAGTGAGAGAGGTGCATTTTGGATGATGATGATCTCGAGAGCGAGTCAGCTTCAGAAGGTAACGCTTTAGTTAAAAACACTGTGCAAGTCCCATTTGATTATATTACTGATACATTTTTAAAAATATATTTAATTGTGGTTATAACTGTGCCTAAAACTACAACTCATATCAAGTATATGGGCTGTGTATGATCAAATTTGCATATAAGCCTGTTTGGGCAAAATATTTCTTTCTTGTGGCAGCAGAAATGACAACGGTCCCGCCAGCTGATTGCAAGTGGTCACGCCATTTTTTTTTGTGTTCCTTGATGGTACCATATGGTGTGAAGATTAAAAGCCTCGTCTTTGGCAGAAGTTTAACTTTGCACAAACTATCTCGCCATGTGATGTGACCGAGTGATGAGACGCGCCGAAGTCACTTTAATCAGCTATAATGAAGTTTGAAATGGAAAATGTGCAGCCCAAGCTTCAACCGCCTCTCCAGCTGTGCCTCCCACCTCACAAACATTTCCGTTCCTCTGATTCATCCAAAATGAGATTTCACTTTGGTCGTCTGGGATCATTAACGTGTGTCGTTAGAGGTACTAATTCTCATTTCTACTCTGAAGGATGCTGTCATCCTACTCTGAGCCAACGCGTTACCGCCGACGGTCCTCACGTTCAGACGTTCAACAGGAAGCTGGTTAAAAGTTTGCGGGTTGTGAATGTACTTGTGTACAATATTCTCTTGGGTGTAAAAAAGGTTGCGCGGATGTGTTCCGATGTGCAGAGCTATATACAGTCGAGAAATTTGTGAAAACAAACATAATGCAAAATCTGTCAATGTAATTATGGCCGTGAGATAGTCACAAGGTGCCTTATTAATCTCAGTAGATGACATGTTGCACTGACCAAATGGAATCAGGGTGGAGTAATGGAAGGAGGCTTTTACTATAATTCACGATCAAAGAACTGGTTTGTTGTGTGTGTGTGTGTGTGTGTGTGTGTGTGTGTGTGTGTGTGTGTGTGTGTGTGTGTGTGTGTGTGTGTGGCTGAAGCTTAGAGGAAGATTTCCTTGTAAAGCTCTGAGGAAAAAACAACAACAACCAAACAGTGTTGCTCCTGTACCATTTCCAAATTAAAATGTTTCTCCCCTGACCATCCTCTCATCCCCATGTAAGAAGAGGGATTAAGTTGACCAAAAAAAAGACTCCAACAAAACCTCATCTGAGTCAAACCACTTTTTTTATCACCGAAGGATAGGACATACTTTCATGTATTATCATGGCAACTGTTAGTGCTGACTTTGGTCACATTTTTGGAAAGAACGTTTGATCCTTTCCCGAATGAACGGAATATCTGCAATGAGCTGATCGTAAAGGCGGCACGCCAAACTGCCGTGAAGAGAATAGGCGTGAACAAGAAAAAAAAAAAACAGTGTCCAAGTGAAATCCCATTTGATTCCAAATTCCTGATGGCACTGTTGTGCAGAATGCTCCATCAGGATCGGCTTCCTTCAAACGGAGCCAAGGTTAATGCTGTTAGTCTCGCCTGTGCTTTTCCTGCTATGACAAATCAGAATGTCTGCAGGGAAGCAAACAAAGTCAAATTCACACATTTCATTGGATATGATTGGATTTGAATACATCGATTCTACGGAAGTCGAGCACCTTTCAGAGTGGTTCAGAGACAACTGTTAGCTGGAGATGGTTCCTCGCGATTCACGAACAGTCGCAGGCTGGTGTCAACATTGCGTCCACTATCAGAGTGGATGGAGGGGTTGCAGATGGTCTTCGGGGCTCATGCTTCTGAAGGATAAGGCTCCAAATCCCCACGTTGGATATGCTGGGTTCAGTGATGATCCATATCCGCAATTATAACTCACTGAAAATCCTGTTCAATCAACCGCATTGGAGTAGAATGCATTGATTGATTTTTCTTTTTTTTTTTCCAGGATTGATAAATTCCAAGAATAAACAAAAGAGTCCTTGTCGACCGTGCTAAAAGGCATGCCATTGGAAAGTCCGTTATTCAGCTCGCCATTTATTAGCATTTCGTCCTTAACGCTGCTTGAAAGCAATGGCGGATCACATTTGAAAAGATAAAGGCTGGGAAAAAAAATGGAAGATTGAGTTTTCCTCTCCCCCCCCAATTACACTTTTGTTTGCATGGCATTCTTCAAAAGTCAGCCATAATATCCATCTGGCTCTCTCCTACCTCCGCTGCACTTTTCCACCATCCCACAGCTAAAAAGACAGAACAAGAAATGATTATCTTTGCTCTGAGATATCAGGCCCCGACTCCAGTTTAAACTCATTTGAAAAGCATATGCTCATACATCATATTTCACTCTCCAGCATACAAAAGAGATTAGCATGACACCAGCTGAACCACAAGTGGGGAAACTTAGTTTGAGGACTTATTCAGCGTGTTGGGGAAGCCAGCACGGTGCCCTGTTTGCAACCCGGAGCCATGTGCGGCGAGAACTGAACATTACAATGGCACTCCTACATTCCACAGAAGTACGAGGTTCGAAAATGTCACATATATACTGCTCAGTGCTTCCACTGACTAAAATACCCGCGAGTTTCATATTTTACTGTGTACAGTAGCTTCGGTATTGACCTAAACCGGGTTCCTGGGAAACCAAGGAGCTTTTTTTTTTTTTTTCCCCCTCCTATGGATTTGTTCCGCACAAAAAGCAATGACTTATGCCGGTGGTCACGGAGCATAAAGTAATGAGGTGAGGACGCGCGGCTTTGTTTTGTCTGGATCTCACCAGTATATTATGTATTTGTACATCATGAATTTATTGTGCCACACCGAGCACTACCTGGGGAATACATTGAATTCCCAACCATCCTTTTTTGCTGCAAATTCTTTTTGTGGGCCGGATTCAAATTTCTGTTCGTACGACACATAAACAAATCATTCGAATGCTAATTACTTCCTGAGTCAATAGCAGTGATGATGTTGCCTCCCATTCAACCGTCAGCGTTACAATCAAGGCCTCCAATTATTTTCAGAAGAGTAGCAACTCTCCAGTTGAACACTCGCATCAATCCAATTAGATTGTCACCACATCGACGGAAGTACTCAATTTTCTCGGTTATTACAATATTTTTGTTTCCTCTCCATTAGGCAGGTGCTTATCTGTAGTAATTATAAGCGCGCAGCTATCTAGTGAACAGAATTGAAAAAAAACAAAGCATTGAGCCAAGGCGTGATTTTTTGGAATTGCAATGGATAATTGGCCCGAGTTAGGTCCACAATCAAGGCTAAGCTGACCACAGAGGCCCTAAAGCCATTGCTCATATTCATCTCAGCAAAATAATGGATTGGAAAATGAAAAATATACCAGAGACTGTTTAAGGCATCTTTATTATTCCAGAGTGTGCGATTTGTTTATTTTTTTCGTCTGGCACCACCTGCTTAGACACTCAAGACTGTAAACTTGTTTACTGCGTTATTTGATGTTGTTCTGCATCTGTTGAGGAAGCTATTTTGTGACTTGACTATGGTCATTTTTTTTTCGTTTTGTCTCAAATCTTAACGTCATGTAAAAAGGTTGACTGACTCTTGTCTAGTTTATAAGTAGTTTTCAATAGTACAGATGCTTTAAAATGAGTCATTTTAAAACCATATGTAATAAAAATGTAATACGATGGAATGGGATGTAAAAAAATCATCTTGGGGAAAAAAAAAAGGTGAATTTGGTGAACGTGGCAGTCGTCATGGGTCAAGGTGTTCATTTGACAACTCAATGGCAAAAAGGCTTCAAACATTGAAAATCCTTGCCGATTTGCCCTTAACAGCATTGGTGGCTGATGTTGCTGTACATCCAGGGGCCACGAAAATGCACCAAGCAGTCACTTGGAGGGGATGAAGAAGCTCTTTTTAATGGTCCCTCGAGACAAGCAGTATATTTACCATAATCCCAAGCCTGAGGGAGCATCAACTTCTAATCACCCCCATCTTCCCTCCCTGATGCCGATAGAGATCAGTGCCTATTATAAGGCTCATAAAGCACCAAGCTGTAAGATGATTGTCGCTCGACACAGGATAGTTGATTCAAAATGGTGGTAAACTGCTTTCCACAGTCGCTTTGTGTGTTGGGCCTGAGCGGAATTGGATCAATGTTCACAACCGCCGGTACACGGACCCGTTTTATCTACCGTGCGGCTACTGTGAGATGGGTTTTCCAGCGACCGCAGCCGAATGCAAATCGACATCAAACAATGACGTGTCACGTGACATGATATCATGGCAGCTGTTGTCGGAAGCATAAAAATCGATGACTCAAACTCATCACACCAGTCACAGACGGTATGTTTTGCAAATCGTAAAGGCAAATTCAACACGGGTCAGAGCAGCTATTGAAACGTGTCCAAACAAAGTTTCTTTAGCGAATAGTAATTGGGTTAGGCTGCGGTTATTACAAGGCAGAGAACATATCACTTTCTGGGGGGGGTGGCTTGTTGGTCCACCATATTGGCAGATTAAGCAAATTAATCCCTTCTTTATGCTTAATCCCTTTCCTTATCATAAGATTATGAAAATACAGATCCCTCCCTTCTCTCAGATATTAAATTGCTCACAGAATATAACTCCTGGCTTGAAGAGGAAAAGAGGGCAAAAAAGAAAAAGGAAAAAAAATAGCCCTCCAGTGTATCCAGTAGTTTGCATGCAAGACAAATACTTATTTTTATTTTTTTTGGTAATATATTTATTGCTAAGGAACACTCAAGTGCTGTGTTATGAAACGTTTTACCCATGTTATTTTTGAGCGGTGTTAAATCCGAGATGGGTTGTGCTTGACCGATGATGGGTTATTCATATCTGGCATTGATTCAGCAGACACTGTAGGTTGCTGCGCTCCGAATGTCAGAGAGGTATTCATTTAACATCGTGTGTATTATGGTGGTGGCGCAGTTGTGTCGAACTGGAATTGATCACATTGACCTGATCCACTCCCATGTAGATGGGGAAGGAAAAGAAAAGAAAACGTCTCTTTATGATGCGGACACCGAGTGAGATTATGCTCGAGGATGTTAAGTGCCCGCTGAGTGTAGCTCCTCTGCAGAGACTTTTACTGCACACTGTGGAGGCACTATCTTGACCAGGAAAAGGAAAAAAATGCACGGCAAATCCTTTATCTATTTGTTAAATCCGACACTAATTACGCATTAAAGTGCTGCTTGACAAACCAGACAACGGCATTAACTGCTTTTGGGAGCAAGGGGCAGCTACATGAAAATACTGCATCATTAGCACATTATCCAAGATTTCAAATGTCACTCAGTCACAAAGGAGATCATGAACCAAGGGAAACGGCCTTAACGCAAAAACTCTTCTTCGGTTCCTTTGCGTCCATTGGAATGCTTATTAATAAAGTGAAATATTGTAGCTCAGCAGTGACGGATTATATCATGCAACACCTGATAGAATTTTGGTTTCTTGATCATCTTTTCTATCCTTGGACCCGACCAGAGTTCATTGCGTCCTCTGTTCCATCTTGACCTAAACTCCTGGTTTCTGGATGGGACCGATTTTCAAAATGGCAGATCCTTTGGCCAAGTACTTGCACTGTTAGACCTTCAGGCCTGATTCGTTGTTAGGCAACAAACATTTTCATCGGGTAGCGGTTTTATTGATTTAACAATTTTTTTTTTTTCCTTCACTGTTGTTGGCCACTCCTGAAATAGTGTCTGCACAAAGGATCAACGGCTCGTTAAAATCAGGTTGTAAATGCTATTACTTGTTTTGTATGAACCTGTCGGTTTTTTTTTTTTTTTTTAGTTCTGGACATAGACTGCGCATCTTGGCCTGTGTGGATTTTGCAAAATGTTGGTGCGTGAGACTGTCATCAAATTCTTTCACGTCATACCGAAGATGGAGTTCCGTGAATATAAAATTTGCACAAGGACACCTTGCTGTAAATAACTTCTCAAGAAAGGGCTTCTAAACGTAGAGCATTGTTTCCTCTTGACTATGCAGTGTGTGAAACAATCATTTGACTAAATATACTTTCACAGAGGCCCCTCTAAAACAGCAGGCCTGCATGAATACCAATCAACCCGGAATGATTTTAGAGTGCTGGAATGAGAACTCCACGGGGAGATGAAATATCAGCCCACAAGCGGTAATAACCGCAGAATCCCGAGGATGAAAGATTATTAGGCATCAAGATGACTCCACCCTGAGACTTGTACACGCACAGTGTGATATACATTCACGCTATTCTGTCATGGAGCATGCGAAACGTAAATTTTTGTGTTTAGATTTTTCAGTGATGTGACAGACAGGGATAAAATCGCTGAAATGCATTCATCTGCCAGAGCTCTTTTTATGCAAGATGTACAGCCTCTTTCGAGGGATGCAGACAGTAATGAGCAGCCATTTAGCAAAGTTATAAAATGAGCAGGAAAAAAATGATTCCTAGGGGGAACTTCAGCGCTTGAGAATGAGCCGTCGTAGCCGTGGTATACTATAATGTCTTTCAGGTGGTTTCATATTCATGTGAACTAGCCATTAACAAAAAAGGGACATTCCACCAAATCAGTGCCCTTTGCATCCCCAAGAAAGAAAATGTTTCACTCCACAAAATGTACTGCACATTCATTTGATTGCATATTTAATAAATACAATTTATACAATTAATTTAAAGTATCTTGAGCACTGGAAAAGTAGCATTTGTTACCTGTCCCGATTTTCTAAATTTAGATATGACATGGAAAATTTTAAATTGCTTGAAATTGATTTACTGGCAGACCTTCCATCAGTACTGATGGAATGCCCGCCTCTAGTCATCAGTTTGGGCATTGGATTTTGGGTGACCTTACCGAGGGATTATATTTCTTCTCAAATATTTCTCCAGTTTACAGTTTCAGACACCCGAGGGTTTCATTTTTCACTTAGACAGTGGAGACAAATTTCGAGAAAAGTAAGACACAGCCTAAAAGGTAAAATATATGTCAAAGGAGCGACACTCTTGACCCTCGTCCGTGAATCGCTGCGCAAGTGGTAATGTGATGAAGAAAGCTGATTTGTGCGACGAAAGATGTCGCGTCTTGGACAATAGTGACATTGTCTCCGGCATTTGTCTCAAACGCCAAGCTTGGTACGCAATTCCATTTGGCCCGCGGAAATATTTGACAAATAGCGTGGAATCGGTCCGCTCAGCAAGCTTGAGCAAATGAAGGCAGTCTCTGCAAATTTCAGCATCATCGACTTTTAAACTGTCGCAAAAATATACTTGTTATGCGTACTGTGGGTGCTGGCCACCGCTCTCATTCATTTCACCAGCATTCCCTGATGAGTCTATTCCAGAGTATGTTTGTGATACTGTTGTTTGCATGACTATAAAAGCACATTTTTGTCACTGACTTTTACTTCTTAACTCCAGCCCCCTTTACTGAAATTTGAAAACTATGCAGGGAAATGGGAACTCCATACGCTGTGAGTGTTTGGGAATATTTTCTGAATCTAACGGCGCTTTCTGATCTGTTTTTACCTCGGCCGGCGACTTCAATCAGAATGTTAGTCCTAAACCCTTTGATTGTGCCTACAAAAGTTGATGGTCTCCAACTTGTAAGCTGCCTATCAGATAATAAGCAGGACTGCCATGCCAGCCAGAGTGCAACAATGAAGGCGTACCGAGTGTTGTCACCAGCATGTCTTTGCCTGCCCCGTCTTAGCGCTCTCTCCAGGGAAATCTCCCAAGAGCAGCTGTCCTTATCAATGTGCCAGCTCTCCGCTCGCTGCCTACTCGGGTCGCGTTCTCCATGACAGTAGCGCGGAGGTAGCGGTAATCTGCCAAGACTTCAGCAAAATTAGATGGCCAAGCAGGCCAGTGGGTGAAAGGCAACGGGGAAAGATTTGCTGCTCGCCGCGATACGGCGGATGAGGCCAGGCGCATTCGTATGCTTTGCGTCAGTCAGAGACGCGCACTGCTCACTATACAAAACCCGCAAACCTCAAACTTGTCTTTAAAGATTCACGTGGTGGGTGATATTAGGTAGCGTCAGTTGCCACATGCTGTTGTCACAGTTGGGTAAAATTCAGCACGCTTGGCTCACGCGCACACGCACACACAGGCATTTACAGAAATAGGCGGATAACAAAATAATTGCTCCGCTGTTTTAATTCCACACGTGTGCATACGCGCAATCTCAACGTTTTTAATCTGTCCTTACTAACCGGAGTTATTAAAACATCCAAAGTGGTGGACGTTAAATCTTTTGGACGCGGCGAGGAGCGGCTTGACCAATTAGCACGCCATCAGTTAAACCCCCACAATTTCACCCGTGCCACCCAAACACATGGTTAGCCTCGCGACTGACACCGGCGGCACACACAGAGCCGTGAAATTAATCAGGAGAGCGGTTCTGCTGAATGACGCCATGTTGTGGCATGTTATGGTTTGTCATCACTGAGGTGCTTGTGACATTTTCAAGCTTTTTTTTTTTCCCAGAATCCTTTTGTTACGCTCACGGGCTGCTGTGAAAGCTCCAACAGTGCCGTAGACGGCATGAGTGGGCCACAATCCAAAACATTTATTACATCAAAATCCCTTTTCTCTTCATCTGAGCTATCTCTGGAGGGCTAGCGCAAGGAGAGGCAAGACAGGAATTGAGTTCCGACAGATAGTGAGTGACATTTTGCGATACTCATACGACTCCTCAAAACCAATTAAAAACAAAAAAAGATACATTCTTTTTATTCACCGAACCGATTTCCCCCCCAGATTTGATTTTACCGCTTTGTGTGAGACACAAATGGTCAATTTTGAATCTACACTGGGCCAATTGTCTTGTCAAAGGCTGAACTAAAGATTGCATTGATTATATGACAAATGGATGTTGCATTTACAACCCGCTGTGCCCATGTTCATCTCCGTCAACCGGGGTCAGTCAAGTAGACTGTGCCTATAGAGCGCTCGCACTGTTCAAACATTCTCGATTTCAGGGGTGAAGCGTGCTTCAGCGCAGTGTGGAGTGCACCTTTGGGTGACCAAATGTGTTTTACGGCAGGCACCTTTGTGGCATATGCACTGAGCGAGCGCACACTCTTCCAGTGCGCCAAAGGCTCCAGTTACATATGAATACAGTATTAAGAGTGGTGATCCATTATTCAAGTGTGACCTGTCGTGGCCATAACTTGAGCCCACCTATTTGCGACATACAAACCTTGACATTTCAAAAATTTTGAAGACGGTGTAGAATATCATCAAGCCGGAGACTATAATTGTCTTTTTGTGAACTCCACTGGGAAGAGTATTAACAACGGCGTGCACGCTCTCAACAATTTGTCTGGTATTTTTATTCCACGGAGGCTATAGGACCTTTCACGTCCGGAGTCTCTCTGTCTGGACATGCAGGCTGAAGGCCAAAGTACTCCTCCCTAATATGATGTACAAACACGTGCGTGCGCACACACACATATGTCCATCCATATGTTAGATACTGTCTTTATTCAGAATCTTGTGCATGCAAAGTGTATTCTTCATGACAATTACTATACACAGAGCAAGAGGAGAACACGATATCAGCTCATGGTGCCACTCAAAAACTAGAGGTTTTTTTTTCATTTTTTTAACGTTTCATCAGCGGTAAGAACATTACGGTAATATAAAGCCTGTTCATGGCTACACTGGGAGGAATGGCTTGGAGGGAACTCCTTAATCACTTGAGCTTGCGCTCATTCTTAATAGGCTCGGCTTGAAAGGCAATGATCTGAAGACGTGTTTCTTTAATGCGCCGCACGTAGCAGTTTAACATCAATGAAGCTGCGCTTTAGTAATTGTTCGCCATCTGTTTTTCCAAAGCGGCCGACCTGACTCGAGCTCTGTTCCCTTTGGCACCAAGTGAGATATACGATATAATAGATAGGCCTGGCGGCTGACGAGGGAAAGGGAAGGCGAAAGTGTTGTTTAACGCAACTGCCCCTTTGTTGTCGTCTCGACGCTACGCTGCGTTTAATTGGGAACACACCTGGGTAAAGTCCGCTGTTGTGCATTTAAGAAAGAATACTGAAGTTACCGAAGGGCAGAACTTACGAGCACCAAAATGGTGATTTGCGTTTTAAATCTTGAACAAAATGTTTTGTTCAGTCCCTACGACGCTGGAGTTGATATGTAATGAGAAGGGCGGAAATAGAAAGCCCAAATCCTATTCCAGGGGCTATTCCGATGCCGCTTTTCCGGGATGGTATCCTGCACGGTGGGAGGTGAAATAAAGCTGCGCGGCTTGTTCTACAGCTCGCCTCAGATGACTTAATCAGGCCATAAAGAAAGCCTCACTTACAGATGCCGTGTTGCCCCTGCGCTCTGCATTTCATCAGCCCTAGGTAAGGGTGATATACGCCTGCCCTCTGAAGGTAATGTGCCTTATCTCTGTCTCAGAAGTGACAAATTTATCGCCGCCATCGACTATTTACTATCCGTCCGAAGCACGATGATCTGGACTGCGTCATTTAAACTGCAGAGGCACAGCCATGTTGGGAATACCGCCGCGGTGAGTTGGTACGAAAAAAAGAGGAGTTTAAAGTGTCTGGCTTTGCATCTCCGGATGAAATACAGGACAATAATTTTGAGGAAAAATAAATGAATTAGTGTCGGTACTTTGAATAGTGTGTGTGTGTGTGTGTGTGTGTGTGTGTGTGTGTGTGTGTGTGTGTGTGTGTGTGTGTGTGTGTGCGTGCGCGTGTACACAGTCAGATTCATCCATATGTCACTTTTTTCTTTTTCTTTATCGTGGCCCTTGCAGATCCCATCTGCATCTCATCAATAATCACATTACATTTGACTCCTAGCACTCTGACAAATTTCCACCGCCACTTTTAAATGACGATTTCCGCAATTACGTCCAGCTAATCAGCCGATATCATTTAATGACCCTAATTAGGATGCAAGCTAAACTACTACTTTAGAGTAGGAGTAAAATATTCATTTGCTACTCTGTCTGTGACAGATGCATCTCTAATCAATACAATCTCATTTGTACTTGATAAATAATAAATTACCCAAGTCAACCACAGAGTAAAGATCACAACTTTGAGAATGAAATGCGTCCAATGAGAACACATTATTGAGCATTTATTAACAATGAACAAAATAAGGATGCAATCAACTGGTTGTAAAACTTTACAACCGCGATTCTATATTTGAAACAAGATATGGTGCTACAATATTGTTTACTTCTGTTTTTTTTTTTTTACTTAATTCAAATATTGATTAGTCAGCATTCCATCTTCACCACACGTTGGATAATCCATTCAACTAGAAAGAGCCTTGGCTCAACAGCCAAAATAATTATATTGTCCTTAATTTCTAAAAAGAAAAACACGTACCAAAAAAAAAAAAAAAAAAAAAAAAAAAAACAACCCGGACATGAGCCACGAGGTCTAGTTGTTGTCTGAAAATGTCATAAAAATGCAGTGAAATCGAAGCGAGGCACAGCCGCTCACGTTCATTCGTGTATATATATTTGTCACTCACTAGGCCACGCCCCTTAAAGCCATGCTTCAACACACTAATCAGCACATCCAGTGCTTCTTTACCCTCATGGTTTTCGTGAACTCGAGCACTATCCGGGAGTTTGGGAAACGATGACGGCTTGTTGTACTGTGACTTTCCCACAATGTGCCTTTCACACACGCGCACACTAAGTCCCACTTCAGGAGCCCGTGACAAACACCTTTCGTCTTTGCACTGTGATATTTTAAAGGAGACTACCTGACTAGGATTTTTTTTGATTACATGGTTGTTTGTTATATACGTACGTATGTCACAATTCAGATCTGTCGCTTTAGCTGTCTTGATAAGGTGAAAAATTTCGATGAACAGAAAACTGAAGGGCCTTTTCCAACCCTTATTGATTATCGGCGGAGCGCCTCAATTCCGTGTACAGTCACGGCGGTCCAAGTTGTTTCTCTGTTCATTCACTGCAAAGAACTCCTGGATGAAGACATTCGGTGGGTCTCGTGTTTCGACAGAGTGGAGGTGAAAGACAATCTCTTTGTCGCCGTGCCTCACTTCATTCAGACAGGATCTTGATCAATCCTTTGGCTCTGTATGGACTGGGACCGGTGTTTCTTGGCGTCACTGCACTCGTTTGTGTCGACTACCCTTCAGCTGCCCCTCGTCTCCGAACCCAAATCAGTCGGATTACGCTGCAGAGACCTCAAAAGTAGAAGTACGGTAGATTTTTTTAAAAATATATCTATATTGCTTTATACCACAGGTGCATTGCTCCCTTTGGCTATTGTTTGAGTGTGTCCTCTTATTTGTCACTGACTACTTTCTGTCTTGATAAGCGGCTGACGGATCCCCCAGCCAAAGTCCGCCAATTAGTGAGTCAACAAGTACGGCGAAGACATCATCATGCGACGAAATATTAGCTCAGCGTGGCGCAATCTGTCCACAACCACGTTCCCACCTCTTCTTTCGAGCCCTGTTTTGCATATTAATTGACGGCGTAATCTCGCTGACGTGGACCCCAGTGAATCGGGGGGATAACCTGAAGAGTTCATCCGAGCCGGCGTTTATCCGGGCCACGGCAAGGGGGTGGGTGCCAGGGTGCAGAACGGGCGAGCTGGAGCTCAACTCGGGTGTGTGCATACATGATTTATGTGGCTTACCCTCCGAGGGGGAGATAACGACGACCTTCTGAGGAGTCAGAGCCAAAGCTCTCTCCCTCGGAATGAAAAGTGTGCTTGATTACTGCAGGAAAGATGATACAATGCAAGAAAGGTTATATGACTGCCTATGATGTGGATGATACATCACTTTAAAAGGTTTACAGTTGCAACATTATCTCTGAACTTCACAGGGATTCTGTAATTTGCCGCAGCAAAAAAAAAATGTCCCCTTTATCGCGGCTTCGTTTTACAGCGTGACTTCATGAAAGGGTGATGTTGGTGTTTGCCTCGTTTCGATTTCTTCAGACGACAAGCAGCGCCATTACGGATGTTAGTTTTAGCGGTTTTACCCTTGCAACAACGTTGAAGTTGCTTGGCTGCGGCTGCGTAGGCTATGAACAAAAAGGCCACATTTTGCATAACTGAAAGCAGGCGCCCGGTGAAAATGCTTTGGACTGCGGTGATGTACTTATTTCACTGGCTCACGTCTCCCTTTGATTGCAACCTCTGGAGGTTCTTAAAGTGAGAATCTAATTTGATGCCAAATTGTGTTTCTGAGACCTTTTCACTCTTCAAAATTGACTCTCATCCTTAATTTATAAGGCGGCCTCCCACCGTCAGCACCTGCTCACATCCTCTCGCCGCATCAACATATGGTGGCGCACATAATCAGTCTTGCCGTTTTCCTGCCGCGTGGCACCGCCGATACGTAAACACATGCGTGGTACACATTCACGGTCACGTGAAGGACCGCTGACTCCAGTCAACTAGTTTGGCTGTGCATGAGATGTCATCTTACCCACGAGTGCCGGCTTTTCATTCATTTTAAGAATTGCCTGACACACTTTATTTCACCTCTTGATTTTTGGCTTTTCCTTCAAAATGTAGGGCATACTGACTGCCTCACCTTTTACATGTTTGTAAGTGTGCTTTTTTATTTTTTATTTTTTATACACAGCTCAGTGTCGCTCAAACATAAAGAAACCAACCAATTAGTCTGATGCAGCCATCGGGGACTCCACAGTTGGGAACAAACTTCTGAAAATGCAAAACGTGTCACTCAGCAGTGTACACATCCATAGGGAAAGTCATCTATATTCAGAGGAATTTCTAAACAATGACAGACTAAAGTCAGGGAATCAAATGTATTGTTTGCACATTTAAATGAGGCTGACTTTCCGCATCCATCTCATTTGCAGGCAAGGAAATGTTCCGAGTATTTGGTGTCCGTTGCACATTTCACAACGGTGCGGTTAAAATAATGATTTTTCTGGCGACAAAAACCGGCGGATTATTTGACAGTGTTTACGTGCGGGAGCATCACCTTCACCTTTGTGGTTAGTCATTCACGTGAGGGCCCGAGTGTTTGGTAGTTTTCTCATCTTTTTATCAACAGCCGGTTGTCACTTCCATGTTGCTTTCATGATGCTTGAACAATTCATGAAGGTTGAGGCCGAGAGTTTGACCTTGGAAAATCAGGAAAAACTCTGGAAAACGTGTGCGACCTCAGCTTCTGCTTATTCAAAACAAATCTGACGAAAAGAAGACGAAAGAAAAGCGTCAACCTTTGCTTCTTAACGAATCCCGTAGTCACCATCCTCTCATTGCTGTGTATTGATCCTTAATAGAATCGCTCGTGTCATATGCATGCATCCCTCGTTTGTTACATGCCAAAGGAACGTCAAGATTTGATGAGACAATAAGATTTTATCGGTCGGAAAATCCGTTCTACAAGCCATATCAAAGCACCTGCCCGTTTTTGCAGCCGAAGGTTAAAGGCCCGCACCTGGCTACGAGCAAATCATAACGGTCGGCACTCTCTGGCTGACACTCGCAGCCTGGCGGTGCTTTAATAAGCTGCCGGCTGACAGACAGAGGCAGAGGAAGTGAGGCGCTCTCTTTGGGAACGACACCTTGCTTTCCCTGACGGGCGAGTGTCTGCTGAACTTATAATAAGAGGTTCAAAAACCTCTTGGCTCGGGTGATATCATAAGATTCCAAAAGAGAGTGCCGCGCTTACAGGCTGATGATCGCTGAGACTTGAAGTGGATCCGTGTTAGTTTAGCATTTGATGTGGAATACAATTGGTCGGGACAGATGATGTCCAATTTGAACTCTCAACGCTGATCTATTTGGAATGCTCATGTTGTGCGTTAAATATTTCATGACTTGTTTTTCTGAAGTTGTGGCACCTTGCTGTGTAGCCTCCAGCGAGACCAATTTCATCCTGAGAGTGACTGAAACTGCCCGACATTCTGCATTCAAATCACATGGAGAAAGTCATTTTGGTCTGAGCAATGACAATGTTGGGGTTTTTTTCTGAATTACAAATCCGCCCTCGTTTCACTACCTCATCATGCTTTCATCATCATAATAATAAAATCTAACAGCAACATAATTTGTAGCATTTATGAATTATGTTTTTTTTCTTAAATGTCATACACTGAAAAAAATGTTTTTTGGACTTTTCTCAATGTTATTTCGTCAAGGGGTCACGCATAATTCAAATAATTTGGAGTCAGTATACATTTACAAAGTATACGTATCATCTATTTGAAAAAAAATCTGGATCCAGATTACTTTGATTTCGTGCAACCACTTGCTTCAGTAAAACTGAGTACGCTTTAAATTACAACACAAAGTAATATCTGGATAGGGTCAGCATTGATAAATCAAACTTAAGAAAATATCTGCAAAACCTGATGTGCTAATAAAAAATAAATAAATAAATAAATAAATAAAAAAACAGAACTACATTTTTGAAAACGCCGTCAAAGATACATTACGGGACACCCGTCGCCATCTCTGATGAAAATTTGCTTTTGACTAGTATAATTCTTCATCTTGGTGTCTTTCCTCCGAAGCGCCAAACTAAAAAAAGAATTCAATATCCCCACAGAGAAGATCAACTGTTGTCGCTGTGGCCAGTAGTGCAAGATATAAACACCCCCGTTTAAAGATTCTTCTTATCAGTCATCTGTGCATTGACCGAGCCAGCCCTCCGCCATGTAAAAGAATATCACCACCTGTCCCGAGATTAGAGCTGTATCGCATTGACTTTCCATTGCAGGGCAATAAAAAGTAATACAGCCAGCTTTCACTCACCGGTTTACACGGCGCTGAGAGAATAAGGAATTGGCAGTTAAAACGCAGGACAGATAAGCACGCCGTAATCATGGGGCTACTGTATGGGAGATGTGGAAAATGTGTGACTAACTGCGTGAAATATTGTTTTCGCTGCTGCGCATGATCCAGCTGGACTCCGACCCGACTATTTAGATTTAAATGATACCAAGAAACAAACCAATCGGGGTGCAAAATGCTCTTCACCACGTGACGGCCTGATTTCCTCGCTGTTGTGCTGTCACGCTGTAATTTTGGGGTGTATCCACACGGAGCACATCGTACTGTGCAGACGGGGAATGTTTGACACCTCAAGTCTGAGTTGTTTGACTAAGTTAGTCCACTTTCTTGGCCCCGATGTAGTTGCTGGACGTGCTTGTTGAAACAACATGTCATATAATCAATGCAAATGTTTGTTTTCTATTTAGAAAAAAAAAAATCTGTATATTTGTTGTGACTGTGACAGAGTTTGGTTCTTTGCGTCCTTGATGTTGTTTGTTGCTTTGGTCCGTAGCTTGTTTATCCCGACACAATCTTGAGTTACTCAGTTAGACGTCAGAACGTTCAGCCTTCTCTGCCCTGCTGCGTCCAGCCCTGCTCTCTTGTTTTTTTTGACTTTGAATTTTTTTGCATATAAAGACTTCTCCACTTTCATCTCCTGTCTGCTTCTGGGTCCAAATCCGGCTCCTCGCGTGACACTATTGACAAAATGTGATGTTTCGATTTGAATTTCTATTTTACTTTCCACCAAGTCAACTTCAGATGTGAATAAGGCATCCGACGAGACTGTTTGAAATGTGATAAATGTGGAAGAGGATGTTGACGAGATAGCAAGCGGTCGTTGAAGTCAGGCAGCACTTTTGATTTGACTGCACTCGAGACTCATGCGAACGCCTTACGATACAGGGATCTGTAAATACTGTCTTTTTTTTTTTTATAGATCTTACTTGTTGCATGTGAAATATGTTTGCTCTTTCCAATGACCTCCAAAACCCATCAACATTGTGCATTTTACAGAGCTCCAATACTTTTTCTCCCAATCTACTGGGATTCTTTTTTTTTTTTCTGCCGACAGTAGTAAACCCCGGTGACATACAGGATCTCTTTACAGCTCACTTCACATTTCATCTCAGAGCCACGAAGATAAACCAGAAGCCTTCACTTGCTCCGTTGGTTCTTCCTGCTGAAGCAATAGGACAGGAAATCATTGCCATCAAAACAATCCCGAGGAAGGTCAGCCAAATCAGGGGGAATTCAATTAGTCACCTTGAAGAAAAGCAGAGACCGACGGAACCCGTGTGGGGACCAACCCGGAGGCAGAGACACAAGTGCGTTTCCTTGCTAATAAAGATCCGTAATTTGGTCAAGTCTCCCCACATTTATAAATCGAGTCAAACATTATTATTTTGAACATTTCCTACAATTGCGCACACACATTTTTCTAAAATTGTATCTTCAGAACACTAAACAGAGAGAGTGGAAGAGAGTAGGGGGAGAGAGAGAGTGAGTGAGCAAGGAGATGGCAAATAATCAGTTCGGAGCCAAAAACCGAAACGCTTTGAGCGTCGGGATTGTTTCCACTTTAATTTACATACAACTGTGCAATCTCATCTTCCAGAAATGTGTTCCCATTGTTGGAGACGCAGAAGAGCTGCTGGCTCTTTTTGGCTCAGGGATTCATTTGACGAGCAAATCATTTGGATGTTAGTATGTCAGACACAAAGGCTGTGACTGCCTTCACGGAGTCGTCAGGCACAAGCGAAGGCATGGCAAAGGTAGAGCCCTGCCTATTATTTCACTTGACTGCTGGAAGGATTTTTCTGACTCTGCCTGAGAAAGACGAGATCGCCCAATTTTTAATTTGACCGCTATAGTTCCTGCCTCACATGCCTCTTTTCCAAGCTTCATTTCATAAGTTCACTGCGCGTGTGCTTCAACGCACTGCTGTCCTTCATTGAAATCTGGGTTTGATACAAGAACACAGTCCAAGTTAATTTGAAACAAATGGATTAAAAAAAAACATGCCACGTTCAACTTTCTTCTTAAAATAAATGACAAAGACCTTGTGGATTATTTCCACCTCATTAGATGCTTCGGGGCATTATTTCACCCCATACGGTGATTACCACCACCTTGACCGTATCCGGGGACTCGACTGCAGAATGCTGTCATTTTCCGCACATTGTATGTCTTTGCACTTTCTTCCAGGCGATATAGCGAGCTCCTAACTGACTCTCTGGGGATCGGGAATGACCCAGGCTCACTAAATATCCAGTGCAGCAGCCCAAAGTAGCCATTTAAGACTGCGATGCAATGTCCCCCCCGGCCCTTCCTGCCCAGCCAATTAGCGGTCCGAACAGAAGTGCTCAAGCTGAGCGCTGCTTTGGATAGATGATGTCACTGTTTGGGGATGAATCCGAAGCCGTTAGGCTCGGCGCGGATCCCCAAGTGCAACTTTTTGAAATGCAAATTAAAGGCGAAAGCCTCCACAACACTTTCAGAAAGCAGCAAGCCTCTCTTCACATGCCACGCTTGCATCTTTTATTCACTTACGCAGGTGGACAAGAATAACTACACTGTTCTCTGTGTTTATGCTCCAGAAAATATGTAGCATCATGTTGAAAAAATGTGGCTTTAGACCAAGCAATGGGCTGTGTGAAGGAAAAAAAAAAACAAAACAAAAAGCAATGTGTTTGCTGATGAACTGTAACAGTCAGTTTAGCTTGCTTCTGGACAGCGTTTGCCTGTGGGCGCACATTGTTTCTCTAACAGGTTCACATGAGGACATCAAGACCACCCGAGGCAAGACTCGCTTTCGGTCATCTTTGTCGAACAATAGAAAAAAAAAAAAAAAAACACTGAAAAATCGACTTTCTCATTCACATGCAGAGTAACATACAATGCCGTGACATCTATCTAATTTGACCAGAGCTTTGTTGTAATTGATTGAAAATACGTCTGAATTGTGGTGAGGAGATTGAATTTGTGGTTCGTCCAGATTTTACTTGGCATAATCCGCTTCTGTCGCGTGCCAGAAAGCAGACGGGCCAGAACATTATGAGCCGGTAGTGTTGTAAACAAACGACCAATCATGGCTGTCGTGGCTCACAGGCTACGGCGGCATTCCATGAAGCTGTTAAGCAGCTCATTATCCATTTTCCTCTTGATTCCCTCCCGACGCTCGCCACCATTCTAAAATGTAAATGGGTTTAAAAAAAAAAACAGATGGAGAGATTAAAGTGACAACATTGTACATTGGGACAGTCCTTTTTTCATGTTGACACCAGCTTTTCCAGAGGTATTGTTGGTGCTGAGTCTTCCCAGCAACCGGGTGATCTGAACCAAGCAAACAATGCCCCGTGATTCTCGCTTCCATTGAAAATTCTTCACGCCAGATGATGTGGCAGAAACTCCTTTATCCGTCCACTCAAGCGCTTTAATTTCATATTTTCATTTCAACCGGTTGAGGTTGCGCACCGATCGATGTATGCAATTAGACACGCAAAACTCAGCAATTGTGCTAATGTGCTGAAATGGATTTTCTCATTTGTTTGAAGGCAATCAATACTGTACAACCAAATCTGGAGCCCCGGTCCTTATGGTCAGCATCTGTTTGACGGAGCGCTTCGAGAAGTCGACAGCAACACCATACTTCAGTGCGTTGTTGAACCGGCTTATATTTTACAATTATGGACCACTGTGACTTTGTTCCAGCTTTCTGATAGACAGTCAAGTCGAATCAGTTTTATTTCTATCGCAACAATTCATAACAGAAGTTATCTCAAGGCACTTGACATGAAGAGTAGGTCTCAGTGCAAAGTAGCCAAGTGCATTTTTTTTTCGGCTTTGCAGATCGAAACTTTACATGGTTTCTTGGGAGTGAACTTTAACATCGTCAAAGATGTTTACAAATGTCAATTCCATTGTATGAACAGCCCGTGGACTGCATGAATATAAAAACCAGCTAAAACGAGAAAGCTGAGCAAAAGCAAGGTGTCAGTGCTGCTCAGATATCCACTATCTGAGGTCCCTTAATATCCATACAAGTGCTTCTCTGCCAACGCGTGTGGGCCTGTCTGCGCAGATAAACGTCCTGTTGACACTAACTACCAGCACAGGTTCTCTCTTTGGCTGTCTTACCTTCGGGGGTGAGATGCACAGCACCTTAACAGAAAGTGAATACTGCCTTCTGTCCCTTTGAAGGAGCATTGATTTTTTTTTTTTTACTTTGCAGAAACCAAGGTCAGTGGGAAGAGCGTGTAAAATACCAGGTCTGTCCGTCAGTCTATTTGGTGACAGCAAAAACTCAAATGAAGATACTTGACATATCGCGTCCTTGTAATGATAACAAACGAAATATCCAAACTAAGCTAAAACTTCACACTTTCACAAATCTGCTATGACGTTCTCTGACTGCATCTCTTTGGGCTTGTGCTGTAAGCTAATGAATGTCGTCGCTTGAAATTGCTAATTAATTATCTACCCTTCATGTTTTGAAATGTGCCTCTTAACCACTGGCATCACGGTCCCTTGACTGCTTGTGAACTCATACGGTACTTTTTAACCTTGAAATGGACCGTGAAAAGCTGACACGCTTGCTACCTGCAAAACATGAAGAAGTAATTGGCTTCTTCGTGGCAGCACCTTCCTTATTAATTCTTTCTCAATAAATGGCTTCGGCCCTCTTCCAAATACATGAACAAAAGTATTACCGGAGCAAAAACAAGAAGAAAACATTGCATTTAAAAAAGTTGATTATTTTCAAAACGTTTCTTGACTTTAAATTTGGGCCGAATTGTATTTTTAATCATATAGCATTGCATTACATGTTTTTCAGTTATGGAAATGGCCTCTGTCCCTGCTCTGGATCACTTTTCGAAAACCGCATCCATCGTTTTAAGTGCAAAGAGAGGCCGATTCAGGTCCTATTCATCGACACAGTATTGGTGTTCCCCAAATACATGACAAAGAACTGATTTCTTAGTTGGCTTCATCGGTGTGGAAACACAGGCGCCTCGCGGAGATTTTGTGCGATTTCAGGTTCACCAGCTGAATTTAAATGCGCCCGGCTTTAATGGCGGAATGTTAGCCCGTTCAGACCCAAGTTAGCATAATGGAGTACCATCATTACGGTTTAATGTGCGTTCGCACCCAAAGATCTTCGCTCCATATTTGCTTTTTGAGAGGCGGTTGCAGTCATTTTCTCGGCGTTTCAAATGAAGAAGAAAATGGATTGATGGGTGCATCATTTCTTGCCGGCAAAGGGACCCGTGGAGGTTTACAGAATGCCATCCAGTTGCTCTCATGTGTGGATGTACTCACTGGATAAACACCATTAAAAAACAGGATTTGATTTTTGGGCAGTTATTCTCTCGTAAGCAGCCCAGGTCTCCTCCACCATGCCAAATGGGGCTTGTACTTGGTAATTAGACTTAATTGTGTTGTAATGTCACTGATATTTGGATGCATGAGGGAAGTGAATCTACAGGGAGGTGGATGTAATTAATGAATTGATTTCCCGGGATGTGGATTGACGGGCCGAGGTCTCGCTGTGGGACTGGCTGCTGCGACGGTGTGTGTGGTGGATTGGTGACTGGACAAATAAGCTGGAGTGGAAACCCGCGGGGCAAGAGATTTTGCTTTGGCGGTGATAAGCACTGGCACGTGCTCCGATTGTGTTCCGTGAGATGCCCGGGTGAGGAATAAAACAATACAGACTTTGAAAAGACATCCACATCGATGCATTTGTAAAATACTGTCATCAGTGGGTGTGCACTAAAGGATGAAATGGATGCAAACATGTGTGATGGCAGACCAGTGAGTCTTTTCTTTGCGAGGCAGATCTCAAAGCAGCCCCAGATTGATCACCCGAAGCAATCAATTGGAAGTCATTGCACCTTAGCATTGCTGTTCAGCAGAGTGCATTTCTCTCACACGTGATCATGAATGTGCAGGTTCTTCTGCACAGAATGTGTCCCCGCACTGCACATGAGCATGCATTTCATGTTATTGTGTGGATTCTGTGCATGCAATCCGTGCATGCTGGTGTGCACTTCCAGGAGAATGTTGTGACCGTGTTTATGTGTCGGTTGCAGCGGCCGACAGGTCCGGTGTTCCGAACAGCGTACAGGCAGCTCCCATGGGGCCGTGCAAGCTGACCAAGAGGAAGAACAGCTGCTGGTGGCCTTCGTGCAAAGTCAGCCAGGGTCTCTTCTTTATATCTCTACTTGCCCCCAACACACGCATACAGTTATGCAACACTTATCGCCTTATTTATTTATCTATTTATCTATTATAATTCCGTTTTTTTCCTCTTACGAACATACTTGAAAAAAACAGTGGTGGTGTGATGACTACTCCACAGATGTATAGTGGCATTTTAATAACATGCCGGAGCGCCACCTTGTTCTGAATGGTGCGGTTCCTGTCCCTCATCGTGATGAAGTTTGTCATACTCTCCCCTCAACTTTCAAATGGCTGGTTTGAGTGTAGCTTTTCCTCTGTGTATGAATACAGATGATTTGTAATCCGCAGTGTAAAGATGAAGGTAAACAGAGCCAGCTGACACAGTGGGAGCTGGACGCTGACTGTGTTGGGGTTTGGCAGCAGCTCTACCTGAAGCTTGAGAGGAGGCGTGGACAACAACATGGCCAACGGCCCCTTGTTTGTCTTTCGTGTCCAGCATCCATGCTTCAAACCTTCCTGCCAAATTCATACCGTCACAATGTGTCTGGATTTCACAATGCAGTCATGTATCCCACCGTAGAGGTCCATCCTTACTTTGCACATCATCCAGTTTTGCTTCTGACAATCCATCAATTGATTTAGCTTCTTCAGTGTGTAGATAATGTTTGGATTTCAATAACAACAATAATGGTTCAAGTATGAATTGTATATGGATACTTAAAAAAGCCAGTTCTTTTTACAGGCCACATAGTTCTTACGTTCCTCTGTGCTGTCCTCTTGCTTCAAATAGTCAAACTTGAAACTCTCACATTTTTCTTTGTTTTGTTTCCTCCTCTCCTCAAGCTACTGCTTTTTCTTTCATGTCTTCGTCATTATAACTTGGGATACAGCTCCTGTTCGTTTGGCCAGTATCGTTTGGCAAAGATCTCTGAAAATCCCAAAGGACAATCAGGATGAGAGTTCTGCCCGCTATAACTTTGGGGTATCTCAGAAGTCTTACGTGTAGCTTGTTAAAAGGTAAACGGGGTGGATGTCTCGAGAGAGCACATAAACGAGGCATAGGCATTTTAGTGATATCCAAAAAGTTGACTAACCTCTGACAGACACCCATTTCCTGCAGAACATATCTATTATGTGATGGAATGTTGCTGGTGATCATACACTTGTTTCTTGATTGTTTTTTAATTTGTTTGTTTTTTATGGAAATACAACATAGATTCTGATATTATTTTACAATTGCACATATAAGAAAATGCAGAAAAACGTTACAGCCGCAATGTAAATTCAAAAAATAAAACAGTTGAAAAATCAGATATGTGTGGAAATATATCTTTTTGAATACCGTTTACTGTGAATAGTATGTTTTGAATTTCTGTTTTTGAAAACCTATTTTGTTGAAGGCCATATTTACCACCTTCTTTCGGTCCCTGATTGCACCATCCGACAGGAACGTCACTGTGGGACCCTTGTGGGAAATGTAGGCTTTTGTAGCTTCACGTCAATGTATCGCGGGATGTGTAAAACTACAAATCCCATTTTCAACAATCCGGAAGTGTCGCAAAGAGAGAAGCTTCTATCGGTTGCCAAACATGTCTCGTGTGGTGAAGAAACGAAAAACCCAACAGGACAGCCTGTACTTTGATAGCTATTCCGATGTGACAATTCACGAGGAAATGATAGCGGACCATGTACGAACCAACACGTATAGATTGGCCATTTTGAAAAATAGCGACTCGATCCGAGGGAAGGTTGTGCTGGACGTCGGGGCAGGAACCGGCGTTTTGAGCATGTTCTGCGTCCAAGCCGGTGCAAAGAAAGTGTACGCCGTTGAAGCGTGTTCCATTGCCGAACAAGCTGTGAAAATAGTCCGGCAAAACAACATGGAGGACAAAATCGAAGTCATACGAGGGACTGTTGAGAGTGTGGAGCTCCCCGAGATGGTGGAGGTGATAGTGAGCGAGTGGATGGGTTATGCCCTCCTGCATGAGTCGATGCTGAACTCGGTGCTGTACGCGCGCGACAAGTGGTTGAAAAAGCCAGGCGGGGTTATTCTGCCCAACAAAGCCGAACTTTTCATCACGCCCATCTGCGAGCCAGTAGTGGAGGACCGCTTACACTTCTGGTACACGGTCAAAGACAAGTACGGCATTGACATGTCATGTATGAGTGACTTTGCCAGGAAATGTATCAAGAACTCTGACATTTCTGTCAGCCCAGTGACCGCCGAGGACGTGCTGTCTCACCCGGCCCGGTTTGCCGAGCTGGACCTGTACACGACCACAGTGGATCAGCTGCGGTCAGTCAGGGGCCACTTTAAGTGCGAGTCTTTCGGCTCGGCTGCGGTCAATGCATTTTGTGTCTACTTCACCGTCTCGTTCCCTTGTCCGGACAAACCACAACCACTCGTTCTCTCGACGTCCCCATTCAAACCCGAGACCCACTGGAAACAAGCAGTTTTGTACCTGGATGAGCCTGCGGACGTGGTTCAAGACACGCTGCTGACTGGGGAAGTCAACATGTTCCCCTCGGAGGAAAGTGACAGACATGTATGCATTCACCTGGAGTACACGATTGGAAAACATAAAACATGTTCCAAGACTTTCTCTATCCCTGACTGGACCTCTGAAACACTATCGTAGTTTAGTTTGCTGTCTTTTGCGTGCACCAGGTTTTAAATTCAGGCATCAAGGATGAACAGATATTTGAGCAGATTTTCAAGATCCTTATTCTCCATTCTGAGGTCGATAGTATGCTCTTTGTACTCACTTTGGAAAACTGCACACTAGTTGACGTGTGCTACTTGTAAAACCGTTGATGTAATACTGTAGTAGAACAGCAGTCTTTTATTGGTCAGGGCTTTTTGGAAAGTTACTTGAGGAATTATGCAATATTATCGGTTTTCACCTGCCAGTCCATGCATGCTTTTTCTATTTTGTCCTGACTAGAATAACAATTCTGTTTATTTTAATCCATGTAAAGCATTTGGAATGGCATTTAAAATATATATTTTCAAATCCAATCAGATTTGATTCCCTGCACTATCATGCTAAGATCTGCAATTGAGTGCCACTGCACTTGAATACAAAATACCTCCACAGTGCTTGTAGTTTCCAATGTTTTAGAAGTGCATCCCACTACCCCGATGTTTGTCTATTTTGTGAAATCACAAATGAAAGATCTGAAATTGAATTAAATTGTTTGACTGCACTTTGGATTGTGTTGTTTCAGTCCTGACTTGTCCAAAGAGATTGTTCATGAGCACAAAATATTCCGCCATGGGTGACAGTATTCATCTGCGGTTACCTTTATTCAACCTCAGATTACTTGTCAAAAATGGCAATTAACAGTTTATATTATTGTAATTCAATGTGGACTGCGGAGACGGGCACAACCGAGACCTTGGTCTTGCGCAGTCACATGATGCAGATTAATTTACAATGCCTTCTCCTTTTGAGAGAGAAAGTGGTGATTTGTGCACGGGAAAAATTACGGGTACCATGAATGGTAAATGTGGCGTCATTTGTGTGTCACTTTATACCATTTCAACATCCCTGAAATGATGTGACTGCCAGCCGTGTCCTGTAACCATTTATTATCCGGAAGAATGACAGACCTGTAGGCACAGGGCAAGCATTGGATATATCCCCAACCTATATAGGGTCCAAAAGGACGGAATCCCATATAGCCCGTGTCTCAGGTTATTATCATTTTTATTGGTCTTGGTTTGCTTTGAATTGTAACAAGTTGGAAGAGAAAATGCTACTTGTACCTGCATTCGAGGCCCCAAAACCATCTCGCGTTAATCGCTTGTACACATATTTTAAAAGTTGTTTTTTTTTCGACAGGTGAAGGCAATGTATTTTTAGTGTGTGGCAGCTACGGTATGATGTGGGTTTGTCCTTGAATTGTCTGCCACTAGAAGGATGGGAACAGCGTGCGGCACATCTGTGCCTACAAGTGGATTATTTTGAAGGACCCGATATTCCGAAAAATAGAATCTTGTGCAAAACAACTCCTTATACATGTTTCTTCGTATATGACTGTGGGGGGCAGGGGGGGGGGGTCTTTGCTCTCGCAAAACTCATCTATGTTCATTTTTTTAAAAAAATGAACAGGTAAACATTTGTGATGTGTGTTTGGTTCCTACTTCCGCTGTCATTTAAAACTGGACAAATTATTGAACGTATTTTCAAGCATCTTGTTTTTCGATCGCCGCTGAAACCTGACTGGCAATGCAGTATCTAATCACAGCTACACATTAATCCTTGTATGCTAATGACACCATGAAGAAGCCAATAGGATTCAATTCCCACAGTCAGTTACAGTAACCAATATTTCCGTCAGCACATCCTGAGCACACAGATTAGGAGCACGCTATTGACAAAAGCTAATTTGGTGGAGCAACCTCCGAAGAGGTGGGCTTCATTTCTCTTGGGGTGCTAGCCGAGCAGACTATTTGTCATCATTACCATTAGCTACCGGAACTGACCCATAGATCCTGTGTCCACTGCGTGGTGCTACTTTTTTTGTCTTTTTCTCGACAGCAATAAAACACTGTTAATTTTGACCCTGGGTTGCAAATCTCAGCCGCGAGACACGCCGTCTTTATCGAAGACACCCGGCCGAAAGCACCGACGCATGTTGGCACGGACGGACGCGCACCGTGTAACGAGGACGGATCTTCCCCGCGCCTGTTAAGAAACCAAATCACTGGCGGGAGCACGTAAACCATAGCAGGGTGGCCCTGATTCACAATCCACCTGAGGCATTCTGCTCTCGTGCAATCTACCAAACTGTGCGGGCCACTCCTCTCCTTGCCCACTAATCCTTTTTCAATCATGCACTTTTTGGATTATGCCCCCATGTAATTCGTTTCAGGTATTGTTTTATAACTTAATATGATATTTCAATTTCGGCGAGTTGGCGCCCGGGCTTAGAATAGCACGTAGGATCGGATCAACGCTGCAGGTCTGCTTGCAGCAGATTGGAGCCCAGGGTTAGAGCCGGGCCGATAAGCGCAGACACTGACCTGATTCGCTCCTTCGGCCCATCCCATATTGAAATGGGAAGTGACTTTTCACTTTGGGACCGGTCCCTGAAGGATGCACATTATTGACCTTTATCATACAGACAAGGGCAATGTTTATTAAGGGCATTATCTAGTCAATAGCTGAGTTTTCTACAGTACTTCACAGGGCCATCGGGTTTTAATATATACTCATAGTTCATCCATAATACTATTTCATTGCTGTTTGACTGCATTTCAAGAGCCCGCCACATACGCTCCGTTTGTTCAAGGCTCAATCCTAGAATCAAAGGAATCCGCGGATTAACCACCCAACAATGTATCTTGAGCGGACCTTTCATACGGCGCCATAGTATTTTGGTCTGTACTTAAACTGCCTCTTTGTTAGCTTGCTGTCGTGCACCTCTCTCTTGTCACAGAGTGAATTAGAAAAAGAGTTCATGACGGGCAAGCTGCCCTCGGGCTAAGAGACAGACACAAAGAGAGAGACGGCTGCAAGGAGAGCTGTCTCCACCGTCCCCACCCTTGACGAGTCCAACAATGGTGAACCAGCAGCGATCATGCTTGTTTGCTTTTGAGCTGCCACACTTGGTTTGTTGTGTTGATCCAGGACAGGGATTAATTGCTGTCAAAATCCCCTAATATTCTCCCTGGGATATCCATAATTCTACACAATGACACTGCTTAAATATGTTGAAATGTGAACATCTGCTATCTGTTTACCATGGAGGCCTCTGGGCGGCACATTTTTTTGCTGATTTCCTCCATGATTTGCTTCATTAAAACCTCTGTCACCATTTGCTTCCATGGCTAAATTCCATTCATAGTCTTCATATACCCGTCGTATATGTAAAAACCCATGATGCTGTTTAGTTGCTGTAAACCCCCGTGTAACTTGACTTTAAACCAAACTTTCTCAGCGCAAGACACAAAAACAACTATTAGGATGCAAAAACCAAATTGTTGCATCTGCTTATCATTTTTTAAAAAAAGTATTATGATGTGCAGATTGTTGGGGATGCTGTAACGGGAAATAAACTTGTAAGTTAAGACACCACTGCACTTTCGACAGTCACATCTAAACAGACTTTATACAAGACACTGGCGAGCAATAGCAACAGTGCAGCAATTCCCTGGACTGCAACTGTCCAATCACAAGCGTGAGCCTTGAATTCATTATAAATCCATTGATAGTTTTTTTTTTTTTAATCCAGTTTTATATTTGAAACACTTTCAAGAATTCTAAGATGCGGTCTGACTTGCACATATCAGTGATTGCAAAAAAAATAAAATAAATAAATAAATAAAACTAAAAACGAAAGTGTCACATTCTCCTTGCTTTATCCAAACTTGTGACATGCTGATGCCGAGACATCTTTGATGAATAAAACAAGTGCGGTTCAAGGTGGTGGCTCCCTGGCAGCTGCTGCCTGCCTGCAAAAGAAATCAACTTGAGCTGTCAAAGGCTCACAATGTCTGCATGCTTGCAGCCACTCGCCTCGCTCGCTCTGCGCCTCTGACGCCCCCCTCCCCCCCGACTCCCTCCCTTATGCCCCCCACCAGAGCGACTTAGAATGTTTGCATCCAGCAGAATCTACATTTCTGCAAACTTTTAAAACAACCGCACAGCTTGTGGGACCGTTCAAAGGCATTTTTTGCTCGCATTGTTGTCTCCGCCCGTGTGGTCGCTTCTTCAGGTGAGCCTGGAAGCTTTTTTTTTTTGCATCCGACGGGAGGGCGGACGCAAAAACTGGAGGCACCTGCGGTTGACATGTCGTAAAGGGGATTTAGGCGGCTGCAACAGGCGGAATGGCCGCTTCTCCGCGGGCTTCTGAGACCAAGGTGAGAGGCTTTCACCGAGCCTTTCTTTCCTATGCAGTCGTGTCTTCAGTGGCTGTTGGGAAACTTCTGAAGCTTTGCTTTTAGATGCGCGCCGAGTAGGGGAGGCGATTCGTGGTCAGCTGACAGTTTTAAGACGCACGTTTATCAAAATGTATTTATTCTCATTATATTACGTAAAATCGTTTGACATTGTGGTTGTTTTTTTTTTTTTTTTTTGCGCTACAGCTATGAAAGTTTATGCGGTCTCCCTATGTGGAAATGTGGAAAGAAGTCACGAGTACGCCACGTTTAGGGGGGAACTGCATGTATTACCTCACATCAAAGTATTTTTTTTGCAATGTACTCATAGGTAATATGTGTCGGTAGATTAAATGTACATCTCTAGATTTTGATATTTTAAATGCTGCCGATATTGGCTATATTTCTTTTTTCACTGCGGTGTTTCTTTTTTAATGTTGCAATATGACCTATGACATTTTACAAGCAAACGTTCTTTGGCAATTCTTTGAAAGTCATCTACTTTTTAAATCAAACACGAGGCATTGCTGTTGTTAAATATGAGGCGAAATTTGATCCGCTATTTTGGTAATGCGTAGGAAGATTTCGCTCATGCGGAAACATGTTTTTTTTCTCCATCACAACAGAGTAACTTTAACAGCTCACACTTTGACAAGAGGGTCGACTCTCCCCGATTTTAGCCATTAGAGTGCACTGTAAGAATTGTATGCTAACCATTAGTATTTTTGCATGCACGTCAACGTTAGCGAACCAATTTTTTATTCTGTGAAATTGCATTTCCGTTTGATCCAATGTCCATTCACATCTGCGTTTAGTTATTTTTGAACAATCGAGGCGAATACACCACGCCGTTACATTGCACATCAATAGAATTGTTCTTATATTTTTTTAAAAAAATCAATATTATGATGAATATCCACTGTGAGCGTGCGTCCGAGTGGGTGGATTGGTGCTTGAGTGGGGAGGATATTTGGCGAGGTGAAGAAGGGCTGGAGAAGGAGGTTGGGTGGGGAGGGGAGAGCCCACCCATAGGTGCGCGCGGTGGAGGAGTTGCAAAAACCGAGCGTGCGCCCGGGAGCGCACCATCCTCCTCGCCGCCACATCTCGCATCGCCACCTCCCGAGTCCAAGTGAAGAGGTTGTGATGGGATTATCATCTCACTTCTATTGTGCGGGTCCACAACTCGGGAGAGGCGCGCGCGACCCCTGCGTCCACCTCAACCGTCTGTGCAGATA
The DNA here is from genome assembly GCF_001891065.2 of Hippocampus comes. Lineage (NCBI taxonomy): Eukaryota > Metazoa > Chordata > Actinopteri > Syngnathiformes > Syngnathidae > Hippocampus > Hippocampus comes. The sequence continues at coordinate 579,598 of NW_017805137.1, forward strand.
TTGAAGTTTGTCATTACCGTCAGCGTTTCATCTCGATCCGCGATGGAGTGACACTTGAGGGACTATGATGGACGCACTGACTTCGGAGCTCGTGTCCAGAAGTGCTCCGGTTTGCATGACGCGCGGTGTCGAGTGAGCCCCCGGGACGGTCATCACTCATTTGTGTTCATGTGGCAGGACAATTCTGATCGTCCAAACAGAGCAATGGTGATGTGCGCAGCGAGCCTACCGAGACTGACGTGCGAACTCGCCACTTTGCGTCTCGTGCGAGAGCGCGTCTTAAAACGCGTCATTCTTCATTCGTGTTCATTCCGCTGAACTTGTTGATGAGCGCCGGGACCTTGGAGAGCATGTGCGCCAGGGGACTTTCAACGCTTGTAAGTGCATCCAATCTGTGCTTGTTTGTTTAAATAACGAGCGGGTTTGTTGTTAAAGCAACGTCTCAACGGATTAAAGTTTCTTCTCCCCGATAGTATCATTAGTGAACCAAGTCTTACAAGACTTGCTTGAAAAAAAATCGCTTTATTTTCTTTATGTATGTATGTATGTATGTATGTATGTATGTATGTATGTATGTATGTATGTATGTATGTATGTATGTATGTATGTATGTATCTATGTATCTATGTATTTATTGAATTTACTCACTCTCGTCCGCTATTTGTTCACGTGTCATTAGTGGCGCCCCCTTGTGGCTGTCGTCATCCATCAAGCATAATCGCATGTCTCTTCGACGGCCGCCTGGTACGGCATTAATTTGTCATCGTTTGAGCTGCCAGTTGTAGTTAGACCTCCTTTGGTATGTTTTAAGCAGGTGCTGTAGTTTGCCATCTCATTCAAATGCATGTTTGACAGTGCTTTAAATGAGCCATGCAGAGGTTAGGACGAGGCTGCGTGTGTGTTTGAGGGAGGGTATTAGTGAAATAAACTATTACTTGTGTTGGATTATTCTCAGGAATTACTCCTGTGGGTGGATAACTGTTGATGGTTATTAGAAACCGTAATTGCTTCAAAATTGGGGTTCAACTTCAGGGTTCAGGTTGAAGGCAACAACCTCTTACACGCTTAGTTTGTAATTACAAATAGCCCACTTGTTTGCATCAGGGTATGAAATCAAGAATCTACATTTCCATACGTTTTATAAATGTCTCAATGGATTGTTTCACTTTAGGCGGTAATTATTTTAAGTGATGTTCCAACCAGGGCTTGCTTGTTAGTAAAATACAAAGAGTCAGAACACTTCTTTTTTTTAATGGCTGATAAAATGTAATTTTGCTCTGTGTCGTCCTCTTGAGCCTGATTTGTTTCTTTTTCTGGTTTGTACGCCGTATTTCTTGCTGGACGCAAGCTACTTCAGTGAGCATCATCCTTCCAGCTAAAGTGGACCTTTTTGAGTATCCAGGCATGTCACTGTGGTTGCAGAGTAATGTGCATGCAGCCTTTTAGGAAAAGTGTGTTTAATTATGCATGAGGTGTTCCTGTGTCACAAAGAGAGCTCTGCTTGGTGACGGGGAGACGCAGAGTGGGGGTGACGGGTTGGGTATTTGTCTCGCCCTCTCATAAGGTGCCTGCCCGCCGCCACTTGTATGTGGCAGTGGAGTAACTGACGCCTCAGTGCTCTCGACTCAAACTTGGGGCAGCGTCGCCCTGTCAAAAGTGCTGCTTCGGCACAAACAGAGTGCATGTGTCAGACCGGCCCGCTCAAGGGAGGGCTGCTGTGCGTTTAGGATGAAAAACGTCACAGGCGGAGTATTGTGGCAGTCGGAGGCCAGTGCAGACAAGTGAGGTGTATCTTTCGCCGACACAAATTGACTGTCTTCAAAGGCCTCAGGCGTGCGGTTGCACTTGATCCCGGATTTGAGGAAGCTTGTTGCAAACACCAACCACCAGCCCTGTCACAGAAAGAATTGACTTGAGGACTTTTCTGTTGGTTTATACATCACAATGTTTTCCTGTTCCTGGGGGGGGCGCGTAACAGAAAATAATTGAGAAGCATGGATAACATGCTTGCTTCTCCTCATTTATCCAAACCCGACAATATCAGGCTTTTATTTTTGTATTTTTTTTTCCTTTTCAATTTGATTTTGTTCAGGTCGTGGGTCCTCTGAAATATGCGACACCGAAAACCGTTCCTTTCTGTTTCACGTTGACAAGAAATCTCGCAACAAGATGATATCACAGCCTGAAAAGAAGGCTGGAAACGGGCGGTATAGCACTACCCCCACCGACCACTCCATCAGCCGACTACTTCTCAGGCACTTAAACAGCCGTCAGCATTGCACCCACTCGCGATGGGCCGACATGATTAAAAGTTCATAAGGCAGCCACTTGTAGGCGGCGACATTTTCAAAAGTGGAAACGTGATGAGCTGACTCGAAGGCAAGCCCCCGGCATGCATTATAGGTGTGTTCCACACGAATGAATGGTGGGGCCAGGCTCCACTTTTTCCATGTTTATTCATGTGGGTTGCGCTTCTTTATTGGCAGGTTATTAACAACTAAGGCGGCGGAGATGGAAGCATCTCTCCTTATCTTTCTTTCATTTACCTCTGACTGCCTGCCCTCGCGTCTTTCTGCCCTTCCCTCTCCCGTGTTTCTCCTTTTGTGAGGCACAGGTGGAGAATATGAAACAGGAAGAGGCAGGAAAGATGAAAGCAAAAGAGGCAGGAAAGAAGCCGTGTCAGAAATTGGCCTTGAAAGCGCATAACATGCGTGAAATTAAAAATAAAAAAAGTGGGGATACATCCCTCACGTTGGTGTTTTACATTGATAGTAGATTTGTATAAAAACTATTGGGCATTACTAATTTATTTAATTGTTCAATAATAGTGCCGCCCTCACTTTTTATTTTTAATGCCAAAATGTACATTCGTTTTTCTTGTGTTCGATTATCTCTTATTTACGCACATGGTTTACACAAAAAAATCAAGTCAGTTCGTATTCCAATCTCCAATTGTCTGCGCTTTGTCCAGCCTCCTTTGGTTTACAAAGCGTAATAAGCAGGAGTGAGAAGACAAGTGAGGTGCCTTGTATTGCTTTATTATTGAGGTGGAAAACAAGACGCGCGTGCACATTTACACACGTGCAGCCACCAATCTGGCGAGCTCTTTAGTGTGCCCCTTAACACGGTAATAGTATGTCTCCAAATGGGAGACAGGGAGCTCAGTGCCAAGAGTTCTTCTGGATAATTGGCTGCTTCCTCACCCGCTGACTTCTCACCCATTCACATCCTCTTATTTTTCATTTAAGGGCCCCCTTAACCTCTCATCCCTTGAAAGCAGTTGGCTACTTCATTTTTTTTTTTTATTTCTTCTAATCATACTGTACCGCCTTTGTCCATCCTCTCATTGACTGATGATTTTAGTTGGTGCTGGTAACAGCTTTCATGCTCAACTTGTGACAAAGTTTTCTGCGAACTTGCTCGAATCGATCAGTGTGTGTGAGTTTGTACCAGAGCAGACCACCTGGATTCCAATAGATCCCAGCCGATAAGCGTACATGATGGGCCTTCCCCATTCCCAGGCTGGCTGTTGAATTAATGACATTTTATTTCATCCAGTGGCTGTACAAAATTCAACCATCGGGCTCCAGATACAATTTTTAACTATATATATATATAGTCCACTGAAAAAAATGACCTGGATCGAGTTGATTTTATTTCATGCAACCACTTGACAATTTCGAGTAAATTCAACAGAAAAAACTTTTTCTTCAGTGACTGAAAAAAATGTCACTCACTTCAATCCTCATCCCCATTAAGGAGGTCTGGATTCATCCTCACACTCTGTTTCTCATGTCTCCACAGTTCCAGACCACCACACAGGACGAACACAATGAGTGACAGCCAGAGAAGCTGAGGAGACCTGTCACACGTTGTCTTATCAACACGTCAAAGGGCTATCTGCCTCTCGCCTCTCCCTCCTCCATCAGCCTCCCTCAAGCTTGTCCTCTCCTCAATGGACTGCGAGCCCTAAAGAGACACAAAGAGTAAAAAGAAAAGAAGACGCCTTTAAGAAGACATGTCTCCCCATTCCCGTTGAGCGAGTTTCTCTCAGTGGAAGCGGCAGTAGGAGAGGGGATCCTCGCTTAAAAGTCTTTCTAAGGAGAAAGGGCCTTAGAGAGGACCAGTCATGCGTCTCTATTTGGCATTGGCGCTTCAGGCGTTGTGGACTGGCGTTTGCCAAGCTGCCATGCAGCACTACCCTGCGGCTTGGGGCCACTACGACGTGTGCAAATCCCAGATCTACTCAGACGAAGGACTAACCTGGGACTACATGGCCTGCCAGCCGGAGACGGCAGACATGACCCAGTACCTGAAGGTCATGCTTGATCCACCCAACATCACCTGTGGAAATCCTCCTGAGACATACTGCGCACTGGTGAGTACACGCATGCGGCCAAGCCTTTCTATAAATGGCGTTGCACACAACGGGTCGGTGGCACAAGGACTTCCATGAGTTGTGCCCTCCAAGTAGCGACAGACGATTGGCATCCCCTACGTAAGCATGAACGTGGCAAAAAGACAAGCAAGCTTGCGCCGACCGACGTCACGTTGCGCTGTCTCGAGAGCTCCTCCTCGGGTCTGTTGCTGACACTGATTACTCACACGAAACGCGGCGTCATGTGACTTTGCCAGGGAAAACAAACACCATCCTTTCAGTAGCACTGCAGCAATGCGACCGTAACTGGTAAAAAAAAAAAAATGCAAACGTACAAAAGCACGAATGAATGACATCAAATTGGAAGCCGGTATTTGAAGAGTTAATAAGACTCATCTTTTTTTGTTTTTTTGTCAGCCATTCATTTCCTCGTCTTCTAAACTAATGAATGAATGAACAACTGGAGGATTGTGAGTGGGATGCATTGTAGTCACCTGTGACCCCTGCAGTGGTCGTAAATGTATTCTTATCTCGATCTTCCCACTCTGCTCCCAAATAATTTTGTACATAAATTCAAAGTCAAAAAACAACTGGGTAACAACACTAAGCACCGTTTAGCAAATATTCTTGGGATCATTTTATGTGTCCCCCCCGCCCCCACCCCTGCTTTGCCACCCTCCAAAAAAAGGGTAAGTGCCCAATAAAAGCAATGATTGGTTGATTAGCTTTTAAGACCTCTTTGATGCATCTGCAAATTATCCGGCAATCATGAAAATCACAAGCTCCTTGTGGAGTTGAAAAGAAAAATGATGCATATTAGGTCAAGTATTTAATCAGCAAAGCAGCCTCCTCCTTATTTGAGGTCCTTATCACTTTGAAGCACACAGCCGGTCGCCCCAGATTGCTAAATGATGAATCACCTTTGGTCTGTCGTGTAAGTCATCAAAGATTCTCTAAGAACAGGCAAGCAGCTTTGATAGGTTTTTAGATAAATAGCGAAATGTTCCAGGAAGAAGAGTAGTAACTCGAGGAATATAAATAGACTCAAGTAGTCGTCAGCGGAAACTCAGCTGAGGCAGAAAGACAGAGAAACTGGAAGAGTGGAGTGTGGGGGGGGGGGGGGAACAAAGGCGAGCAAATGATCAAGAGAGATTGGAGTAAGGCAAAAGCATCTGGGATTCACAGACCCAAAGGACGATGTGCGAAGCCTGCAGTGACTGAGTAGCTAATATTTCCTCCGTGGGCCACGATGGAGACTCGAGAATGTGAATAATTCAACATGTAGATCATGTCTTTTATTCAGACTGCGCATTATTCTACTGGACATATTTTAGGCAATGTCCACACTTACGCAAGCATTTTGGAAAATGTTCTATGTCTCTTAGTGTTAAAAAAAAAAAAAAGTTTGCATCAAAACCCATTAATAGGCCGTCAAACAACAGAAGCCCGAAAATGGCACAAGAGACAAGAAAAAACAAAAACAAACAAAAAATGGCCAGTTAATAAAAAGTAGCAACTGTCAAGTCAAATGCATCAAATTATTTAACGCCGTCTCTAGTGACTTATCTGGAACAAATCTCCTTGGATGGATTTTAAATACAAAAAAAAAATACTTACCGATGCATTCAATTTTTCTTTGGACTTGTCCTCAAGCTCTTTTAGAAAATACGGGGTTCTCCGCCTTGCGTTGACTCCACGTCTAATTGAGTGTGGCGAGGTTAGCGGGGTGAAAACGATTGCTTGTCATATCAAATAGGCCATTGTCAAAACAGGGGCCCCTTCCATTCGCTGACGGCTCATTTGTGTGACCCCGGATTGATCCAAAGCGAAGCCTTGAGTGTGTCTTCCTGTTTGCCTTTGTAATGGACGAATGAATCACAGATGGGCAGGAGTCGCGCATGTCGGAGGCTTCACTGGCACTCTTCCGTTTCTGGATACACATGCGGTATATCGTCGGCATCATTGGCAGCCTTTTAAACTCGGAGTACATTTCTGAGAGTTGACGCCATCCTGTTGTCCCTGCAAATACGGCAGACAATGTGACAAGAGCCTCAATTAAAAAGCCAGTGGGTAGCTTAAATGTCTCCTCGCTCGAGTCCATTGATGAGAAATTACATAAAGTGTAACAGTCACACATCAGGCAGGCCAATTACAGCGGAGTTCAATTTTCAAGTCCAATTAAAGACCAGAACATTTACCTGTGACGTTCCTGTTACAGTGCCAAGATGTTCCGATTCCAACAGGGGTTTGATTCACAAGCATCGTAGAGTTAGGGCAATTGCAGTTTCATCGACGCGGGAAGTGACTTAACACTTGTACAATCTGGCACATTTTAGGTGATTGCTTCTGCGGAGCTGAAAGTAAAGGACATCAAGTTGGATATGAGGGTGAGGCGGTGGAGCAGCTGGAGGCCATGCTGCTTATATGAGTATTCTTATGTCTGCCAGAGGCCTTCATCCCTGGGTCACGGATAGAGGAAAGCTGCATCAGATACTCCTCGTTGCCATACCCGCTGGCACGTTGAAAGCTTTTTTTTTTTTCCGTTGAAGAGCCGTGACCTTTCAAATAGCAATAAGACGCCAATCATCCAACGCTGCTACACAAGTCGACCGTTTGATGAGATGGCGCTGTCCCCTCAAGTTAATAGCGTGCCGACAGGTTGCGCAATCTCAAGCATTTTGATGATTGAAACGGCAAAGCACTCAGCAAAGAAGCCTTGAGTTGATGAAAAGTCTTATTTGTCACTGTGGAGGAGGCTAAACTCCAGAGTTAACAATAGAAACGTCCGCCAAAAGTAACGTCACACTTCACAAGGTGATTTGAATCGAACAGCCTGGCAGTTGTTTTGGTTCATGTTCAAGTCATCAAAAGAAGCGTTGTATCGACCAAAATATTAAAGTTGCCCGGCAGTTTTTGTGTCTCGATGACACATTTGTTCAGTTAGGATGAAGTGGTTCAGATGGCTGGACGGATGTATGGAGAACCCCGTGATGTCGTTAAGGCTGAAGTTTGGTGGCTGACTCGACAAAGCCTAAATAAGGCAACAGTTGCTTGGAGGTTACTGAGAATCAGCTGATTTGCCAAAGTAGTAAAGGAGGTTTAATTACCTGCGAGCCTGCTGATGTGACCCTTTTGTCAGGTATTAGTCAGAGCACATGAACTTCCAAAGAGACAAATATAACAGTTGGCTTATTATGGAAAATTATTTTGAGATCTCCAGAAGAGTGGAGCAATCAAAACAGGAAGTACAGTAAGTTGTGTGCGATATGTGACCTTGAAACATTGCATTTTGTACCATAAATGTACTTTAAATGTCCCATAGGTGCATTATGAATGTTTATATGTTCTGTGATTGACATGATGACCAGTCCAGGATGTACCTTAACTCTCACGAAAAGCCCGCCGGGATAGGCTCTGGCTCACCTGTGACCTTGAAAAAGATAAGTAACAGAAAATGGATGCATGGACGGGCACAACCACATCAACGGGCTTCGCTGAACAGATTTTTAATCATCCGGTGTGTGTCAAACCAGTTGTCTAATGTGCAATATGTGCCGAATGGAAGCTTGTTAAGTGGAGTAGTGACGGTTGTTCACTTTTGTTACCCTTGTGAACTTTCATTCCGATAACCCAAAAGCAGTGTTTTTTTTTTTTTTTTTAATTAATCTCTTTGATAGTTTCCAGAACGTGACATGACCACAATATGATAGGAAATGATGGGCGAGGGGGGGGGGGACAACTCTATTTATTAAAAAATGCAAAGGGGACGTTTGCAGATCCTTCCAGTGAGAAAAGTTTGGAAGTATAAACTTGGTGAAAAGTTGGCTGGCTGACAACATCAGGTGTTTTTTTTTTTTTTTTTGGTGTGTGTTTGTGATGCTGTGAGTGTGCTGTGCGTGCGTGTGTGTGTGTTTCTGTGTTTGTGTGAGAGACTTGTCTATCTGGGTGCCATCAATGCATTCAGCGTTGCTCCAACCGTTTATTTTGCCACAATGCGATAACAGGGGGCCTCCTTGACTCCAGCTTCCCACAGCCTCTGTCGGCTTCTTTTTCAAGTCGGTAGGAAAAACATCTCTTATTCTGCCCAAAAACAATGAACAGGCAAGCTATAGATGTGGAAAACTTTGTAAATGTTTGAATATGAATTTTAGAGTGTTTGCCTGTGAATACAAAGAGAGCTTAAGGTGGAATTGTGTGGATTGGCCCCTTTTGGAAACCGACTGCATGAAATAATTTATTCCATATCTTGAAATGACGTTTCGTATGACAGTTGCCATCAAGTAGCAGTGGAATACGAGTCAAATATGGATTATCTCCCGGAGATTTTGCCTCTGAATATTTTATAGGCTTATTTAACTGAAACTCGGAAATCTCACATTGTCTCAGTGCGAAACGCTCTTGCAGCTCACTGACTTTTTGGACCAATGGATTAGCCTCCTTGAACTTTCAATTTTCGCTGACATTTTTGGCCAAAATCATGTTGCTCGATTTTCCTTCATTATTATTTACAGTGTGTGTGGTCCCTAAATCTCTCTTGCAGATATGGGGCAATTTGTTTGCAATTCAGAGTTAATCATTTCTGAAGATTTACGATGGGAAGACATTGCTTTCCTCCTCCTTTTTTTCTTTTCACATTGGATGCTCACAGAATTTATAGCGAAGCTATCGTGTTACTTGTAATTGCACCTTGTAATCCTGGAATGAATTTCTGCTGGGATACTAATTTTCACAGCAGAGTTTGGGATAACAAATGCAAATTCGATTCTGTAGCATCTGGTGGCTTTTGCATTGAGAGGCACTTGTGATTTTATTTCTTGACTAAACGTTTTCAGCGCAGCATTTCTTTCCTTTTGGAGCAATTCTTTTAATTGGATGAATAGGTGGCAAATGTGTCTCCACGTTGCAAATTAGTCTGAGGACTCATCAATGATGTTCCATTACAGTCTTCAGAGGTGATAAGCAGTATGCGTCACAAGGTAGTTAAGACGTGCAAAATAAAGAATGAGAAGTCCGTTTTCAGTGTATCCATTCGGTTCGTGATAAATGCGCTACATACACTATGCTCTGTTCAAGTTCTTGTGGACATTTGGGAGGTGGCGTCTGGTTTTATAGGTAGCCTTTGTAATCTGCGGCGATAGGGAGTCAAATTGGTTTGAATGTGCACCTTTTCGGAGTGACCAAAATAGAACCCGGGCAGATGAAAGGCGACAGATAGAAGTGTCTAGGAAGTACACACTCTGCAGTTTTCAAAGCTATATAGCAGCGTGCTGGAACATTTTCATTTTACTGTGCACTCAGCTTGATCCGACATTGAGAAGTAATCTGACATTCGCTGCCGTGTATCATTGTGTTGGCTTCTCATTGACAGCCGCAAAAAGCTCGTTGAAATGGATGGCAAAACACAACGGAACAAATGAATGGAAAGTGGAATTTCTTCATCCGCTGATATGGCAACACACATTCTTAAAGCTGCAGGGGGAAAAAATGGTGGCTGTCATGCTTTTGTTTGTAGCCACTGAAGACTTTTGAGAATGCACTTGAATGGGTTTTCTTTTCACTCCCCACATGGCTCAGCCCCCATTTAAGCAAGCAAACAAGCAAGCATATGCCATACAAGGGGAACACGCTGAAGCCTGGAAAATGCGCTTGCTTAATTAAAGAAGGGGAATAGCCAGTGCAGCTCTTTGCACCTAATTCTGACATAAATCTGTAGTTATCGCACAAGTGAGACCGTGCTCCCCCCAATTTAGTGAGCTACTCCAGAGCCTTTCCTTAATAAGCAATCTTCCTGATTGAGTCGAGATGAGAGTTAGTTCCTTTCTCGGGGAGAAGAAAGTATGAGAGAAGCTGAATTGAGCCAGACGGGAGGCAGTGAAGTGCTGTCAATGCTATTCCGTTTGTTAGCATTCTATTAACCCCATTTAGGACAGAGGTAGCAGTTGGTAAATTGTGGCTGGACTTGCAGTATCTGCAGGAGAATAGCTTCGGGGTGAAGTCAGATACACTTGGCATTTCAACCTCTCAATTCTCCGAGTCATCCACGGAGGCCATCTCGTCATCTTCAGTCCATTTCTCCCTGAATTAGAAGCTTTACATTGCGCGGCTTTGTACCTTTGGCTTACGTTGCAGAACTGGATGATATTCACACTGTCAGAGTACAAATGGAACCCCTCGGCAAGAGTTCCGCCGACACATTCCGTGACAAATCTAACGGCAACGGTGGTAGATTGGTTGTTGAAATTCAATGGGAGCGGATGGATAAGATGTTCGGCTCCCATATATGCGAACGGCTCGCGATAATTTCCGAATTGGGGCTCAACTCCGCATCAAAGCCATTTGAATCCATTTCAACAGGCGGTCAGAAGCCTATCCAAGACAGCCAGTTCGTGTGTCACCGCGCTTTCGGATCATTAAACACCAAAGCGCTTCTCAATGCCGAGCTAGCTGCTACATCGCTTGGAAACAGCAGAGTACGAGGCAGGGGGCTCTGCCACCAGCACATCTCAGTGTGGTACCCTAAACCCGTAGTAGCCATCCACAGCTCTGTTTGGACGTTTTTCCACAAGTGCATTTAGGAAACGGAAATGACCAGGTCCAGGGTTACAGGACACTTGACCTCTATAGCTTTTTTTTTTTGTTCCTACCCTGGAGTCCCACAATTTGCCATAAGACTGTCAACGTCGGACTCCCTCTGTTTCCGATGGTACAGTATGTTGAAAATAGCTCCCATACGGTGTCATGCACTTGTTTCCGAAGCATGATTTGACATGGGGGTGCAACCGCTCATCTTTTCATTATGCTCACACAGACGGAAAGCACTTGAGAGGCTTGGCGCGGAAATGCATTTTACATCCCGTCTGTCGGCACGTCAGCCTCTCTAAATGAAATGATTTAGTGAGAGGTGCCAGGTATGTGCTGTTACTCTGGGACTTGGATTGTTGTCTCACCGAAAGGCTTCCCTTTCAATGCTTATTCAGCGTTCTTCGGTCTTTTTTGCCCCCCGCCGCCTCCCCCAGTGTAAACACACGCACCATACCGTGAGCGGCAGCCATTGTGGCAGGCAGCGTTGGCGTTTGAGATGAGTCGCGCCTCGCCTGGATTCCCTTGGATCGCATCAAGGGCTTTCTGTGCACTTGCGTTATTAGTTGGCATCCTGCCTTGACATCGGATTGACTACCGTTGAGAAATATGAAACTCTAAGTGGCAGATGATTATAGATCAGGAGTCAATTAAATGATCATCTGAGTTTCGTTAGGATGATGCATTTCTTACGTCTTACACTGCTTGAAATTTACCATTAGTCACCTGAAAGGCTTTATCTTTTACCCATTGTCTTGCATCAGTGTCATTCTGTCTCATCATTGCCTTTTTAAAATATAGACAGACAGATGTCTCAAAGTGTGCTCATTCGCAATGCTGTTTTACCATTATTAAGCAATTTGTATTTGCCTCGGTTAACTAAATGACTGTCCCCGATTAGCTTCTCCAACATTCATCCTCGCTTCCTCTAAATACTCCCTCTGGTACGCAATTTAGGTTGGAATCCATTTCAGCCAGCCACGTCCCCTCAGTTTCTTGTCTGACTGATTTCAAGCTGCTCTGGGGGTCTTTCTCATGTTTGGAGACTCGTATTAATTGATTTAATCTGCCCCGGGTATGCAACAATACATACATACATACATCATTTGAGCACTGTCTTTTTGTTTTACACAATCGCCTTTTTTAAAGTGATGGTTTCCCTGAGCAACACCAGGGGCGTGATTATTTATCTGTTTGGAAAATGTGCGAGTGGTGTTTGTTCAGTCGTGCACCTAAAAACTTTGGGAGCTCTCGCTTCTTTCTTCTAATTTAGAATATGTAGTGGTCACACATTGGACCTCGGGCCGTTGATACCGTACGGGACTATAATAAGTGAGGGGTTGTCTGTCAACACTTTTGTGCAAAGACAGCTGGTGTAGGCCCCGATTTGCCGTGAAGACAGATGAGGAGATTCTGCTCAAATATCCCAAGTCTATATTCAACCAAGAATTATTGTTTGATGTAAAATGAAATCATGGGTGAGACATTAAAAGACCAATATGAAACAAGAAATCAATATTCCAGAGTTTATTTCCGGGTTTTGTTTCTGGTTCTGGTTAATCGTCATCGGAATGCCACCCTTTTTAACTGAGCAAAAGCATACTGAGCAGACATACGCCAAGAAGACCATCCTATGCTGGATATCCCCCTTTATTGAGTGTGACTGGCTGCTTTTCCTTCTTGAATTTATTGGCAGGTTATACTTTTGCGATGTTATGCTGTCCCACTATTTACGTGTTGCCAACACATCCCGGCACCACGAGGCAGATAAAAATGTATTGTTCCAAACCATACCCATGGCAAGCTAAACTGAAATGCAGACGTTGTTAATTATTGAAAATGGCAATATCATTGCATCTCTATTAAATGGTGCAGTCCAAACATCTTTAGCCCGTTATTTTGCCAGCCGTTTTGGGAATTTTAACGAACCAGACCTTTTTGATTCTCTTCTGTTTTTGTCTTTCGGAAGCCATGGCGGCGTGCAATGACTCATAAAAGCCAGCATGTGTGACTGCGCCGCACCACGTATCTGGGTGCCATGTGGCAGTGAGCGCCTCAGCATCGCACTGCCAAGAGATAAGAACACAGAGTAAGCCGCTCACCGTGCCAGCATACTGGATTTCCACTCTGAATCATCTTTGTTGGAAGCTGTAGGGCTGCTCTACTTCTAAAGTAACAATTCCTACAGAGCACCGTGTTGACTTTAAATTCTTTACATGCTCAGTGTGAGAAAGCTATTTGAAATAGATTATCAATAGCAAAGCACTTGACAGTGGGGCGGAAAAGTGAAATCCCGCCAGGGCTGCCGGAATTTGTAAGGTTGTTAAAGCATTGTAATGAAGGACACATTTGCCCGATGATTAGAGCTAATAGCATGTATCATGGTGCTCTAATTGTTGTTGATTATGTAAGTACTTTAATCTCAAGTACTTCGTGCTATATTATAGCGCCGTGGAGATTTAGGGAGAGAAGCTTTTTAATTGAGTGTGGTATTGGAGATTAGTGAATTGTGATGTAAAGGGAGACATGCTCCTGAAAGAAAAGGTGGGAGACTGTTGTGCTGACTGGATGAACACCTTTCAGCAGACTTGTGCCAGCGTTATATTGGCTGAAGTCAGCAAACGGGTCTACGACAAGAGGTTTGTGCCTACTGGGAAGTGTAGGCGGAGGCTGGCATACGACTAACTGCTCGCGTGGCTTTTGCTTCATCAGTTCACAGCCTTGTTAGGGTGCCTTTCGAGCCTATTTCAGCAACGCCGAGCTGAGAGAATTCATTTGGGAGGATGTCCGTGGCTGATATTATTGGCCGGTGACCCCGCAATGTCATGCCGTTGACTTGGCAACTTTTGGATACCTTTGGAACGATAGGCAAGGTTCCACCAAGTGATTCAGATCAGCTCACCAAAGTACTGCGATACTGTGAGGACCGACGTGGCTCGCGTTTCAACGGCAGGTGTGCATCCTGATGGATGTGAGCAATGTCCGCTTTGTAAATGCCAACACAACACAGTCGAACATCATTACAACATATCTCGAGGCACATCACGAATCTGGATGTATAAAATTCATCTGAAACATTTCCAATAAAATGGCTGCCAAGGACGATGTCTAATACAGTATGAACATTTATTGGTGTAAAAACATGAACATCTAATATTGTATAAATATGTCAATGACAAATACCTGCATATAAAGAAAAAAATCCTAATTACGTTACGCCCCAAGTCTGCTCATCTTTAAGTGACATCATTACATATAGTACTGTATGTAATCAAATTGCTGCCTCACTGCTAGAATAATCTCTTTAAGCGATTGCAGGAACAAAAAAGATGCATGACAGATTAACGGAACTCGCTCTAGGTGTGATTGTGAGCGCGAATGGTTGTGTGTCTTTGTGCGATTGGCTGGCAACCGGTTCAGGGTGTACCCCGCCGACTGCCCGACGACAGCTCGGATAGGCTCCGGCACGCCCGCAACACTTGTGAGAAGAAGCGGATTGGAAAATAAATGGATGGATGGATGTTAAATGCACCAACGTTTGCCTTTGTTGTATCAGCGCTTGTGGCATCATGTTAGTTCTTTTCCTTTTGGGGTGTCATTACGAACTCCTCCATATGAATATTCAACACGGGCCTGCAGGAAAAACAATATATGCTTGAGTGACAGGACCTGAAAGCCTCCCCAGCTTCTTCACAAACCTTGTCTTTTCAAATCCCTCCTGGACACCGCCTGGTTGCCTCCAGCATAACAATTTAAGTCCCACCTGATAATAGCTCTTGTCACACTGACAGCTGTCATCAAGTCAGCCGTGTACACTCTTTAGTTTGTTTCTCAAATTAGCAAGTGGATTTTGTCATCACGCTCTTTGCGTTTCTTTGTCTATAAAAAGGAAAAAAAATAATAAATCACCCTCAGGGAAAGCAAGTAAATGTAGAGAAAGTTCCGCTATTGTCGCTGCGAATTGAAAGCAACTTTGATTTGACCTAAACTACAGTTATCGAAGCAGTAAGTTTTTGTTGAGAGGTTCGTGTGAAAATCACGTGCGATTTTAAATCATGCATGAGCACACTATGCAATATTGCAGCTTGGTGACTTCCACACACGCAACTTATGGCTCACTGAACCGTCAGATTCCCTTGGTTTTGACAGAAAATCAAAGCTTTAGTTACAGTGCATTCTGCAAGCTTACGGTGCACGCTTACCAACTTCCACATTCACCTCCACAGTAGTTATGACCGATTACAGAGGCCGGTGATGCACCTGAGGGAACCAACATTTATGTGTTTTTAGGCAAAACAATGATTTGCTACTCTGTATGGAGCATTTTTTTACAATAAGTCGGTAAAATAAATACATATCATAAACAACATTTGAGTGCATTCTGCAAGCTCATGGTGCACGCTGACCAACTTCCACATTCACCTCCACAATAGTTATGACCGATTACAGAGGCCGGTGATGCACCTGAGGGAACCAACATGTATGTGTTTTTAGGCAAAACAATGATGGGTTGGAAATTATTTGCTACTCTGTATGGAGCATTTTCTTACAATTAGTCGGTAAAATAAATACATATCATAAACAACATTTTTATTCTCAACTATACCATTACTATACTGTATGCAGTGATTTGCCCTTGAATTGACTGGTGTCGCATATATGCTTTAGTGGTTTACAGAGGAAGAATAGGGGCACTTTCCATTGTCATTTATTACAAATAGAATCCCTGCGCATGATAGTGCTCTTTAAAAGGTGCATGAGTTCATCTGCCCTCCTCCCACAAGGAAGTCAAATGTGGGTGAGGGTTTGGCAAGGCTGTTCTTTCCCACTGCCAACAGATGCTCTCCAAGGGTTTGCGCAGGAAGATGGCCACGCTGAGCAGAGCCAGCCAAACAAGACTGCTTGCGCCGAGCGTGCACGCCTTGAAAGTCCATCGAGGCTCGTCATTATTTGGTGGATTAGCATAATAGTACAAGGCAACATTTTCATTGGATTATCACTGAGCGTCCACATGGCTGGTTGGAATCACTAATGAAGTGTTTCAATAATCCTCATTTGCTAGTCTCAATATCGGGGGAATATTTGACCGGAGGTATTGTTAGTAGTTCCTGTGTCGCAAAAATGTGGGTGTTTTATATATTTCAGCTATTTCAGGTTCTGATGAGAAATAGTTTCATGAAGATGCACGGTGCATTCTATTTACTGGAGTGTAACGGCGCGGCATGAAGTATGACGCTGCAGAGTATGTAGTAATTTGGACCTTTTAGTTGGAATAAGATAAGATAAGAAAACCTTTATTAGTCTCGCAATGGAGAAATTCCCAATCCTCCAAAGTGGTGTATTTTGCATTACAAGTGCACCGCAGACAAAAACTGGCCCGCAAATGTCGTCACGAATTTCTCAAATCGGAGCAGTGATGTGTCACAATGCCGCCGCGATTAGATCGACGTGAAAGGCGAAATTACATCCCGTTCTCATTTGTGCCAATAGCGTTGAGTCAGAAGTAATATCGAAGCTCGATGCTCCCCGGTGATAAGCACTAATAAAAACCTCATTTACAGTAAACTGTTTACTTTTTGAATGCATCATTCTAATCTGGAATATTTCCCCTCCAGTATCGACTGCCTGGCTCGCCTTCCTTTTCAATGCTGCCACCTTTTCCATTGCCAGCCCCCAAAGTAGGCCAGCAGAAGAATAGTTCATGAAATGAGGTCTAAAGGCTGGAGTCAAACAGGCTGCAAAGATGCACTGCATCTTTGCCGATTCCCCGCGTCGCACCCGAGAGCTGTCACGGCGTTCTCTTGCTGCCATGTTTAGAGCGGTGACAGAGCATTTGTAGCACCTCCGCCCATGACTTCTTCAACTCTGTCGCGTCAGATGAAATCAACTTTTTCGAGAGGATAAATAAAGGAAGAGTCGGTGCAGATGGGTGGGTGGAGAAGCACATATAGAGGAGCACAACAAGGGTGTTGAAATCACCTCGTTTCACTGTGCCATTCAATATTTTTATTGTTCTGCGCCACTGCGAAAAAAAAAAGCCTTGCTTTTTGTGTGGATGCAGGATTACAGAAGAAAAGAGCAGGAAAAGGAAGCCGGTTATAATAGATGGAAAGGTACCCCCACCTGAAATTCACCTCACCTGAATGTGACAATGTTGCTTTCCATTGTGTAGGTGTCAGCAAGATCGACGAAAGGTGAAATGAATCTGTTTGCATGATGCACTCAATTCCAACCAAATCACAACATTTGGAACTGCGTTTGCTGAGCATCCAAATACAGTGGTGCCTTGAGAAGTTTCTTCTTTTTGTGAAAGTGACTGAAACTCAAATCATATTTTCCCATTGAAATGAATGGAAATGGCATTTATCCGTTCAACACCCCCATAACTTGAATTGTTGCGATGTGTATTTTAATAGCAACCCCTTGTGCCCAACGGGTTGTGGCACCGCAACATTGACGCTATTTCGCATTTAGCTAGCGGACTGACGACGAAACTATGTTGTTGTTTAAAAATGCATTAGGTCTGATTCTCTTTTGTTGATGTTCGGTTTGTCCGCCTCAAGCCCGCATCATTTTGAAAGCCATCACATTTTAAGAACGCAAACAGCACTTCTTGCAAGCCCCCTCCGATCATTTGCAGATGGACTATTCTTTTATTTCTGCTATTTATTTCTGCTACTTCAAGCCCCTCCCGACCCGACTATCTAATGAGCATGAGTCTGCGGAGCGCTCGCAAGATCAACCACTGCATCTAATCCCTCATTAAAGAGGATTGCAGCCTAAAACCAGTGTGCTTCTGCTGCGTTTGGCACCAGAAACGTACACATGGAATTCGACAAACAGGCAACCCATCGTCATGCACACACAAACACGCTGCTCTGTGTGGGCTCATTAATTTGTATCTCTTGGTTTAATTCATCACTAACAGAGTGCTTAATGTATCTTTAATTTCAGCAGAGTGGAGTTGATTGGTGTACTTTTTCCCTGTGGCCCCGTAAAATGTACTTTTCGGTTGCGAAAACCACTGGCTCCCTCTCATCTGTAATATATCATCCCAATCATCAGGCGCTCGGTCACAATCAACTGGTAGAGCACTCTTGAGTCCCTTTTGAAAATTGTGAATTATAATTGCAGTGAATGATTGCAGTCATTGTTGGGAATGCAAGTGGATCCACTTGTAATTAATCAGTAGCAGCTGCACAACTTTATTCTGCTTTTTTCGCCCCCTTATTTTGATTTTACAGACTCTTTTACCCCTGATGGGTAATGAGGAATGGTGTGTGTGTGTGTGTGTGTGTGTGTGTGTGTGTGTGTGTGTGTGTGTGTGTGTGTGTGTGGGTGTCTATAAACAAAA
>NW_017805137.1:598075-713633 GCF_001891065.2 Hippocampus comes
GGGGGGAATGGAAGGCATGCAGGGAAAGAGACACAGTGAGAGATATAAAGACAAAAAGAAGAAAGTCTCCCTTTAGAATGAAGAAATAGACCTTCGGTGATCTGACAGTGGGGCCTGGAGCTGAATCCCAACGACGCTCTGCCCAGTTAAAGATCCACAGAGGGACTGCTCTGTCGAACCACAATATTGATTTTAATCATGTCTTCAAAACGAAGACTTAAATAAATAAAATGCAACTTGGGGGGGGGGGGCGTGGAAAAAAAAAGGAAAACGTGTGAATCCGTAAAATGATAACTAATTGATTTTTTGACACCTCAAAATGACACAATGGGATGCCTCACTAAATGCGGCAAAGCCCTCTTAGATGATTAGAAGGTGCTAGGTTTACATGCGTGATGGAGACGCTGATGTGTACTATTCCTATGTGTGCACGGCTGTATGATTTTTTTTTTTCATGATCGTTTTTAGTTTGTTTTGACTTTAAAATGAGTCTGTCAGTCCGCGCGAGTGTGCGCAATAGGACATTTTGCCTGTCAGTGTGTCCGAGTGTCATGATCTTCCAAGCTCAGAGAAAGTAAAAAGCCCAAGCTCCTTTTCCGCCCCCAGAGTCAGTTAAAGATCCACAGAGGGACTGCTCTGTCGAACCACAATATTGATTTTAATCATGTCTTCAAAACGAAGACTTAAATAAATAAAATGCAATTGGGGGGGGGGGCGTGGAAAAAAAAAGGAAAACGTGTGAATCCGTAAAATGATAACTAATTGATTTTTTGACACCTCAAAATGACACAATGGGATGCCTCACTAAATGCGGCAAAGCCCTCTTAGATGATTAGAAGGTGCTAGGTTTACATGCGTGATGGAGACGCTGATGTGTACTATTCCTATGTGTGCACGGCTGTATGATTTTTTTTTTTCATGATCGTTTTTAGTTTGTTTTGACTTGTGTTTTTTTTTTTTTTGTTGTAAAAATCCTTGGTAATGTCACGAATTGTAGCAAATCCTGCAGAAAGGCACATGTTCCTTTTCCTGTGTCTCCCCAATCTGATTCACTTTGCAACATTAAGTGAACATGACGACAGACTTATGGATTATCTCTCCTTTGTTTATGACGCATTGGATAATTTGAATCCGAATATCAGCGTTCTGTCTTTTTCCTGTGCTCATGATTCTACCGACGAAGACAACAATTCGCCCGTGACAGTTTCAAAACCCTACAAGTACAGAATAATAATTTGAATTTTGGCCTTTGTAACATCAGATTTTGCAGCAAAACTAGAGAGTAAACATTTTTGGCACCGGCATTGATGACGCAGATGTTTTGAAACATTGGGTTGGATTTTAGCCAAGTAGAACGCTACCACTACAAGTAACAGTGGATGAAGAGATGGTGAGGGACTGTTGTGGGGTGATGCAATGGCGGTGACCATTTGACGAAGCCTCGGCTCTTGAGGCTTCAAAAGTGAGGAAACAATTACCGCTTCTATTATCGAACAGGACAGGTTGATTGAGAAAGGTATTCTCTTGGGACACGTATTCCTTTGGGACAGGTATATTAGAAAACCGAGCCACTCCATAAACAGAAAGTGAAAATCGATGTTGCCCTACTATTGCAGTTGGGAAGATTTTCTGCAATTGCTCAGTGTGTCTAAGGTCATTTGTGTCCATTTTATCCACAAGCGCAGGTGTTTTAATGGGGTTGAGGTCGGGGCTCTCAACCGCAAGAGTTTTGTCTCGTCTACAATTGGAGTTCTTACACATTGCGTCGGGCTGCCAAAGCCATGAACTCTGTGCGTTAGCGATGCACTTATCCCTTGAGTGCGACTTTTACAATTCCACTCTCAAGCACGGGGCCATCATCCTGTCCTTCAAACCGTATGATCGTGATACCCCATATAAAAGATAATGGAATGTAAAATGTGTTTTATATCCTCTAAATGCAAAGGGCAGCGGCTGAAGGCTCACTCTACTATTGTTTTAAGCTTCGTGAATCTCCCAAATTGACAGGCACCGAAATAGGGGACATGTACACATGGTCCTGCCTCATAAGCTCCCCTCTGTTTATGACAGCCACACACCCGTACGGAAGGCGGTGAATCAGAGGAGCTCACGCTGTCTTGGATCTCTCCCACTGGGGGCCACAAAACAAAAAGTGAACTGTTGAACACCGAGGGTTGGTGCAACACTCTCGGTCTGTGTTTTACAAAAACAATTAGAGCCATTTCAAAGATTGAACTCAGTCCTTCATCCCGGTTCCATTGTCTGCCGGGAGACATAAAAGGCATTTGAAAGATAAATACCGCCAGAAGTAGGCGTGAATTTCTGGTATGTGTGTGTGCTCCACTACCACCTTGTTGACCGCAGTCCAGCCTGGGCGACCTCCGGCCGACCCTGAACCATTTGAAAATATGATTGTAATCCTTGTGAGGATTTGGCCCGGGTGTCTATTACCACTGTAATCTGTCACAGTGGCATCCAATATTCATTCCACGTCCAGGTTAAGCCCCTCTTTCTGTCTGCACCACCTATCACCATGGGAGAAGGAGCGAGGGAGATGGGGGTGTGGGGGGGGGGGTAGGATGCAATGGCTGATCCACTCAAGGCATGGATGGGAAGAGGGAGAATTTTCAAAACGAGATGGCACGAGATGGGTGGCTATGAGGGAGTTATCGAGGAACAAAAAAGCTTTGTTAGCATTCGTTAGCAAAATATCTGAAAGCGGATTTTTGGTTCACACATTGAAAATGTCATACATCTCAGTTGAAGTTAAGACAACAGAAAACATGCACGATTGCTTACCGTATTCATTGTGAATGAAGAGGCTATCATAAATAAGCAACCGGCTAATTATCCCAATCTTCATCATGATGAAGGTGATTCTCATTTGCATGCCGGAATACTCTCGAGCCACTCGTGTCAGGTGTGTCATATGATGACATAAAACTATTGGAGACCTTTTCGAAAGACTCTTGCAAACCATTTTCCAATGATAACAAAAAACCCAGAGCAGAGGCGACTTTAAGACTCCCAGACGAATGCTTCCGATTCTGCCATTTTAATGAGAAACAGATATTTCTGATTGAAATGCAGAAAAACACCGGCACATATGCGACGATTATGTTGAAAGATGAATCGAGAAAGAAGGACACAAAGGAAGAGAAGAAGAATAGATGCCACAGGCAGGGCTCAATTTGCTGTCTGAGCCATACGTCTGACACATCTGTCACACATAGAGATTGATTTGATTGGTGGGAGCCCATCCATCTTGATGTCTTCTCAGCAGGCAGTAAATTTATATTCCCTCAAGTCCCATCCTCCATCAATGGCTGCAGTGTCGACAGGCCAAGGTTGTCAGCGCCGCAACCATATCTTAGTTTAAAAACCGGACACGGTTTAAAAGCTCAGACACATCTTTGTCTTTCGCTATTATCTCATCCAATCATTTTTGTGGATCTTCATGCTGGTGCATCATTCCAACATGTGAAAGGTGATTTGAGGAACAGCCGTTTGGAATCAAGAGTGTGGTCAAGCGATAAATGACTGTCAAGTTGTATCGCAAGGCACCGCTGCATTTCATATACTCGTGATAATGACAAATTGATCTTTAATCAAACACTCAGTGACAAATGCCCAAACCCAAATGCGCAATGTATCTTCATGTGCAAACGTTTGAGATGAAAATTAATTTCGACAAGTGTTTTGTAATGTGTCTAAAAGCCCCTCACATAAAGAGCAAGCGTTAATCTCCCTCTCCGCCGCCTGAGCACTCCAAACGGCTCTGGCTCTGTGAAGTGCGGCTGAATAGAGTCTGCAATCAAATTCATGAGCCTCTGTTTACGACATTGTTGATTTTTATCCTTCTCGTTGGCCGTTAAATTAGGTTAACAGTTTGACAGTAATGTGGACAATGCGATTGGAATTCAGAGCGGTATCCTGCCAACAACACAACACACACACACATGCACACACGCATGCAGTAGAATCTCTATTCTAATCTGATCAAACCGGTGTGTTGTGATGACATCAACCGCAATTAAGTGCTCCAGCAACCTGGCTTCTGGCTCGCTTTTCTGTGACGGTTGAAACCTCCCCGCTTCTTGACCACCCAACACCCCGGTGGGATTTGTACAAACATCTTCAGTAATTATTGCTACGCTGCGTTCAGGGTGCGGTCAATTATTTCCGCTTGTGCCACACCGTTAATTGCTTAACAGAGGCCTCGCAGGTTCCCCTCCAGTAAAACACAGATGTCTGCCATCGATTTTCATGAGGCCATACACTCAGCATTTTATCTCTTTCCTCTTCTCCAGGTCGAGGTTATTGATCTACATAAAGGTTGTATTTTGAAGCGTGGGAGACAAGTAGCGGCGATAAAATATATTTAACCTGTGGGTTCAGGAGAGTGCTGGACGACTGGCCAAGGTTGCCGAGTTTAACGCGCAGCACATTTTTGAGCCCCTCAGGGCACAGGAAGCGATTATGTTTGGACATATCTAGTGACAATATGTCAGGTGTGAAGATTTTTCAAGATGATAAAACTGCATTTTACTGTGGCCTCGGTATCATTCAAAACACCCAGAACAAATGTGTGTAAAATGTCCATATGGCTCATATGTGTCATCCAGCGAAAACAGCTTGGGGTCAAAATGACCCAAAAGAAAGCAGATGCGTACAACATATGTACGGGACATTAAAAACATATTGTCATGTTAATTTTCTGTTTACAAGGTGCCCTCATAAAATTCGAGAAAAGTCATGAAACGTGAAGACTAAAAAAAATATGGCAATCCTATATTCGGGATGCTAACCAATGAATGGAGTCAAATTGACCCCCAAAAATGTATAGGAGGGGAAAGTGATCAATCCATTTTCAGTATGTGTCAGTGCAATTCTACATTTTTGCAAACTACATTATAAAAGGCTTTCACCAAGTCAGCAAAGTCCCTTGAGTTTTGCCATTGTTCACTTATTCATGCTTTGTATGTCAATTAGGTTTCCATATTTTAGTTGATCTGATTAATCCTAGATGAAATATGTCCGTGATTGGTTGAAATAATTGCTATGTACCCATTAGCGAGCCCTTTACGATTGGCAAGGGGACATTTTACCGCAGTCTTTTGCAACAGCTTTACGAGACACGAACAAATACTCTCCTGTCTTTTACGGTATGCCTCAGGGCATTAACTGCTCTCTTTCAATTTATCTTGAGGGACTTCTTGTTTGGGCAAAATTATTTTCTCATACATGTAGTCTTACATCGAAAGCGATTGAACTTATTAGCTGCGAACAGTTTGCATGTTCAACTTACCAGGAGGCCAAACACACACAGGGCACCAGATGCTGCAGTTAATGTCACACCTTAATGTGCCACCATGAGATTGTGTTAAGACACCTGGGTGGAATTTTCCAGCGCCATCCAGCCTTCAACCACCTCACAGCCATGACTTCCCAGAGCAGGAAAATGCCTGTAGGGGATGGTCGAGGCAGGATATTAATGGGGCCCTCCAACAGTTAGAAGGCCTGCGAGATTGCTGTCTCATTGTCACCTTGCCATGGAGGACGACGAAAAACCCGTTAGCCGAATGAAGCCGTTTCTTAATCTAACTAACTGTTAGCCTGCCGAGATAAAAGCTAACGTACATACGGTATAAATATATTTGTGGAGAAATAATCAATAAAATCCAAGAGAAAACAATACTAGGTAAACACTGCCTTATCATCAAAAAGGGCTTTCACAGAATATGCTTCCATATTGTTGATTTTTTTTTTAATTCACTCCACTTAACATATGATTGTTATTTTTTTTTTCGATTCATAGGAAAATCCCTACATGTGTAATAATGAATGTGACGCCAGCACTGAGGAGCTCGCCCACCCTCCAGAACTCATGTTTGACATCGAGGGACGCAACCCCACGACGTTCTGGCAGTCCACGTCCTGGAAAAGGTATCCAAAGGCCCTCCTGGTCAACATCACGCTCTCTTGGAACAAGACCATCGAGCTGACAGATGACATCGTCCTCACGTTTGAGTCAGGCCGACCAGAACAAATGGTACTGGAAAAGTCGCTGGACTATGGACGTAGCTGGCAGCCCTATCAGTTCTATGCCACTGACTGTCTGGATGCCTTCACCATGGAGCCCAAGACGGTGCAGGATCTGACCCAGCATACTCTGCTGGACATCATCTGCACTGAGGACTACTCTCGAGGTTATGTGTGGAAGTATGACAAAACAGTTCGCTTTGAGATCAAGGACCGCTTTGCGCTGTTCGCCGGTCCGCGACTCCACAACATGGCGTCACTTTATGGCCAACTGGACACCACCAAGAACCTGCGAGACTTTTTCACCATCACAGCCCTGAGAATCCGTCTGCTGCGACCTGCCACTGGAGCCACAATGGTGGACGAGAACAACCTGTCCAGATACTTCTACGCCATTTCTGACATTAAAGTCCAGGGCAGGTAAGAACTCGATGCTCCTGCACTTATTTGTGAGAAAATGATTGGAAAGAATTTTAGCTTCAGTCAACTCTCTGAGCATTTAACTGTGGTAAACATCAGAGGTACAATTCCAGCGGCCAGGTCACCACCGGTCGTAATTAGTCTTTGATTTCTTGCTTCCGCAGTGGTCAGTGGGTCACGTAACGTGCGAAACAAGATGTCATTATCCAATTAACAGTCACAAAAGGCCCCCCTTGCATCTTGAGCACAACTGTGTGTCACTGCGGCGCAAACCTAAGTGGATGTGTTTTACGCCGTGTTTTACACTTTGTGGTTTTTCAATTTGACAGATGTGAGTGCGGTTGCAGCAGTGTCGCGATGAAGATTTAATCACGCTTGCTTGGCTCTTCACACTTGAGAGGCTCGCAGTACAAAACGCGCGGCACGGCAAAACATCACAACAATGCAAGTGTATGCTTGCAGCTTACAGTACGATGTGTCAGGGTCATGCGAGCTGAACGTGGCTCCAAACTATTGTTGTGGCACAACATGGCGGAAGATAGAATGACAACAAATGGGAGCACATCCACAGAAGCATTACTGTGCTTGTATTGAAGTGAAGCAATCGTACATGCATAAGAGTGAATAAGAGGTTATTTAAATGACAATTGGGAATTAAACTGGTCTATTTTTTTTAAACTCCATTACTCTTGTTACAGTCAATCGTGTTAGCCTGTAAATAAAGGTGCATTTCAGTGCATAAAACTAGGATGAAAAGAAATTGTAAGCTCTTCATAATTGCTTGAAAGTGTCGAAAGGTGTTGTTTCTAAATCGTAATGAAAGAACACCTCAAATCGATAACTGTGAGGCAGTTTGAAATTTCACTGCACAACAATGCATCGCAAAAGATACAAGGTCAAAACGATCTCTCACCCCGGTGTCTGATCCCTGTGTGACTCGGGAGTGCCAACTGGCACTGCCCTCCGGCTTCGGACCTGCCTCCTTCACGTTCTCCTTCATATGTGGCCTGCCGTAGTCCATTTTCAATATCAAAATGCATGCAACCACAGCGGGAGGGTTTCAAACGCCACCCAAGGGATACAGGGCCACCCATTCGCATGACCAATCAGCTGAAGAGGGCAGGTTTGAAAAAAAGGGGTCTACCTTATGTAAAAATCAGTACCTGTTTGGCATTAGAACACGGTAACTCGCCTGAATAGGTCGGAATCTACATGATATGACACCGCTTTTTAGCACGATAAATCCGAGCAGAAGAGTTATAAAAT
The DNA here is from genome assembly GCF_001891065.2 of Hippocampus comes. Taxonomy (NCBI): domain Eukaryota; kingdom Metazoa; phylum Chordata; class Actinopteri; order Syngnathiformes; family Syngnathidae; genus Hippocampus; species Hippocampus comes. The sequence continues at coordinate 605,804 of NW_017805137.1, forward strand.
GAATGAGATGCATTTTTTTCCCCGACACACCGTAACATCGATGTTAATGGTTGCAAATGTTTTTCTCATTTGTGTAAAAGCAATTTCTGTAACGAGATGAAAGAGATTCAATGTCCATTATAACCGGTGTGTAAAACGTGCAGCCTATTTATCGAACGATGAAGACCAAACCGACGCATCGCTATGGGGCTGTAGGTTTGAGCAATGGCCGCACACTGTCATCGGGCCACGGTCGCTCACCAGCTCGCCGCTGTGAGACTGATGCTTGCCCGAGGAACGTGCGCAACTGTTTACCAAAGGTAACTCGCAGTTCAGCCATAATGAGATCCACTTTAGACTGGGAGGCTTCACTCTCCTCTTTCCCCTCCCATGGCAAATCACCGCTCACCTCCTTTCTTCATGCATCATATACGAGACGTAAGCTCCTTAACCCCTTGGACTACAGTTCTGTGAGACTCGGCGGGAGCGATTTTGCTGGGGCAGGGAGGTTGAATCTGGCACATTTGCCATCCGCCTGGATCAGCAATGAGGAGCGGGGCGGAGGGAGAATTTCCGTAGGAGAGCCCCGAGATTTTCTGGTCTTTCCATAGGAGTGCGAAAAACAAAGAAAGGATTCTAAGCTGTTTTCTCAAGTAGGTCAACCTAGAAAAGGAACAAAGTCCAACTTTGCAGAAGCATGCCCGTCTAGAGGAAAGCAGAAGTGAATGACGGGGGGGTTTCATGCATGATGAGCCTTCGACTGGGCTTTATTACTGGAAGGGACCGTACTGCAGGCACTTGGATTGAAAGAAATCAATGCAAAGAATTTCATATCCAACCAAGCATGTAACCGTGTGATGGATGTGAACAATGCAAGCCGCCCAGCACTTAAATGAATTTGACACCCTTGTAATTTTTATTGTACCAGCTATGCTAAACGGGGGCATGGAAAAAGAAAGCCTGAAAGGTTCTGAGGATTTTCTAATTATCTAGCGTATGACTTTAACGTAATTGCAAAGCCCCTCTTTTCCTACATCTTTACAGTAACGGCAGCCTGCAATTTCACCAAATGACCCCCCACCCCCTCCCCTCCCTGCCATCTCGCCTGTGATCAATACAATGTAATTAAAGCAGAAGGGCCCACCAAAGGATCCCTTCCTCCCTCCCTGTCTCACCCCCCGTCCGTCCCCATGTTTCGCTCTATTTCTTCTGTGCAGAGGACATGTCTCTGAGGGGACTGTGGTTCCCTGTCTTGAATTATACACGAAGTTGCGGACCCTTTCCATTCCTGCGCCTCCACTCCAGGGATAAACAACAATCACGGAGCCATGAAAGAACCAATGCTGATAACTGTAGATTGGATGTTTGAGCACATTTAAATCAAAGCTCTATTGCATCTTTTGATTACAAAAGTTGGCAAGGACTTTTAAAGGGCAAAAGGTACTTTCCATTCAGGTTTGTGCCATCCCTCCAAAACTTTTCTCCCACTGAGCCATGAAAGGATGACGCAGAAGCCCCGTTTCCTGCTGGTAAGAGGACATTTTGTTTCTCTCTGTCCTCTTGGAGGTTGAAATTCAATTTCCACAGCTTACACGTATATATACCCTGTGGGGGAGGGTCACGAACTGTCATGGTAGCCTTTCACCTGGAATATCAAAGCCCCATTTCCTTCCCGCTTTTTCCCGTGGAATGGCAGGTTGAAGCCAACCCCCCCAAAGCTCCTAACGTGTGAGGTTGGAATCAGAGGTGGAATGACAGCTGTGTGCATAGCAGGAAGCCGAGGCAAGAGTGTGTCTGACAAATAACACCTAAGACTCACTTTTTAGGACATTTTGTGTGAAAGGTTTTTTGGGGGTGGGGGGGTTGCATTGTACCGACGTGGGTCAACCACTCGAAGGGTAGAATCAGTCAATATCATAACGTTTGACAAGTCCACCAACCTTTCAGCTCAGAGGAAAGAAAGACGTGTTTTATTTGGTCTAGTGGTGGACCACAAAACCATTTGTGGTTTGGTTTGGATTTTGTAAGGACCTGCTATGCGAACCAAAATTGATCTGGGCAGTTTGGAATGCTTTCTGAAGGGGCATTCTTGTACCTTTGGTGAAAATAGGACAGTCTACTCAGGTGGTACCTCGAACACTTTTATGGTTTGGGGATGAATATGTCCGTGTATGTCTTGAAGCTGAACCTAGTGTAGATTTTCCTTTTGGACAGACGTGGACTGCAGTTGTCTCCCTGTTCTATCCCAGTGTCATAGAAGGATAGCAATGATAAACGATAATCATTGCATTGATTCTGTCCTCACTCAGTTGGTGCATTTTAATCGTAGTCAAGTGCACGCGAGCGCTGCTGGATGTACATATCAGCAGTTTGGTAAGTGATGGCTCTCCCTTAAGGGAGAAACGTAGAAGTCAATCTGCCTTTTTCCCTCCCTCACTCTCTGCTTCCACAGTGCTTGGCTTGCTCTTAGGCCTGCCTGTAGTCGACAGATAATCTATTTGTGCTAATTTCATGTTTCTTCCTGTCCAGTTCCCTGTTGAATAAGTCATTCCACTTGTCTTGTCTCCTTAGTCCATCTTTTTTTTTCCCCCCCTGCACACTCCATCTCCCACTCCCTGCCTGCCACTATAAGCATCTATCGACGTGCTACGCTCTGCATTTTAGACTATTGACAATCAGCAGTCTGGACTAGTCCTCATGTGGGAGAGTGTCACATTTGCTGGAAAGTTCAGCTGAACTGGGCCCGCTAAGGTGGACCATCTGCTTACATCCAGACCGCATGCTATTCAGAGACGTGCAGCTGCAGTCTGATGGCCCACATTCCTTCTTTTGGTTCAGCTGAAGCAATTTGGTCAAGTGTCAGTGAGAAACACAGAAATTGTTTCATTGCATAAATAGCCTTAAAAAGTTGGGCATGACTGTTTTGGTCCAGGCCAGTTTCACTACCGTGTCTTTTTCAAAAAAAAAATTTTTTTTAATCAAAAAAGCAAGCGATTTGTCAAATGTAATTTTTTTTATCCATAATAGAGTTGGGAATATATCCTAGTAGAGGAAATGGATCTCTGTTGCTTCAGGGGACTTTAAATTTGGTGTTCAAGGACATCTGCAAGTCACTTTTCTGTCCTCCGTGTTTAGTAGGGGAACAGGCACAAGGGCTAAGGTGGACCTTTCTGTCACACTCTGTTTCCGCATTTTTTTTCCCAAGCACGGATTCCTTCTTTCCTTTAAAGCCTCTTCTATCTGCCTCTTCCCTGCTTACCATTTTCACATTCCAATAGCAGGATGAACAAGGGAGGATTTTGACTGCTTAGTCTGCGTTTGCTGAGTTGCTCGTTTCCACACACAATACAGCTTAAAGCGATTGGACTGTATTTTTAATATTCCAAACCCAAACAATAGATGGTTTACCTCCGACTGTTTCCTGTCTGATTGAAGTTTGCTACTAAAGCAATATTAGGAGGAGTCCAGCATTGGCTAAAATTTGTACAAACAAAACCTCTCTGCAATCTTTCTATGTGTTATTGCTGTTGTACTTTAATAATGTTTTGGCATAAATCCGTAATAGTCAAATACCTTAACAGGCTCAAAAGCGTGTTCGGATTGCATAAAAGAACAACAAGGTCCAATGGCTTAGAAGGAGAGCAAGAATGGTAGCCGAGAAGGTGGAAAAATCTGAAAGAATCTGCTGTAGGAAACAACGGCCACAACAGCAAGTATCTCCCAAAACCGAGTTGAATGTCGCTGGAGCTGGGTGGGATTCACCGCACGCTCTCTCTGTGTCCCTCTCGCGCTTCCTCAGGCGGTTGTCCAATCGGGCCGCCAAGGAGATGATCCTCCAACGATGACGTCTCATCTCTGGCTTTCGGCTCGTTCTTTACCTTAGGCTTGAGATCAGTGTGCTCCGCAAAGAGCCCCTGCCCTTCCATCCTGTCGCCGCTTCCAGAATCTGGAAGTGACGGAAAAGTCTGCAACAGTTAACTTGATAGTCTGTGACTGGCCTTCCTGACGCTTGAGGAGAAAATCAAAACCACAATATTTCATTTGTTTCAAAGCAAGAGTGAAGCTCAGAACAAAATAATTGCTAACAGCCTTTGCCCGACAAAAGACCTACTAGGAAGGCAAACTGGACGAAAGGCTCCGAAGGGCTTCCACACTCCTTAGCGGGAAGAGCTCATGCTGGCTAACCAGCTGGCCTTGGCTGGAGAGAGTACCAAATAACAACTATATAATCCATGGGGTACATTTTATTGTTCTTTAACTCTTATCAACTGGTTGGACCCCAAAGCAGATTGTGAGCGTTCAAAAGTAAACTGTGCAAGGTTTCGATTTTTTTTTTTGTCAGTGAACCAAATATAATATGAGGTGTTAAAAAATATATCTATCCACTGTTTAAAGTCACATATTTTGGCTTGAAATGTCATATCCCGCATTCAATCCTTTGCATGATCCAGGCAGCAAATGATATTTTTCGGCAAAAATGAATGAAAGCCACGTCCTGCAAACTGTGCGTAAATCGCACCGAACTGCTCCACCTTGAGATCAAATCAAGTTCATTGAAAGATTGATGCCCAAATAAATTCATGCGATAAGGGCCGATGTCGCCGACATTGAACTTGTAAAAGCTGCACTCGCCATGCAGTCCCTCGCTATTCATCACAGACCGGCGGTGTCGTGCTGCTGTAGAGATAGACCAAGCAAAACTACAAGTGACATGAAGATTTTATCAGCAGACGACATGACAGCACGCACAACACCTCAACAAATCCCTTTCCTGCTCTTGGGCGGGTGGATTTTTTTATTTTTTTTTTTTTAATGCTTCTTTACACTTTAATCTCATTCCGCAGCTGGATGTACTGGACGATATGCAATCTTGTGACAGAATACAAATATTATTCCATTGCTGTACCTCAGCAAAAGTTTTATGTAAGCGCATTTCACTTTGCTGTTAATTCTTGCATTTCAATGCATACTTGAATTCTGATACATTTCCCTGATGAAAATGAGTCGGTAAGTAACCAGGACGTGTTTTTATGACTAGTGTTTGCCAAAACGTAGACCTTGAACTACCATACTCCATTGAGGAAACCAAATAAATACAAATTCACTTTAAAGAAATAAAACATTAAAAATGCTTCGATAAATGTAATACCAGAAAATACTTTAGTCCGCCCAATATCAGATACTTGAAGAGTTTTTACTCACGTTACATTCTAGACTGACTGAATGTCTAATGTGACATCAAGTGTTTTCTGATTACATGCATCAATTGCTGGAAAAAAATATTGTGATGACTAGTACATTGAAAAGGATGCCATGCTCAATAATAGTCATAATAACAAAAATGATGATGATGATGATGATAATAATAGTCTGAAGCAAAATCTTGATTCAATAACTAGTGGAGATACGTGGCAAGACTCCCGTTCTAAATTACTGCAAGAAATACATGAAAAGCCAGACAAGATCTCATTCAGTAATGCGTAAACATCAATGTAAATAGGCTAGTATTGCAAACACCTGATGTGCGAGGATTTTGTTTTAAGTCGTCAAAGACTTAGTGACACATAAAGCCGTTGCTGATTCAAGTGTGCTGTTTACCCGACTTATTTATTCCCTATTATGAGAATATCAATGCTACAATGTCAGCATGCCGGTGCCCTTATGCGGGCCGGTGGAGACCTCAGTCATGTTCCCCTCGTTTATTTACTAACTTCACACAGCATGTGGATTGTGCAACAAGATGGAAATACAAGAAGAATCTCCTGTATGGCAATATGAAAGAGGCATGTTTTCTTCTCTCTCTCCTCTGGGGAATCTGAGCACAAATTGGCCACTGCGGGGGAAAGCAGGTGGCCAACTTAAGAACTGTGAGAGTTCAGTCTAATGACACAGTGGAGGCACTTCAGGAGTGTCTTCATGTCAACAAATTGTTTTTTAAAATGTTTTTAAAGGTGACATTTGAAGGTGTTTATTGAAAAGGAACCGCTTACTTTTCTTACTTTATGTTCAATTTCATTCATGCGCAGCGTGTGGTTCCGGCTGCCGTTGTTGATTAATGTGCTCTAAAAATAAAGTCCAGTTATTTCTTTCTTTTTGCTAGATAGGTCAGAAACGATACGAAATATCGTAAGGAGGTTGCTAAGTTGATAAAACGGAAGACTCGTGCACATCCAAATAAAAGCACCTCCAGGTGAGGGCGACAGGATAAGATGTCGAGTCTATCTCCTTTTCCATCCTGTATATACGATAGAGGTCAATGTATTAGCATAGAGAGTAGGAGACAATGTTGTTAATACTAACACACATTATGTGTTTCTTTTTCTAGTCTTAAGTTGAGGCAGAAACATTCCGAACCAAGGTTGTCGGCTGAGTCATCATGCCCTTTCTGTTTGCATAATTCGTCCAAATGCGTGCAGCCTCACACATGCGCATGACAACAGGGTTGATGTGCTCCCACCCTGAATTTCCCAAGCGAGACATTTGATTCTGAACTGGAGACGACGCCGGCTGATGAATAAAAACTGCTCGGTAATGGGAGCATCGAATCATGAAAAGCGATTCAGAGTTAGCTTCTCGCACAAAGCCAGTGAATGCAGACGCTTATTATGTGCGGTCATCCGACGGCGCGTTAGCCCTTCAAGCATAGCAGGCGCAAACAAAAGAGTGGCAACTGAGAAAAGAGGAAAAGGAAGGACAGTTGGGAAAAGAAAAGTTGGGTTTGTCCCCCCCACCCCCACACACATTTTTGGCTTTTGCTGTGGAGATGATTATGTTTGTTTTTTTTGTTTTTTTTTTCATGCTGAAGATGAGTTAAGGGATAAAACCTAGTATTATTTTCTTTTTTGTATATTTTGATGGCAAATACATATCTTGACTTGAAGAAATCTTTATCTGAAGCACTAAGGTAAAAGGCCCTTTTTTTAAACATATTTTACATTTTAGTGCAGATGTCACATTTGTTATTTAAAAGCGATTCAAAGAAATTCTTTTTACATTTTTTTAATATATATTTTTTTTTTTACATTTTCTACAGTCGTCTGATATGAAATGAAAAAGAAATTCATGGAGGATGTAGTCAGATTAAAATAAGAGTAAAAAACAATAAAAGTGAATTGCGGTGCTTACGGGGGCCGACGACATGCGTCATTTCATTTGTTGCAATGGGCTTGTCTTCTCTGTTTCGAAGCACTAAAACTGTTTAGCTCGACGCCGACCTTCGATTTATTGCCTCATTCCTGATCAGCTAAATCTGCAAGTTTATATTGCTCCGCCATATTTGACCTCTTACAGGGAACATTAACAAGCAGGTGTCAGCAGCAATAAGAAATGCGGCTCGTCGTACATACACCTCTTTTTCATCAGTTCATGTCATTAAACACAGGGAAAAGAAAAACCTCCTCTTCCTTTCTTTTTTCTTTTCCTTTTCATCAGAGCGGAACCATTAACGGCTGCTCTATCAAGGCAGGTACAAGCTCCCACGGTACCTCGCGCTGGGATTAAGAGAGGTGAGACATGTTAGGGGAGCGGAGAGTTCACCTCTCCGCTATCTGGGAAACTGCCAACATTTTCTGCAATTACAACTGCTCTTCGGGCCCCGCGGCGGGCTCCGGTTTTGGACCCTGGTGGCTGTTGCCATGGGAAAAGTCTCGTCCAGACATCAGTATTAAGTGACAGTAAAACGCTTACCGGAGGATAATGGCTGTTCACTTTAGCATAGAGTCTCTGAATGTTTTTGATGACTATATTAAAGGGCTTGGAGTTGTTTCTATTATTCATAGGATAGACTGTACACTACTCGCAGAAGGTTCGGTTGTCCTTCCACCGATGGAGTTTTTTTACTTATTCGCTTGTCACTCGATGCACAGCAAACAGCCGTATCGGCGAGGCCAACATATTGACGATGTTGAGCTTCTTTGGCATGTCACAGGTAGTAAACGCCTTCTGATCGACTCAAGCTTCGGTCGCGTGTCCAACAGGATACATTTGTTGAGGCTGCAGCCTTGATTGATGAGCGGCACAGCTTGATTGATGCGGGGGAAGCGCTTTGTTTCCCTTCATGTCGCAAGCCAACAAGTTGTTGGCCTGATCAAGTGTTGATATGAAGCAAGAAGGAACATTTTTGTACATTTATTGACATATACTTGAATATATAATGCGAGAATGTACAAATATAGTAACAATATTGACAGAGTTCTACAAAAGCGAAAATCTATCGATCTCCGGCCGACGTATTCACGGCAATAGTCAAGTGACCGAATGTGACCCCGTGTGGTTTCTTTTCCGTTTGTTTATCGCTGACCTCAGCTCAACCTGGAGCTCTGCACGCTTCTTTGCTTCCAAGGACTTGTAGTCAATTCAACCGCCATCGGTGGTGAAAGACCGACTCACCCGGATCATAAAAAAATAAACAGGTATCAAAAATGCAACATTTCTAGTTGGAGTTTGTGGTGATGGAGAACTGCACCGCATCATAGTAAACGGTATAAAGTGTTATTTCTGCTTAGAGCGAGGGCCACAGGTCTCATTTTGATCACAGTTTTTTTTTTGTTTCGTTTTGTTTTGTTTTTTTTTAGTTGGCAGGAAAAGCTACAAAATTGATTTCAAAGAAACGTCATTTTGGCGCAGATTTTGGCACCTGTTGAAGTCAGCTGACGTTGTGGTCCAGTAAGCTGCATTCAATGAATAAACGCGAGACAGAGAGAAATAGCTTTTAGGTGAGACCTGGCGGCGGCGACCGACTGATGTGACTGGTGGGTGTATCGTTTTATAGAATATGAAGCGGCACTGCCGGGTCTCAGATTTATTTGCGCTATATTTTCATATTCAAGTCATTACTTGGCAAGAAGTCTCTCCGGTGCAAGATGTTTATTCTCTTAATGAAAAATACCCGCAGGTGCTGCCTAAAAGCCTGTGGAAAGAGTGTGTATTATTTCATGTTTACTACCTGTCTATAACATCGCAGCACCCGTCAGTCGTTTCATATTTACTCGTGTTTGCTCATGACAGTAAACAGAAGTGGAGAGTGAAGATGAAGAACTACGCGCATTCTGCATGCCCCCCCCCATCCCCCCACTTGAATGCTTGAGAAAGGTTGGGTGAAGAAGGATATCATTATGGCAGGTTTGAGGACTTAGACCCATCCCGAGGGGAAATGGCGCTTCCCACAATGCACCGCGGGCTGGTGGTGAGCGGTGGCGAAGGCAATTACCAGGTAACGCGGAGCAGGACACGGAAAGCAGCTGCGAGCTATGCGGCGCAGTGGGGGAAGAGGGTTGTGTATCGAAGAAGCGGAGTGTGTGTGTGTGTGTGTGTGTGTTTGGGGAGATCGAAGGGGGTTGTGTATCGAAGAAGCGGAGTGTGTGTGTGAGTGTGTTTGGGGAGATCAGCTGAGACAAAAATAGTGTTCTGTGTAAGTTCCTTTGGTGAGACGCAATTATCTCTTCCACTGTTGACAAATCACGTGAGCACACGCCTCAAGGTCATTTCATCAGATATCTTGTACCTCAGCCCACCTTGTGTGCTTTTGCCTATTCAATCTGAGGGGGGCGAGGCGGGGAGTACAAAATTGTATTTTTCGAGGTAAAATGTTTTGTCACTGTAATAATACAGTACCCTCAAAGCTGGCGCTTGGGTAACCTTGACAGTCGTCACTTTTGACCCTGGAAGAAGAGGTACGCCATAATCGAGGAATTACTCTAAGTGGACACAAAGTGGAGGCTGTACCGTGTTAGACTCCAATTATATCCTGATTTCGCATTTACATGTCACAACAGTCAAGTGACAACATGTCAAGGAGCAACGCATGTCGGCAACCGCTGTTGATGATTTTGCGTTGAGGAACTGAATAGCCACTATCGGGTGCCAGTGGAAGCAGCGGTATCACAAATGATGACATGCATGAGTAATTGTCCTGCGTTTGGATGCCGGCACCTCACTGGATATCTGTACGTTCGGAGGCCAATTTCGATCTGCGCCACGGTGTGCATTTGACAGCCCGTGGGCCAAACTGGCAGCCTCCGTCACGATGCCGCTGGCGCAATCGTCTTTCGGCTCCGATTAAAATGTCAGTGATGTTGTAATAAGCGGAAGCTTTAACCACAGAGGGCTCAGCGCACACAAACACATACTGGCAATGATTGAACGTCCCCTTGTTTTGTTTTGTTTTTCTCAACGCGGCTGATCATTTTATAAAAAGCACGAATAACTCACTGATCCTCATTCGCTCCGCACGAAACCACAATTTCAACGGACCGATACGTTCATTTATAACGTCGCACTCTACTGTTTGTCGCCCGTTGCTCCGAATGCCGTTTGCTATTGAGGGTATTTGACTGACCTGAAAGTTGCTAATCCCACTCAAAAGACACGCCGCTAATTCGGGGTAAGTAGGAGACATTGAATCTCAAGAAGCGAGTGGTTTAAGACTCGGCTTTTCCTCCAACTGTCATGTGGATTCTGGCTTGAGGCTAAGCTCTGGTAAATAAAGGGTGAGCTAGCTGTCACCGGAGGTTCTCGCGCTGACGTCGGCGACCACTGTGGGGCTGTCCGTGTCATCTGGCCCTTCAATACCTTCATGAACATCGCCATCTGGAAGCCTCGGGAACGAGTGCCCGACATGCCATTCACCTCAAAAGCTGAATGAAAGAGCACATTCAAACGAGACTATGAATGTTGCCATCGAGCCCGCCTGAGGATTTTTCTCCTGAAATAAACGAAAAACAGGCACAGTTCAAATCTACAGTGAGTCATGCTGGGTGGAAGTCGCAGCCAGCATTGCTGTTGGATTGTGAGTCACAGTCAACTTAGCGACAATGAATTATCTTTGAAAAAAGAGCCATCCTTCTGCTGAGCTTTTGCATATCTTTACATTTTCCCTTCATGTCTACTTCTGACTGGCCATCTCATTGTTGAGGGCTGCGGGATGGAGCTGTGGATAGCACAGAAACTTTTGAATGTGCAACGATAGTCATCACACATCACGGAAATTAACGTGACCTTGAACCAAATTTTCCCCGCACGGTCTTCTGTTATTTGTGTCGTGCTCTTTAAAATTCCGATCTCAATTGCTTTTTGCAAGTGCACACTTTTGAGGCACCCTAAAACCGAAATGGAACATGTCAAACAATTAAACGACAGAAAAATCAAGAGTCAAATGCTGGGTTTTTTTCGATGTTTTGAGGGGATTGCCAAATGCTTAAAATATGTTCCCGCTTTGTAGCGGTTGATGTATTTTCTGCGAGTACATCACGAGGCGAATGATGGCGCTCATTAATTAAAGAAAGTAATGATATCTCCGCAGTGCTCTCCAAGGGACGGGCGAAAATGAATTTGTCGAGTCCATTGTTAAATGAATGTACTGTGAGCCGGGTGCGAGTGAGGATTTAGTGCACCTTAAGGGAGTCCCTCCTTCCATACCGAAAATATGCCTCTGAGAGCTCATCTCATATTAATCCCTCACGGAAAGTGTAGATGTGGCTCCACGCTGCCCGCCGGCTAACTTTGAGCTATTCATTACCTTTTCAGAATTACGAGCTCCTCGCTTTTATTCTCGCCGTGTCTGTTCCGGTGTTTCACTGGGCTTGTGTTGCTCAGCCTTTTGTCCTTCTGCCGCGCCCAATCCCCCAACTATCGGCGGTGACCTTGCACCCGCCATGCATCCTCCTGTGGGACAATTAAACCTTAGCGAGAACAGACGGAAAAAGGGATATAAAGAAGCCAGGTTTTGTCTTTTTTTTTTTTTTTTTTGACTCACCTGCCGCCTTTGAATCCCTCTTGAAATCTGAGTGGAGACTGTTTTATCTGCTTTATGTCGCCTTCAGCCAAGGACATGCGGACCTCCACCTGGATTGTCTGACTATATAAAGTCCTGAAGTGGAAATTTTACTCATGTTGACATGTCATTTTCAACCCCGCCCCTGTCTCTCTTACCCCCCCCAACACACACACACACACCATTTTTGACAGGTGCAAGTGCAACCTTCACGCCAACAGCTGCGTGTTTGACAAAGAGAAGCTGAGCTGCGAGTGTGAGCACAACACCACCGGGCCCGATTGTGGTCGCTGTAAGAGGAACTACCAAGGCAGAGCGTGGAGTGCCGGCTCCTACTTGCCCATCCCGAAAGGCACTGCGAATATATGTGAGTACGCCCACACACTCGCACGGCTGATTAGTAATAGCGGAAGGGTCACGTCACAGGTTCTTTGACAGACAAAAGGCGGATGGAAAGTGAAGACTTTGGGGTGCAGACGGCTGGCAAGAATTGATAGCCAATTAGCAGCATTCCGCAACGTCATCTTTTGACATCTGACGCTAACAGTTTGAAAAGTGAAAGAATGACTTATCTGAGAGCGCTTCAAGGTAACACGAGGCAATTAACACAGTTTCAAAGGAAAATGTAAATTCAGGCTTTGTTTTTTTTTTTTTTTTTTAAAGAAATGTGTCAAAATTGACTCCGGTCTACAGTTACATGCGCACTTTTTAGGGGGAAGAATGGACACCTATTGTCAAGATTATTCACGTAAATTCAGGCTTTTTTTTTTGTTTTATTTTGAAAGAAATGTGTCAAAATTGACTCCGGTCTACCGTTACATGCGCACTTTTTGGGGGGAAGAATGGACACCTATTGTCAAGATTATTCACAAAAATTAAATAACATCACCCTACATTTTTGTCAACACAAACAATAATGTCAGCAAATCGTGTAACTTGAAATATCGTCCTAAAAACATTTTAACTCGAGCAACTATCTGTGCATAGGATGAAAGGCCCAGTTTTCTAAGAGAGAGTCTGTGAGTGTTTTTAATTTAAAAAACATAATTAATTCAAATAATCGTTACTGGTGAACTTAATTTGACTTCCAATTGACGTTTCAATCTAATTATTCAATGTTTCAGAACATTTTGCACGAAAAGCAATTCACAACAGAAACTTCCAACTTGTCCGCGTCTATGCCTTTCTGTGACTCTTCCGGTCTCTGTATCGCTGTTGTAACCTACTGGTGACATTCTCTGTGACACTCAGAGGCAACTTCCCTCTGAGAAGCCTCGTCATGGCGAGGTACCGGTACTTTGATCAATTCTTAGGTGTCATCTTGGTTTCGGGATGTCAAAAAGTGAAGCGCATGATGAGCAGGACTGGATGATGACAACCAATCATAATTGAACTAGGAAATGTACTGGCCCATTCGTGGATCAACCACTTTAGTTTTTTTTTTTTTTGTGAAATGTTGCCAATTAGCTCCTTGGTAGAGAACAGAAAGTTGTGCCAAAAGCACTGAAACATTGAACAGTCGAGTGTTCGAAAGTTTCAGGAAGGTCAAATTCGGTTCACCTGTAGAAGAAATTGTGCATTAAGATTTTGAAAGAAATTCAACCCCGAAGCCCCACATCCCAAACTTTTTGTGATGAGCGCATGCTCTTGTTGCCCACGCGATGTAGTTCGGCGACACTTAAATGAGATGCAAATGACTTGAACTTTATTCATTTTTCTTATCAGCCACTGACCCACAGACTAAATGCTACTTAATTCATTAATCAACTGCGGGAGGTCGTACAATATCGTACGTACACATCGCCCATTGCCTTTCAGACATCCGGATAAACTATAAGGTGCATTTATATGCTTGAGCGCGCCGGTATCCGTTTGAAGCTCAAGTTTTATCCGGCTCCTTCACCTTATTGCATCTGCTGTGATTTCTGCATTCATCACCGGTGCTCGAAGGCTCTTGGCCGCCGACCTAATGACTTATTCTCCCTCCCAAGGGATCCCTGTTATGAGACTTGGGAAGGGTGAGTGAAATAGCCCTTCCTAGACCCCAGACTGACAGCACATTATTAAAAAAAAAAAAAAGTGTCACACATCCTTTGGTTCACCTAGGCACACAAAGACACATATTCATAACTGAGACACATTATGCATTCCCTGCAGGTGACTGAGCACATCTTTATCCTTGATTTCAGGCAAAATCTGCATACAGTGTGTACAAAAAAAGTCTACACACTCTGGTTCGAATATTTATTAAAAATACGAGACCATGAAAAATCTTTTCAAAAATTTTATGTGACCTCATCCTGTTCAACTGCATTGATTTTGGGGGTTCGCTTTCTATCAAAAGCCTCAAGGTTTTTGACATATCTTGCCACCATTCCGTGTGGACCAAAAAAATGTGAAGAAGAGAGGAGATTGTTGTCAGAATAACAGCCAGGGTTCTGCACTCCATTCATTATGCTCTACCAGATGCTGCAGCTTTATTTTAAGTCCTACAAAGAGCTGCTGATCATGGAAATGTCACCAAACGCACTCACCTATTATCATGGGTGCTAACACATACGGTACAGTGTCATGCCTCGCACTCATTAAAACAAGCGAACAACCACACACACACACACACACACACACACACACACACACACACATGCACTGAATATTTTGCTGAATCTCTTCTGCACAGTGCGAGTCTGTTTCTGTGCCTATTTCACTCGAAGGAGCAAATCCCCACGGGATCTTCTAATGTTGCCGTAAAATAAATCTCATTCTTCGGGAGCACTAAACAACCATTATGCAAATTGTCCTCCAATATCACTTCTCCACGACAATACCGCGAATTACATTCACATTTGACTCGAACACCTTAAAAGTCTCTCGTAATATGATTTTACTCACTCCTTCCTTGTTTTTGTCGGCCTAATGCGGTCGTGCAATACAATCACGTGTTGGCCAATTGCACAAAGTTGAATGTTCATCACCTCACTGTACAATTCATTAACTGCAATATAAAATATCTCGTTTTATTGCCATGTAGCTGCGATGGTAATCTTTCTTTTTTTCAAATACTTATTTATTTATTTATTTTTTAATCTTCAGATTCCATCTCCCTACTTTTTCTCCACCTGACATGCACGTCATTCCATCATAGAAATCTTGAACGACGCCTCGGGCGCTCAGAATATAAGATGAAGCCTCAATTCAGAGCGACGCCTTTCGATCAAATGAGCGAGGCGGCCACCTCAGTGAGCCAATGTGTCATTTTGCTCTTTCTTGTTGCGCGCCTGTGCCGGTCTCTCCGTTGCTGGCCTGTTAGCTGTTATTACATATAGAAAACAAACTGTCAATAACACTCGGCAAAGTACAGACCACCGCTATAGATGGACTCCTGTGTTCGCTGATGAATGGTTTACTATTAAAAAAAAAAAAAAAAAAAAAAAGAAGGGAGGGGGAGTGGGGGGGGGGGACATTTGTAAATATTTGATTGACAATTCCGATCAGCATCACAACCTAATTTATTTCCAGTTTGGAACATGCGGACATGAAGGATGGAATTGTTTAGTGTGCGCGACAAAGCTGTGTTCCCCGTAGCTTTATCAGAGAACATGTTTATTATGGGCTTGATATAATTTATTATTAAGGTCACCGCGGTGATCTCAGATGGATGACTGCATAAATGTGCAGAGCCTGTGAGGCATTAATTTCTCTCATCTCTGGGAAGGGAGATTTATATTAAAATGACTTGACGTTACCATTCATGACTCAGCCTGCCGACCCTGTATGTGCGCGTCTGTGTATGTGTGTACGTGTGTTTTTGTGGATGGGGCGGGGAAAGGGCGTGGGGGGGCTGGAGCATGGGCTACTGACCCCCACATGGTCATAGATCATTTTCAATGAATCGCACGCCCTTCACAGATCATGTTCAGCGACTTGCAACCGTGATCCCGACATCGCTCGTAAAAATCAATGAAGCGCACGGTCAACATGAGCTGCTAATGCTCTTCCGGTGTGATAGGATAAAATTAGATTGCCGCCGTGCCCTCATCATGATGGCGCTGGGCCACGTGGACAGGATAGGAAATGACAGTGATTGAAAAATAATGGAATGGCTGCGACAGTGGATCTTGGAAGTCTGTTCAAACCCCACAGGTTGTTCATAAAGGGGTGAATAATTGTGCTGACAGCCCATCGGGGCTCCGAATCGTATTAAATAGGAAGGAAGCGCGTCAAGTATGTTTTGTTAATGAGTCGCCAGTTTCTAACATTTATTTGTGCCTTTTAGAGCCGAAAAGCCCGGTTTCTCATGACATTCCCAATGGCAAAACTGTTAAAGTTAAAGTTGTCTGAAAAAAAAGTTGTGCTTTTGCATGTATGTACTATATTATATAAAATGTGTGCATCTGGCTACTCTAATGGAGATTGAATATCGGTTTGGATATTTGTAGAGTGGACATTGCGGTGCACAGTGATTTGCTGAAGATGTGATGTTTTCCTTGAAGACGAGGTGTTTATTGAAGTGCACAACGCACTCTGCGATTAATTGCTTCATTGTGCCTTCATCGCAGCATTCTAATCGACAGCTCGATCCACGTTGAGGCACTCTCATATTTCCTCGCTGAAGGCAAAGAGCAGTCGTATCGCGTTGGCAGACGATATTTTATTCTCTATAAACCCCCTGATGACTTTTTTTCTACTTTTTCCACTCAGGCTGTGAACTTTTGCGCTTTGTGATGCTCATTAACAAGAGCCAGTCTTCCGGTGTTAGATTCACGGGAGTGAATATCCACCTTGGAGTACGTCTAGATTGAGTCTGTCGGTTTGTCCACATGGCCATATTTAGCAGCACAGACATATTTGTTTTGTAGAACAGAACAACCTCTTCTGTGTAAAGTCGCACAGGTGACCTCGTTTTTCATTTTGGTTACATTCTTTCACATCTATGATCATTTGTTTATTTTTTTTCCTCCCATTCATCTTCTAGAATTGTTTTATTTTGTTTTTACCAATGTGTCTTTTCATGACTTTGTGGCATGACTGGAATTTTTTCATGTCCAATTCTTGGGCAAACTTATGGAGTGGTGCAGTGATGGATGAACGACTTCCGTCATTAATCAGGGAGTGCTGGGTGTGAGTCTAAATTAGTGTTTCGCTCACAGAACTATATACGGTGCATTTTTGCCCCCCCCCCCTTTGTGAACATTGAGAATAAAGACTAAATACAGTGAGTCATAAGATTTGAGAATTAATGGTGAAGAATTACACGTTTCATGACGTTAAAAAAACATAACTATGAAACAACAACTGGTGATGAGTTTAAATGTCCAAAGTAATAAAACAAAAACAAAGTATGAAATCTGATCATTTAGAAACACGGTCAGGGTCTGTTTTCATCTATTGGATCTAATGGCTTGTGAATCATTCTGTCGGTTGCTTTGTTTCTCCAAAGTCTGTCTGAGTCGACATTTGGTCACCCTAATTTGCCATCTCACATGTTTTCCTTTTTCCCTTTACGCCGCTCGAACAGCGTTTATTTTGACACTCGACGCTACTACTGCTAAAACTGCACCCTTAAGCACAATAAAGGTGATTATGATTCAGCTCATCCTCGCCGTTGTCCTTCCTGTCTCCTCGATCGCATCTGTGCCCACCCCCCCCGGAGGTCCGGCATCCATTATGCTCCCTCCCTGTGTGTCGGCATGGCGTCCTGCAGTTCACAGCTTACAGGGAACACACACACACACACACACACACACACACACACACACACACACACACACACACACACACAACAACAACACACACACAGCTGATAATTTACAGGACGTCTGGCTAGCAAAGATCAGACACAGTGATTGAATGACAGCAGTTTGAGTCTCCCACTTCCACACAAGTGAACTCTTAGCAACCCACTAAAAAAATGACCGTGGTCATAGCTAATCCAATCTGATCAATTGCTGCGTTGTAAATATCACTTCAAAGGCTGACCTGATTGAAACGGCAAGAATGAGACATCTCAATTCCACAGAAGCACAACCAGTCGACACCCTGAGGTGAGAGGGAACTTGTCACCATGGGAATGAGACACGCTCCGTTCTATGCTCGGTCGCCGTCTGGCACGGTGAGGGACGGACAGGATGAGACGCGTCCTGGCTTCACAGGCAGACTTTTCGCTCTGCGCCGACATTGGATGCGTTGTGTTGCTGAAGGTGTGCATGAGAATTCCGTCTCGCCTTCCTTTGACAAAGAATCGTTTTGACAAAGCAGGGCGGCTCAGAAGCATCTTCAAATGTCTTTTTAACTTGAAAAGATAAAGACACGCATTGTTTCTGGCCCTAATGTGTCCGCTGGAATTAGTTTTTTAATGCTGCTCATCCAAGTCGGGCTGTTGCATGATGGTGGTGAGAGCTGCAACCGATCAAGGGGATTCAAGGATAATTGAATTCAAAGAATAAGAGTGCATTGTAAATGAATGAAATGAAAGGTTGCCGTCCGTGCTTTTTTTTTTTTTTTTCCTCTGTCTGAATTTATGCCCTTGTTTTTCCTCTTCCTCTCTTGCAGGTATTCCTAATAACATTGGTCCTGTTAGTAAGTAATCCGTCACAAAGGAACTGTCACAGTGCTGGATGCTTCGCTCTGCCTATCGTGCCACTACCCTTCACCACACGTCCCTCAAATTGGTGCCAAGTGTTCATTTCTGATGAGCTGCGGTTTAGGGTTAGACATGCGTCGTTAAAAAATTCCAGACCGTATTCAACCTGTTGATGCATCGAGGGACAAACCTTACAACTGTCGTAGAGTTGAGATGAGCACATAAAGTGCGTTGCTAGAGTACAAACTGCAAGATCTCCTTTGCCAATGATGTAGTTGGCCACGTATGTGGCGTGTGCAATTGGAGTCGAACACTGAGAAATGTTTATGCTGTGTTGATTGATTTATTTTCAAATGCATTCCTCCTTATGTGATCGACGAGCCAAAATGAAGGTGTGCAGGTCCCAGCCTCAGTATTTCCGTAGGACTCGCGAATCAATGCACAAAGGTTTGTTCGAGTCATGGTCTGTGCTTTCTCGAAATGAGTGTCTTGCTTCCCATTTGTTTATGATAGCTCTCGAGAGTCGTCTCGCTCAACACGTTTCCTTACCTTTTCCTTTACATTTTAAATAAACAGCATCCCAACTTTATTTCAGGCCAAAGACTTTTCCGAAAGTATGAGGTTGCTTAAGGTTATTTTAATATGAGCTGCGAGGCACTTTGCGCCGGTATGATCACCATCAAGCCGTGCCCTCAGAAGAAGAAAGCGAGAAATAAGGCGTGCGCTCTCACGTTGCCGCCGTCTGCGAGGCTGTGCGATGCAGCAACGGGAGGACTGCGTTGAACACAAAGTCAAAGTGCACTCACAGCCACTCTCCGTCTTTTATTGCAAATCGGAGAGAATATTACCAACGCCCGGATCGGCAGACTGTAGACGAAAACATGTCGGATTCAAATTTTTCATCGGCTGGGAGACGAAATGCAAGGTTCGCGTATGCTGGCCCCTGCAATTATCCATTCGATGAAGTGTTTGGATGCAATTGCATCAAATATATGTCAGTATTATCTTGGCACGAAATGTCAGACACGCGCAGTCAACACAGCCAATAATTGGACTCTTCTTATTTATGTGATACGGACAAAATAGATTCAAACACAAGTAAATGCGCTGGTCACTTTCAGCCTGCAGTAAAAACGGTTACGAGACCTTTGACAAAGTGAATCATTTAACGAGATGATCCATAAAAGCAAAAAAATGCAAAATCTTCAATCATTTTAAAATAAAAAACATTGTTGAAATCAATACAAATAAACACGTCGAGTATGATGGGAAGCATTATTGTCATCGCTAAAATTATTAACCCTTTTATTTTATTTTTTGGGGGGAATGAAAAATATTTAAAGCTTGTCTGAGCGAATTTTTATTGAAGGACATGTCGTGTGTTTTATGCGCCAGCATTGGGCAATCTTCCTGCGGCGTGTTGTGTGAGCCGTAGTGTGCAAACAGATTGTCCTCAGGTGGTTTTTAATCAGGCTTAAGAGAAAAGTGGACAGCACGGTCGTCAGAAATGGACACGTGGCAAAAGACCAATTTTCCGCCGCTTGCCTTCTTTATCACCTTCACTTGCCATTTTGCTCCCCCCTCTGTGCCATGCACGCATATGCATAAATATCTCAGTGTGCGTATGTATATCTATGTGTGTGTGTGTGTGTGTGTGTGTGTGTGTGTGTGTCTGCCATGCGTCCAAATGCCTCACCGTGCATGAAAGCCGTCCTCGAAAGCTTAACATGGAGTGTGCATGCTAGACTCTCGCACTGCAACCTTTCACAGCAGTGGCGCAAAACTGCTCCGACTATCTGCTTGGAAGAGGACGAGGCTGCGCAAACGACACAAGTTTGAACACTAAATGACTAAAGAGGATGAGAGAAGTTCAGCCGTCCGACGACGTTAAATAGATGAAAACGTCGTGTGGAACGAAGGGAAGTCTGTTTGGCATTAGTTTTTGCACTTTAATTTATCACGATTGATTATTTTCCTGTCCTCTGACATATTTCAGGGCAATCAAATCTGACTCAATGGCAATATATTAAAGCAAAATGAATATTTCAAAAACAAGAAACCGGGCCATTTTAATAGCATTTTGTTATTCTCGGCGCGGCATTGATTGAAACCGTCTCAGCGCCTTCCTGAGCACAACAATCGTCTGTGAAAATAAAGAAACTAAGCAATGGATTTTGATCGCAAAACCTTTCAAATGAATTAATTAGACGCAAGACTTTGAAATGCGAATTTGGGAGGGTTTTTTTTTTTTTTTGTAATCCATCATAAAAATAAAAAGAAATTTAAAAAAAAAAAGAAAGAATAGATTTTTGGGTTGAGTGCACCAGAGGTGAAGTCACAATCAATGTCTGATTCCAAATGCAAGATCAATCGTGAATCACTTTTTTTGGAGGGTGATGGGGGGCAAAAAAAAAAAAAAAAAAAACGAGATGGGATGGGAGGAAAGTCTTTTGTCTCTCTTAAATCAATAAATGCAAACGTTAGGGGATTAAAAGTGATAGTCACGGTTTTCCGAGCTGATGTATTATTCAGTCCAGGGGGGGAAAGCAAGTTGAAATGCAACAGCTTGAAAAGTGTTCTTTTGCCAAAGAAGCGAGGTCACATTCTCTGTTGGCACCTTTTTCATATTTGACGGCGTTGCGTTACTCGCAGGAAGGTGCCCCATTTATACGGTCGAAGGACAAAAAATGATGAAGGAAAAAAAAAAAAAAAGATGGAGGGGCCCGAGGAGGGAATGTACCCGTGTTGCTTGAGTCCTCTCCATTTCCAGGCACGCGAGAGTATTTCCCCGACACGGAAATACCGACGTGGATGTACGCTGAGGTGATGCTTCCCACAGCAGTCCGTCATTCCAAATCCCAACACCTGCCATTATTTATTCATTGTTATTCCTCCACCAGAAATACACTGTAATTAGATATTGATCACATAGTCAATGTGATGAATTAAACAAAATGCCCCCAAACGTCTTGAGTTGCCATTCAGAATTAAGTCACTCGCATAAGCCATGACTCAAATGTAAGTTGTTTGTTTTTTTTGTTTTGTTTTGTTTTGTTTGTTTTTGGAGAGGGTGTCATGTAATCTCATTTTTTCAATCACCATCGCCATCATCATAAACACACACAGCACAATCCCACATGCAAGTCACGCTAGTTACATCCAACGTCTCCCCGGTGTCCTCGAATGGGATGCTTGGCGTTGCTCGTCCATGTCAAACTGTGCCACATTGCTGTTCCCCCAATTGGACTGGTTTTGACTCATGCCAGACCTGTGCGTGTCTCCAGTTGTGTGTGTTCACCGCCACATAGTTCCCCCCGTAGACCGACTGTTAAGTGCATCACCCGAGTGCACATGAATAACTGATGGTTTCTCTCAATTGCACGCAGTTCGGCCGAATGTCTCGTCCCTAGGTGTCGCTAACCGAAAAGAAGGTAGGCCTCTCAGATTATGCCATGTGTTTGCTTTCACACAGACATTTATGTACTGTCAGCGTAGCTGTGTAGAAGTAACAAATAAGCCTTTTTTTTCCCCCAAGCTAGGTGCACTTGAATGTAACAGTCGAGTCCCATTTAAAGCGGATGCTCACAATGTTGACTTCTCACTGAAGACTTGTCTTTTCATGAGAAGCTCAACTGTTCTAATATGATTTCGTCCACTACTCTTGGATACACATTGTGCGCCTTCCACTGCTTTTATTCCCAGCTTCCTTGAATTTTTTTCTCCCATCGGAGCGCAAAGTGAAGAAAAGCGGAAGTGGGTCCTCGGTGGTTTTGCGCATATTGATGTTCGGCTCAACTCGGCGTTCATCCTGTCATGCAGATATGATGTGCAGCCATCTCACTAACAGCTAGCGCACAACACGGCAGAGCATGTGTGTCGAGGGTTTACGCCATGCAGCGTGATGTGGTAGATGCATATTTCCTTTAGCCACTGTTTGTTCTGTGACTGAAACACAATTGGGAGATTGATGCGTTCACTGTGAGTCCGTTTCCCAAGCCACGCTCCTGCACATACATTTAGAGTGGAACGTTCTTGGATGGCCTCGTGTGAGGTGGACGAGCGGTTTGTCAGAGGCTAGTTTGTGTCTGGGGGAAGCACGCAGGCCTTAATCATACAAAACACGTTTATTAAATGAAGCAGAAAATACGATTACTCGAATGCTTTGGCGTTTCTGGCGTTTGTATCAGATGCCGCTACATGCAGCCAACTTCACTTGGCAATGCCACCCCTCCTTTTCCAGAGCCATCGTTCATCTTTTGCAACCTGCTTTGATTTTCATGATCAATCTCGATGCTCCATGTTCTTAATTATCTGACATTACATGTTTCCGTTGGATTGCATTGTCATTTTATTTTCTTTATGCTTGTTTCTTTTTTTTTTTCCAATTTGTTTCTAGTAGCTCCACAAGTTGCATTGTCCACTGCCCCTTCAGTCCACGTTGCAAACCGCAAACGAGGTAGGAATCCCCCCTCCCCCCATGAAAACTCAGACTTCTTATTGAATGAACTACTGCCTTTTGTCGGACCCTGAACTACTAACCCAATTTTAGACTGATCCTCACCCAAAGTGTAAATAAAGTGGGAATGAACTACAACTACACTAAGAAACTTTATTTACAACCTCAGCCCATTTCTATAAAAATGCAGCTTCTTTGTCTTATGGTAAAAAAGTGAGGAGTACTACTTCAGTCTTATGCTTGTCCGTGGTTGTGCAACAGACAACACGGGTGCTCCTTCATGGTCAAGCCTTGTCAGGTGGTTAGTAAGTGGACAGGGCGAATTGACCTCAATACTCATCCTTAATAACCACAATCCCTTGGACAAAAAGCCCCAATCTCGCCCTTCCCTCTCTGGGTATTCCTTCCAAGCGGTTGGCGGCGGTGAGGCTTAAGAGTGCACATCTGTCTCAACTGTGACACATGGTGTCAGTGGTCATTCAGCCTGCCAGTCTTATTGCTATGAGCGGAGTTGAAGTGAGGCTCCGAACCTGCCCATCCTGCAGCCTTCAGGGCAGGGATGACAGTGAGCAGAAATGACTGCAGCATGAGCTTTCAGAGACATTGCACCGCATCGAAGCCAATGAAATCTAGCAGCAAATGATCTGACTTGCCCATTGGCTTCAAGCTGTTAATAACCATGGGAATTTGGCTGTCAATTTTTCGTTTTCGACTTGAGTTGCAGCTTTGTGTCAGCTAAGCTAATAAGCATTGGTAAACACTATCCTGTTCCCGAAAAGAACATTAAAAACTTCAGAGCCCGGGAAGAAGTGAGGCAAAATCATCTTAGCCTCATTTCCACCAAACAGTACAGTCAGGGTTTGAAATCCCGCCATGGAGTATGTAGGCAGGACGGCGATAGCAATGGCAACTAGAGAGTGACATCACCGCAGCAACAGGGCATGTCGTTCACAAAAAGTTCAACGGTGACAATTCTCTGACAACCAATCAATGGGCAGCAATATCTTCAGCTCTAATCTTCATTAGCAAACCGTGGCTCACAACTGCGAAAGCAACCAGGACAGAGCTGCCATTTCGGCTCCTTTTACAATGCAAATGCCGAAAGCTGTGGAGCAATCTGAACGTTGGCAGAGTTATGCTGGAACGAAATCACGAAGCCAAAGTTGAACGATCAATTTGTCTGTAAAAGGACGGGCAACTAACACATGATCGGTTATTTCGTTGGTGACTGAGTTGACATCGTAGTGTCAGCCTGTGAAAGAAACACCTTTCAACTGTTAGATCAATTCTAGGTTTCTTGAATTTGTCGGGGAAACGTTCATTACAGATTACTGGCAAAAACGGTTTCATCTCATCCTCTTTCCTGTCACTTCAAATCAGAGCAATCGCGAAATTGTATCTGGACAGGCAATGTCGAAAGTCTACAGTTCGGTTCATCGGGTTAAAATTCTCTCCTGGCTTGACCTGCCCTATGCTGTGTGGTGCTTTTAATGTGAGCGTATTTCTGTACTTTCCCGCGCCTGGTCCTGTCTTGTGATGTGTTGTGATTATACTAACGCTGTGCTTCTGCAATGTCGATTCTAAAACAGTGGCTGTGCTCGTGGCAAACTATTCATGAACCCACCGCCACCCCTCCACCACGGCCCTCTCATGATCTCCCAAACATCTCGTCCCATTGTTAACCCGGCATGCTGTGGCACCAAATTCGTGCTAACCCGACCGCCGTAGCGCTGAAAGCAGCGGACCAAATTCGACCACGTTTCTGTCTGCCTTCTCTGCACACATCCGCCCTCTTTGCAAGACTGCGAATGCTTCGGCCACTCCAACCGTTGCAGCTACATCGAGCTGCTAAACACGGTCATTTGCGTGAGCTGTAAGCACAACACTAGGGGGCAGCACTGCCAGCTATGCAAGCTGGGCTTCTATCGCAATGCTTCGGCAGAACTGGATGATGAAAATGTTTGCATAGGTTAGTCCCTCGCTTCCCCTTTTCTCCTACAAACTGTCCTCACTCCGACTGGTCCACCTTCATCCTCCTTTTATTAACCGTCCTTCTGTTCACATTGTCCTGTTTTGCCTTCTCCAGTCCACCTCATTCATTAATATCCATCCTCAATTTATGTGTCTAGAATAACGGCGGTTGGAAGGAAATTGATGGTATTGCGCAAATTTGGCCCTCTAAAATTCACAAGATGGCACCGGTACACACATGTACATGAAAATTGGTGGCTTACTTTCTAAGGCTGGAATTTGACAGTTAACTTGAATGTGAGTTATTCATTTTGTGACTCATGTTTCAATTAGTCTGAGCTGGCAATAGAGGTTTAAAACTCTAGCACAAAGTGATAAAACTTGGGAAAAAAAACACGGAACGTGAAGCGATGATCACTTGACACACTGATTGCTGAAGACCTTTTTAATCGATAATGCAGCATCAGGTCTTTGAAGTCATAAATTGACTCTGCAATTTTTGCACTTTCCTGTGTGCAAAAGCACCTTAAACCTGGTCGATTGTTCGGCATCTTGCATGTAAAGCTCCCTTCGGGTCACTCCACATCGATTGGAATCAGCTCTGTCCCCCAGGCTGAGCTATTCCGAAACTTTAATCTTCTGGTGAGGCCGTTTTATTGCCGATCTGGATACATGCTTTGTGTTGAAAAGGCCTGAAAGGGGAAAGCAAAACCCCTCTCAACTTGAGCCGCCTTCGTCTCGAGCGCACGCCTGAAGGTTTTGTGTAAAAAAAAAAAAAAAAAAAAAAAGAAAATTGATAGATTTTCCAAAATCGCTGTTAATTCCCGTCACCTTGACGGAAGCCATATTTCCAGGCAAACACAAACACTCCAATTTTTTTTTTCTTGGTCTAAAAAAAATAATAATTTTGGAGGCATTAATGAAGGATGCATATTTTGCACGTGGCCTAAATATAGAGTGGAATCTGAAAACACTTGTTTGTTCTGCAAGATTACTCTTGATCTATTTTTTGGCGACGAGGTAAACAAGCCGAGTTTAAAATAGCTTCATCATTTGTGGACAAGGCAACTGTAATCAGCATATTTCTCTCACACAATTAGTCCCGAGAAGCTAAAGTCTCATTTTCTTTCGTTGTAATTGTCAGTTACGAGCCATTTTAATCCGGCCGTGACCTTTGCACGAGCACTCTAACTTGCCTCAGCTGTTTTTCTTTGTCTAAAAATACGGGAACATATTTTGCATCGTCCCCGATGGCAAAAGCTACATTTGCCAGTCTTTCAACGTCCGCAGTGCCAGGTGCATGTTTAAGTCCTGAGGGGAGCTCGGGAGTGGCGGCTGGTGGTGGTGGGGATGGGGAGAGAGCGGGGGGCAGTCTGACAGGTTACGACAGTTCCAAGGAAACAAAGAAGTCAGACATGCTATATGACATTATGTCAAATATATGAAAAGGCTTCAGGAGCAACAGCTGAAACCCATCACGAGGCATTAAAGGCCACCGACAATTTACCTTGTGCCAAATTGTCAGCCACCCCAGCTCTGCGTGCTGACCTCCATGCCTTGATTTGTCACTTAAAGTCACCTCTTTCCTGTTGCCTGGCATGTACGTTGAAGTTGATGAGCGGCGGGGGTAGTCAAAAATACTGCCGTTGTCACTTGGAGAGCAAAGGGTTGCAGCTGTAGCGCAACGCTGGAAGGGCAACGTGGTCCAGGGCCAAACACATCTAGTACAGGCTGTTCGGAAATTCAGTGTGAACTTGCGATTTCATGAACAGACATGGTTTAACATATTGAAACGCGTACTAAACAAAATACATTGGCTCAGTAGTCATCAGTAAAAAACACGTGTGCACAGTGGCTTTCTAACACACCGTATTATTCTGGCTGGCGTATTGTACTCAGTTTCACTTATCCCGACAGGTGAGCTGGAACCCAGCCTAGCTGAGTTTGTGCAAGACGCGAGGGTCGCGGGGCCATGAAAAGTATTGTTGTAACACTCTGGGCTTGAAAGAAACGATGACAACAATGCCCATTTCAATGTGATGTCCTTCCACTCATTCCACTCCGCCGTCTTGGTGACATTCCCATGTGTCCTGAAAAACAGCCATTTGCACTCTCCCTTTTCCACTTCTGCACACCTTCTGCCTGTTTTGATCAATGTCATTTTAGACATCGCATGTGCACTAAAGCCCATTTGGTCCACCTGAAATTGCAGCTAATGATTGTGCGTCATATATTTGCTCACTGCGCGCTGTACATTAAAAAGAAGGATTAGTTAGGCGCTGAAAATAGGAACACAATTTCAGAGGATCCTTTCAAAAGAAGAAAATGATCACATTGGGGGAAAAAATTTGAGCTTTAGGGGGGAAGATGCCATTTTTTTAAGCGCAAATCAAATAAGAGCTCATCAGTTTTAATGGGTGTGCATGCACCGTGACCTACTGTCCTATTTCGCAAATAACATTATATATCTTATGATAAATAATACAAAATTACATATCGATATTTGAATGACACTTAACTTCTTCCGAATATTTAAAATTTGATGGGCGACATGAAGATGTGGAGTAGTATCGCAGTAAGTTTTTTTTTTTTTTTTCGGGAGATCTGAATCAGACTGTAAATTTCCAAATTTGCTTCGTCTTAATAAAAAGCATTTTGTACTTTTTTTGGGGGGGAGGGGTTATCATAATCAATGTGATCTAACTTTGACTACCATTGAAATGATTTCTCATTGATTTAAAAAAGACTACCGGTATTTAATTGAATTTGGTTTTAAAAACGACTGGCAAAATGCTCGCACGCACAATCCACTTCACATTGTTTTCATTCTGTGTTACTATTGAAATGGCAGCAGTTTCATTGCGGGTGATGTAGCCACAAGTTTTCATCGGGCGAATGTTGTTGAACAGTCATTGAACTCGAGGACCGTTGGGCCACGCTGTGCACATTTGCAAGGGGTGCTGGGATGTCAAAGCACGTGCACCTTGTCTCCAGCTTGTGTGTGTGTGTGTTTTTGTTTTTCCAGAGTGTAATTGTAATCCCTTTGGCTCAGTCAGTGATCGCTGTAATGGCACAGGATATTGTATATGTAAGGAGGGCACTACAGGGCCTAAGTGTCGCGAGTGTCTGCCTGGCTATATGTGGGACGATGGCTGCAAATGTAAGTAGAACCGCAACGACCGCCAACTTTCAGGTCCACTCCTCCCCCTCCCCCATCCCTTAATCGGCTGTCTGGCTATCTCCCACCTTCCCTTATTGCCCTTTTGTCTGAATCTTTGGCTTTGTTGGAAAAATGTGCATCGATCGTAAAGCCAGCTGGACATACACTGTCTCGCTCAGCCCGGGCACACGGGGGGAAAGCAACGGCCCGCATGCTGCTCACTAACGCGGTTATTCAGCCATGCAACACGGCAGCGACATAAAAGCTGAGCCAATATTGACGGCTTGACAGACTGCCTGGAATCTGTTTGAGTATGCGTCACCTTTTTTTGTCAGTCCACAACAACAGGCAATGTCATCCAAAGCTAACAACTCTCGACGAGGATACAGGTTGGAGAAATTCCCCGTTTTTTTAATACAGTCGCTCATGCTCATAATGAGAATGAAAATGAAGGCCGCTATGACTTTTTGCGCGCTTTCTTCAAGATAGTTTACACGTACTTCTGTCGGTAAGACAAAAAAAGGGCTCGGTACCAGAAATACTTGAAAAAGTTTTCCGTTGTGACCTTTCCATCTTCCATCCTCCGATTCCAAAAGGAGATGCGTGCATGGTCAAACCTCCATTTGTATGCAGACTGTGGAATGCAATTAAATCTGAAATCTCTCACCAAACACATTTCCGTTCCAGACACGCCTACTTCATCAGTCCCCTCTCCAAATATTTTCTCTCATCAAAAGTAAATGCACCAGATCTGATCATGTACCATACCTGTTTACATGCAGACTTCGTGCGATGGGAATTTTTAGGAGGTGAAGTCATAAATTGGGCCGAAAAGAGCAAAAACCAATCACGGTTAATTTGGCATTAATCACCACTGTTGGATTACCAGGTTGTAAACACGGCTGTTTCATTAAGACAAAAAAATGCGTCTGTCATTTTGACCCCTGTAAACGTTGATTGAATTGCCTTGGATCTTTGACAAGATCGAATCGAATAACTCACGGAACGTATTTTATGCACGTACTATACCAGCTCCTCGTGTCATTTCGAGTCAAACCTATTTGATGATCGAAGGTGAGTTGCTGAGAAAAATGTTCCAAATACATGGAGTTGTCTCTTGTCAGGTCAGCTTTTCTGATGCCGCACAGCGGGAATGGAAGCCGCCGTGAATATTCTCGGAAGGGGGATACTTTTACTAGCAGCAGCAGGGACAAGTATGAAGGTCGCGGTCTCATTAAAGGAGTCCCCCCTGCATCCTGATCGTATCGCTGCTATTTTCTAGGAAACACCCTCTTTTAATGAATACACCTCAGTGCCTTCGCCTCTCTTCTTTTATTTTGAGTGTGAGAGATCCAACATGAGAGAAAAAGAAAGGAAAAAAAAAAGTAAATGTATGCTTACGACCCCGAGAGGCAAAATGGAGCTGGAACTTTCAAAATAATAGCACTGGACATTTTATGAATTAATTTGAGTTTCTGGTCAGTGTGAAGGCCGGTCCTATTTTCGCTACATGTGTGGCCCGAAGATATTTCTTCACTCCACATTTGTTATTCTAATTACTGACCCAATACTTCGGATTCTGTACCGTTGTCAAGCTCCTTTTGAAAATGAGATTAGAAATGAAAATAAAAGTTATTGCCCACCAGACTAAATAGCCAAATAGAAGTCAATCTTTCTTTGCACACATCCCATCAAAGTCCATTTTGACTCGTCCTGGGACACGGCATGCACCCGGCTGAGAGCCCCGATATTTGTGGTTGGGATATTTATGTCCCATCGAGTTCATAGATTGCTTAGCATCTTGTTTTCCACTAACGGGAAAAAAGGAGGCAAACGTGTCAAAGTCTCTCCTGTGCTTATCATTGTTTATTTGTCTCTGTTGGTTTATTAGTTTGCGCAGCCTTGCTTTGTTTGCCTGCAGCTTGCTTGACAGCTTGCCTCCGGCGGGAATAGAGTGGCCTCGGTGTCCCGGCTCTAAATATGAGCCAATTTTCAACCTGATGTTCACTTTGTCTAAAGTCGCTGCTGTTTGGAGGCGGAGGGGGAAGCCTCACAGGCTCTGGGGAAACTGTGGACTCTGCTTTGTTACACCGGAAATGTGGAAATAACCGTGCCGATTGACATGACATCAAAAATAATTAGCGCACTAGTCAGCAAGCTGAATCTTTTGTTTGATCTCTTTTTAATGATCCTCCAGTCATGAAGCGCTCTGACCAGTCAGCCAGTCAGTGGCAACAGGGAGCTTTCGGTTGAAGTACGGAAATCGCGATGAGGATTTATAGCTCACAAGAGGGGATGTAAGTTCATTATTTGGCAAGGAGGAGGTTACGCACATTGTGCCTCTCCTCATTAGTTCAGCCTTAACCGAGTATTTAAAGGTGGATCAAGAATTTATAAACCCTTGAGGGCACCCTCATTTTGAAGTCGCATCCAAATGACAAATGTTGACATTTTGAAATGTTATTGTCATCTGTTGGCATTTAATTTGCACTTTATATTCATGTGGTTTTTGTGAAACAATCACTGGTCATTGTTAATGTTTACTTGAAGACATTTACTCATTTTACTCATCACTCAAAAGCTAGTCTACGATTATTCTTGGACAACGCCTGCATTGGTAACCTTGCAACCGGTCGCAAACAGCTCTGCCATTTATGAATCTGGACGGTGACTCGATGAAATGGAGTTAGTAAAACTCAAATGTGCTTCTGTCGGAATTTTCCTCATCGTCGTTCAAGTTTGAGAGTTGAATGATTCAATTATATGAAATCAATGCACTTTGATGCAGGGGCTAATCCGTTCTCTCTTCCTCACAGTGACTCTCAAGTTATGTGTCATGAAATTACTCCGATGAACTCACTCTTGTCTTCTTTTTTTTTTTTTTTTTTTTTTTTTTTTACTACATTGCCTCCTCCACAGCTCGGGTATGTGACAACGAGCTCATGCGCTGCCAAAACGGCGGCGTGTGCATCAGCAACGTCCGCTGCAACTGCCCCTCGGCCTACACAGGCCTGCTGTGCGAGAAGCCGCTCTGCGAGTCGGAGCTGGGGGGTTGTCGAGGTGCCAGTTCGGGCCAACGCCCCCTGAGGCCCGCATCCTCCTTCGGGCTACTGCTACTTCTGGGCTTGGCACTTCTCTAAAGAGACCGATCTGGTGGGGGCAGTTTAACCCCACAACCCCCACCCCTGCCCCTCCCCTCCCCCCGCACACACAAACAGCCTTCACCTCACCGACCGACCCATCCCTCTTTCGAATAACCCACGACCATTCAAGCAGAACAATCGTGAGCTTTGTGGACTGTACTACACCAGCTTCTTCTTTGAGCAGCCTCAGCGGACACTGATGTGAAAAGGAATGTGCCAGATCAGTGAGTGCAAAATCTTTTTGTTCATTCAATATCAAAGAATATATACACAAAAAAAAATGTAAATGTATACTTGTAAAAAATGCAAAATAATCTTGAAATTGAACGTAAAAGAGTGCAATGAACAATGAGACCCCCCGCTCCCCCCCTCCCCCCCACACCCGCCCCACCCAACCGCTCCGGCTCATCCTTCCTCTAAGCCATACAGGTGCTTAAAGCTCCCCACCGGTCGGAGCGAATAACTGAAGAGGACTTCCTCTGTTATCGCCACGGCAACAACGGCGGCAACCAATTGACTCGCACGAGCCGACCGCGGCTGCCGAGACCCCTTTGGGACGTTCCTGTAAGCTTAAGGCTGGCCGGACCGTTGAGGAAGACAAAACAAAGAAATATTTCCCTCAGCTTCTTCAATATAATGTCCGTCGGGGAGGACAAACGCAGAACGTGTTCTTCGCCGGTGCATTGTGGATGGAAAGAAATATGCGCAGACTGCGACGTTGCGGCGCGCAAACTTTCCACCAGTTTCTCTGCCTTCAAGCTCATGCTCCTCTTCCTTCCCTTCGCCGTGCTGCCACTGACCTGTGCTTTTGTGAATCTTCCTCGTCGGTTGAAGGATTCTTTTTTTTTCTTTCTTTTTCTTTTTTTTGTCAAATGTTGGTGATGCACATGTGTAAGAATCCTCTCCGTTTTTCTCTCTCTCGGCTCTCCCATCATCTTTCCTCCTCCAATAAGCGCCACTAAAGCTGTCTGATTCTTTTCTATTAGACTCTCTGCTCTCTCGACCCGGTCAGAGGATAGTTTTCCACACGACAGGTGGATAGAAAATCATCGATGTATTTACAGGTTCACATCTAAACTGAGAAAACAAAACAAGTAATGTAGTACTTTTGTATCTTTGCTGAACTGTGACAAAAAAAAAAAGGCAAATTTAATGTATGTATATGACACCCAAAATGCAGGCTTTTTTTTTTTCTTTTTCTACCCCATTCATCTTTATTTCATGCTTTTAGTTGTACGGGTCATTTTCCTTTTTGTTGGCAATGTGCTGGCGTCAAAGAATATCAGTTTACATCCAGTATTAAAAAAAAGTGTATTTCAATCTCACCAAAGGACATTCTAAATGTCATGTTCTCGCGTTAACGCTTGAGGATTTAAGTGAATAAAAGCTTCAAAGTGAGTGGCGTCGCTGGTTTTCATGAGTCAGTCATGTTTTACATCGTCGTGAAACTGGTGCGACGTTCAAGGTTGCCTTTCTCTATTTTTGCCTTTTTGTACATTGTCGTCATCTGCAGATGGAAATGGAAATGATTTATCTGTTTAGATATGTTGAGAGCAAAAGTAAAAAGTGTCCAAAAAAAAAAAAATCAAGTGCAGAATGTCACATGCAGACAAATGTTGCCTCGGCTCTCGTCGGATGTGCTAACAAAATGTATTCAATCCGAGCCACAAGCTGACTGCTCCGTTCTAATGGTGGCGTTAAAAAAAATAAAATAAAAAATACAAATTCAATGAGTGCGTCAGCTTTGGCGATATTTCCATGCCACTTAGCTGGAATTCATCCTGGTAACAATTTGTTTCAGTGGTGTGCCTTGTCAGAGGCACAGAATTAAATATTTACAAGAATTGATGTGCCTGTGCTCAAACTTTATATCGTGGCTCTTGTCATACACTTGGCAGTTCATCGACATCCTGAAACGTGGAAGTCTCACTCTGCACATTCTCATTTTGCCCACTTAAAAGTTTGACGGGAAGGGCGTTCGTCCAGAAGGGTGTTCAACACTTGCGGATCGCAAATTATTATTTCACCATGATGTCACCTGCTCTTCGGGGTGGCAAAAGCCAAAGCGTTCTCCGATGGCAGCGCCTGTTCTTACTTTTTCACGTCATCCGACCAAGGCAAAGCCATTGATTGACCAAACAGGGTCAACGGTTCAAAGGAATGGTTTTCACCTTTCACGGCGGTGCACAAGTGTTTTTCCTCTACCGCCGTAATTTGAGTGTGCATGAACTGACACTCGAAAAGAAGATGCCACCTGAGGGTAAGGAAGACCACAGACCAATGTCAGCCATTATTTACGGGTCGCCGGCTAAATTGATTTGAAAACAGACGCGGCGGAAATTTAGACATAGTTAACATGATCGTTGAAGGAATGGCTAATTAATTCAGGAGACATAAATAAATGAAATGCCTTAACCTTGGTCAAGGTAATTTGTGCATCAGTCTAGCCTACCAATGAGCGCTTCTATTGATGACTGATGCCGTTTGAGTTGCAATCTGTCGGCTGTGGTAGACGCTCTATTTACCTGTTAACAAGGATCGTTTCAGCTGGACTTTTCTGTTTGCATTGATTGGCACGGACTTTATCTTTTGATGGTGAAGTGTCTTAGCTGCAGACGTCCAAACTGAAAAACTATTTCGTGGGTGATAAATGAAATAAATCAGACGTGCCCTCGCATATGTCACATACAGGACCGGCTATATATTGATCTGGATTTTCCCACATTGGGCGTTATTTGTAGCTTGGCGTTGTCAAAATGTTCTGGCCGTAGAAACGACGACGTGCCACGGCTTGGCCGTCTCCGCTTGCGACATTTGTGACACATTCGCTTACGTCAAAGTCAAAAAGTCAAATAATTGAATATAAAAATGTTGGCGGCGACAGCCTGTGTTTGGGCAACATCAAGCTGAGTCCACACTGGCTGATTTCCACAAATGTTGTGTGTGTGCAGCGCGCAAACAGTTTGCGCTGCCACAGCATCAACAGAACTCAGCATGACGAATAGACTGAAGAATGTCTGGGTGCTATAAAGTGGCAAGGCCCAAATACCAAAAAGTATTTTGGACAATGAAAATGATTTTTCTCTGCTCATTTTGATACATGTTGACCTTGGTAAGCTTCATTTGCGTCCATTCATCCACACGGCCTTCAGCATCGCTTCGCTGCTGTTTTTATTTGAACTCTTCACTGTGTACAGTTGTCATGGTCAGCAACCAGCTGCTGATTTCACGACGTAAGTTAAAAAAAAAAAAAAAAAAGCATCTCTGTAGGTGTCACTCCAGGTCGATTACTTTGACGATAATATATTAGAGGAACAGATAATCATACGCGTATCATGCTCTGCAGCCAGTCACACGGCTGCTCGTTCTAGTCTGTGTTTCTCTAATAAGACCTGTGGCAGCTGTCTTGCTAGATATAGAAAGGATGTGTTATGCCTGCAGGGAAACACCTGATGTGTAAAGACCATTTCAGACATGTGAGACAGACTTCCTGTGAACACGGGAGAGACGGTAAGGGGGGGGAAAAAAAAAGGCTTGAGAGGATGTTTTTGAGACGATTGACTGTGGCGCCATTTGCAGGAAGGGTCAAATGAATTGGATCATCTTCAGATCGAAAACCTCCAACTTATATTTTGATCCCAGTTTATTGTCATGCAGTATTTTCACATTCTATTCACATGCATGTCGTATATCGCCGATGCAGTACATGTTGCGTGTTGAGCATTCTCCTCATAGTGAATTAATGTCGCATTGAAAAGCCTTCTCGCCCGATGTATCAGGAATAGAGCAGAGTCACCAACAATGCTATGTGATGGCTCCACGTTGTGACCACTCCAAGCATTATAAACAGGAATCGAGAGTTAAAAAAAAAAAAGTCTTCTAAATGATCCTCTATGGTACTATAAATAAATCTGGCTCCACCGCTGCCGTATGCGGCACAAATACGGATTGGATCAGCCTTGTTGTGGTCCAGACCTCCTAATGGGAATATCTCAGCATGCGCTTTGGCAACGAATCAAACATAATTATTTAATATAGATGGGGAGGACGTAAACATGAACTAAACTGGACGTGGCAGCAGAATTATCGGGTAACCTTCATGGTTTCGATTCGGCGTGTTGATTGGCGCCTGATTCAATACAGCTTGTAAATTTGAGGCGATATTTGCAGTGAGTCAAGGACGGTTTGAAAGTGCAAACCCAGTCGTGACGCCGGGCTCAACTTTAAAAGTGATTTCCAAGAAAGCATTTCTTTTCTTTGTGTTTTCTCCTTCATCTTTTTATTTTTATTTTTTATTTTTTGTAATGATGAGCAGACACAGCGACCTGCAGAGTTGCCCAGGAAAAGCTTCATTAAGTCGTCTCGGAGAAGCAGGGCATACCTGTTTAGCTTTGGCTTATCCCCCAGGCGATAGACAGCTATGTGTGTGTGTGTGTGTGTGTGTGTGTGTGTGTGTGTGTGTGTGTGTGCGCGCGCGCGCGCGTGCGTGCGCGTGTGCGCGCGCGCACACACGAGTGTGCACTATTGGACGAAGTCCCTCTGCAGTTTGCCAAAACTGCAGTGACACTTTTACATTTTAATTGGGCTGTTGTATACTGCAAATTATAACGATTGGTGATTCTAGTGCTATAGTTTGGTTGGCATTTTTTTTTAAGGCATAGATTAAAGCGGCCAAGCATTCAAGTGTGATTAGCCCAGCTCGACAACCACGATAACACGCTGTACACACACTAAAATGAATACCTCTCTGAGTGACTGCTGTGCCGTGTGCAAGGTGTTCAGGGCTGAAAAATCGATCGAAAAAAATGTTCAGATGTGCAGCATTTTTATTGATTTGTAGCATTTGTAAAAATTCACGTCACCTGCGGTAATTATGGTTTCATAAATTTACCGGCCACCTTGAACATAACATGAAGCAATCTTTTTATTAAATTTTTTTTAAACTTTTTTTTTTTTTAAACTGTAATCCGACTGATCCACGTGACCTGTGCAGCAGAAATGAAACATCCCAGGCCAATCGCTCGCAGTGCCACACTGACAAATGTAAAAGCACAAGAAATCATCTGTCCATCCGCCATCCACACACGACCTTGTCTGGCTGTTTTGATCAGATCGACTCATCAGAAAATGTGATTATATCGTAAAGACTCCTGTTGCACATGACTTATGCTCCCGCGTATATGATTTAATCACTGACTTTCATGCTAAATGAATATCATTAAAGTGTGAAATGAACTGCACTGACAGCTGTCATGGTGGCTCCAGTGAAACCACCGAATTGAAATCGAAGCCAATCCTTTTGAAATTGACAAAACAAAAAATAAATATGTTTGTGCCTATGATTGGCTGGCAAAAAAAACGAGGGTGGACCCCACCCACCTCTGGACCAAAGTCAGCTACGATAGACTCCAGCACACCTTCTATTTGCGATTTTGACCTTACTACCCGGCCCACTTCCTGTCAGTCATCCTCATGTCCCCACCCCACCTATTTTTTCAAATCTCTCTTTCATTTATTTTTCACTCACTTTTTTCCAAGCGTAACCCAAGTTCATGTGGTCACCTAATGGATTCCTCCGTCAAGTGAAAAATGACATTTTGGGTCGGGGACTTCAAGGATGGTCAAGTTAATGAATGGCCACCAGATGGCCCTTATTAGGCTAATGTGTTCCCCCTCTCCGCAGCCCCCAGCTCTCGCCTGGGGATTTGGCTCGCTGGCAGCAAATGTGTGTGTGTGTATTTAAACCAGGTGATCCTGAACCTGAAAAGAAGGATGCAGCAGCCCCATTTAAAGTGCTCGCTGTGTTTTGATGGGGTCAAATGTCCAGGATGGACCCACTGCTGTCACGGGCACTTCAACACCCGGTTCAACCTTTGGTCACCAGCCCCTCCCACTCCTGACAGTCTGACAGAGAGTGTCAGGACGAGACTCAAGCCTGAAGTTTGTTAGGTGAAAAGACGAAAAAAAAAATCAGGGAGGGACAAAGCGCCAAGGCTCTTTCCCCTCCAATGTGACAGCGTGTTAATTGCCTCATTTATAATCGCCTGCTCATCAAGATGAGTAATTGTTGTCGTGCACACATCAACCACAAAGGCCTTTTTCCCAAATCCGGAATTCAGAATTAAACCCAATTAATTAGAATGTTTCGCTTAAAGTGTTGTCAGTGAGCCATGCCACGGGGTCTTTGTGTTTGTGATGTGAACGTTGAACCCAGAGGGAAGCGAGCAGAGCTGTCAGCTCAGTTCCAAATGAGGACGGCTTGCTGTTCAACAAGTGACTTGGAGGTTTCCAAATTTCCTCTCTCCTGCAGTGCCTTTGTAGTTTAGAAACCAAGCTCATGCTTGTACTTATTTTGAGAGCAGCGTCGAGCATTTTTTAAACAAACACAAATATCTGGTTTTAAACAGTGTTCCTGTTGGAGAATGCTGTCTTGTATCCCAAAAGGAATTAATTATCTGCATGAATTTATTGACGGCACGGAAGTCATTTGCATGAGATTGCTTTTGTGCAAAACGGCCACTCTGAATTTGAGGAAATCTGGTCCTGTTTACCGTTGAACATCAAGCTGATGATACTCGCTGGAAGCCATGGCTGTTGTTTTATTCTACTTTCTGGCTCAGGTGACTCTACCACAGGTTTGAATTGGAGTGCGACTGGTTCTTTATACATATCCAGCCTTTCAGCCAACATCAGCCGAGGTCGGCTCCAGTTCACCGGTGACCCGAATGAGGTAAAGCACAACAGAAATGGGTAGATGGATTTGAAATGTAAGAAAAATGAAGGACATCTGCAGTTCACAGTTGACCAACTTGTCCTTGAAGAGCTTGAAAAAGTTTGATAAGACATCTCCCACACCAGAACGTCACACACTGTACATACATTCTTTGCTAGCCTTCAAGCAATCAATATGTTAAATGGATTAAGATACTCAAATTTTATGTGGAATGTTTCTTCTATTCCTTTTATATACGTGTGCGTGTGCGTGTGCGTGTGCGTGTGCGTGTGTGTGTGTGTGTGTGTGTGTGTGTGAGTGAAAGAGAGAGAGATAATGTCGTATATATATTTTTTTTTAACCTTGCACCAACATCTTTTGCAAACCAAAGATTTCGATTCTCATTGGCTGTTTTTTACTCAACGGTTTCAGAAGACAGCAGGGCAAATGTGTTAAAATCCGCCCATAAAACATAGCCAAATGTATTGATCCCTCAAGCAAATCATGCTTTTCACCAGTTTTTAAACATGCAAATCAGCAATGTCGGTGCCACCATCTGTTCTCATGACTGTGATGCACGCTTGTGTGAGTGTGAATAGAGAAACCGAAGGCAGAAGAGAAGCTTTGGAAAGTGCACCTTTAGTATGCAAGAGCGATGCATGAGTGATTCATTTCATGCTGGAGCCAGTTGGAGTCACCCTACACACTTGAGGACGATGTAAAGCTCCAAGGACACACTCGAAAAGCTTTGTGGGCAAAGCTTCAAGCCAGGGATGCATCAATTGCAAAAACAAAAAAAATGTAAGTGAAATGAAAGTATTCTATTTATTAAAATAGTGTTGCAACGTGCGAGAAAATTATCAGAAACAGCTGATTGTAATGTATGTGCGTGTGTGTGTTTTATGTTGATGAGCTGTCTTGAGTATGTTCTGTAGCTTTCAGCTCAGTGTTCATGCAACGCTGATAGTCTCCAGGAAAACATGTCGGTGGGTGGGGAGGGGGGGACTCAGGGGTGCAGAGCTGCTTCTTGATATTTACACACAGCAGCCACCACCGTCTGGCAGCAATGATGACTCCCTCGTGGCTCCAAAAGACAGCAATAAACCTTGAGAAAGCACGAGCGCCAGTGAGAAATAGACTGGCAAACGTGGAGTGCAGCGGAATTCAAAATATAGAAAACGTTATGAGATTTGCGGCCTGGAAAAAAAAAATGTTTTCCGAAGAAATGATGTCGTCTGTGGGATTAGATACCACAAATGACGCTTTTGCTTGGAAAAATTGGGTTGCTTTAATGTGTGTTGTTGTTGTAAATGAGTGACTGTGGTTATAAACTGACATGTGAGAATCAAGGGGAGGCTCAGCGGGTTTCAAATGGGGGTTTTAATAATATTTGGGAACCTCGAAGGTTGAGCACAATTTGTTCTGGGAAGCTAATCCTACTCCCAAACAATGTGCGCCATATCAAATTATTCAAATGTGAAATAATCTGTTCCAGGGTC
Source organism: Hippocampus comes (assembly GCF_001891065.2). Classification (NCBI taxonomy): domain Eukaryota; kingdom Metazoa; phylum Chordata; class Actinopteri; order Syngnathiformes; family Syngnathidae; genus Hippocampus; species Hippocampus comes. The sequence continues at coordinate 645,077 of NW_017805137.1, forward strand.
ACATGGCCACTATCATATAAGCGTTGTTAACTGGACAGCAATTAATTGTCATGCGTGTGTGTGTGGTGAAGGGGGGGGGGGGATAACACTGTAAAACTACAAAATATTATATATTAACCTTCTGGAGCTTAGCCTTCTATTCGGAATTTGTGTCACCAAAATAAATAAATAAGTGTGCTTGTGGACATCATGTATGACTGCAGGGATATTTTTCAAATTGAAGCTCGTTTCTGAACCGCACAATTATTGCTTTTCATGTCAGATGTCGCACTGTATGTATTCAATATTTGCTGTCAGCAGCAGACTATGTCGACTCTCGAGAGCACGCTGTGCGCCACACTCGAGGCTTACCATTTTACATAGCACACCAGAGCTGAGTGTGGTTGTCTTAAAGTGTATCCTGGAGATTCTTTATCGGGGCAACATGAATGTTCATTGGACGAATTAAATGCAGTGATGAAATGTCCTTTTTTTTTATCTTTTCCCACAACTAAAATTATATTTATTATTTTATTTGAATTTGTTTTAACAAAGCTGGTGGAATTTTCAATATCCTGAAGAGTCAAAAGCAAATATGTCATTGCTAAGTAGAATGCGGATGTCACCAGCCATCTGTCTGATCGGTGTTCCCGCCTCAGCTGGAAGTGGACCGGTGTGAGCCAAACTGGCCTGGGCCAAGTCTGGCTGGTGGGCACGGGAGGCATCACCGGCCACTGTCGCGCTACAAAAAAAATCAGAGCACTTTTCTGCCTCAGCGTCAGTCTTGTGCAGCAGCGGGTGACCTGCCACCAGATGGCCAAAGTGAACATCACACAGTTTACATTCAAACAGGATTCTCTGTGTCCTAATCGATACATTTTCACAATACGATGAATACATGACAGGAACCCCCAGTATTCTACGTGTTCTCACTGTCAGTGGAAGTTCAGATGAACTGGTTCATCAGCCTGATGACACCCACAGGAGACACTTTTAACCCCTCATCCATTCACACTTATTAACCAACAAGCAAGTGAGAACCAGCCCCCCCACTGGCTACAGGTTATTTACGTCCTGTGGCGATAACAACAACAGAACACACATCTCACACCATGACACCGACATTTGATCGGTGTCGCTAAACTGCCATCACCCACTCTTCATATTAGCTTCCTCTTATGAGGAAACCATTGCAAATTATTACAGTATGTAGGCTACATAAAAAAAAAAAACAAATCATGCATCATATGGTTTGGAATGAGATTCATACAGCATCCGGTTTTAAAAGTATGTTAGATCTTTAAATTGGCTGGTGTCCAAGGCGGGGTGAACCCGTTTCTCTCAAAAGCCAGTTGGGATAGGCTATTGTTCAAATGAGACCCTAATAAGGGTAAGCACTATTTTTATTGATTTATTTTTTTAATGGATGTGTCATGTTCTGTCTTGATTGTGTTGCAGCTCCAGCTGGAGTGAAGGGCGTTGCCCTCCAGCAGGTGCACCTGTGCTGCGTTTTCCAATCAAGCCGTGCCATGTATTTAAGGACCGCCAAGGTGCCTGGTAAGTGTTCGACTATTGATTTTGCTCACTGTTGTGCTTCAAGTGTTGTATTCTGTGCCTTTCATAGTTGCTCTCATTTTGTCATCGAACTTTGTGTTTTCATTATTTCTTCATTTGATCTTGAGCCTTGGACTTTTGATATTTCGTTTGTGTGTTCTGTTGTACCTTGCTTTTGCAAGCGCTTTTTGTTGATGCATTGTTTTTTCTGGCTCCTTGTGACCGGTGATTTCAGTTTGTACTTTGTCGTGCGATTTTCTGTTATTGCACTTTTTCTGAGCCTGCATTTTTAGAATCCAAAAATTTGGTTCGGTCCTGGACCATGACAGGATGTTACAAATGTTATTTAATTCAAATCCCACTGCAAACCTTCCATAGGTGGCCCCGTCAATGAAGTGGTGACCACCTGTGTGTATTGGTTACAATGCCAGAAAAATCAGTTTTGAATGCACCATGGTGTGGACACTAACCATGGTTTGGTTGGTTTGACCCCAACACGTTTGGTGCTGTCCATGGTGCTGATCTCACAAAACCATTTAGGGTCTGCAGTGTTTTGGATTTGCTCTCCAAAAATTGCATAAAAGCTTCATGTAACACAATATACTTATGTTCAAAAGTAAATCCAAAATCTTTTCCCCAAGAAAAAAAAAATCACACCTTTTTTTAAGGCATCAATATTCTGAACGACTACTTTTTTCCTCTCTTTTCTCATAAATGAATACTTTTATTGAACGTGAGATGTTCCATTTCAGTGACCACAATCTGACTTTAATTTGCATATTGAACTGTTCACACTATTTCAGTCCAAACCAACATTTATATAAATTAGTATAAAGAATTTTCAGTGCCGTATGAATGAATGAATGACACTACATTTAAATAAGCAACGTATTTTTTTATTATATACTATAAACATATTTTACATTATGGTACAATAAAAAATATACAGGGGAATGCTACACTGGCCTGAGCTGTTTTTCGATTTAGGCCACAGCGGTTGTACCATGGTAAAAGACAATAATATTGACTGTACAGTAAACACAGCATACAGTAAATCTTTGGTTCAATAACACAGAGCAGACACAAACTTAAGTCGGCGAGACGTCCACACACAACAGAGAGACTTCCTGGGAAGGAAAAGATCATGTCTGAAGGACACCTATTAATTAACTGGCATGTAAAATCCAATTCCCAAGTCCATTCGAAAACATTTTGCTTGGGTTGGTTCGGAAGCATGACACCACACAGCCCTCGAGCTTCACTTAAGGGACAGAATCCACAATGAAAACGGGAGGACCGATCTTGGATTATAGATGGATGGGGGAAGGAGGAGTGTGAGGGACTGAGAGGGGAACGCTGTGACTTAGGACCAGCCAGAGAGGAACCGACAGAGAGACGGATGCGGCATGTGTAGAGATGGTGTCATGATTAGATCGTGGATACCCTTGAGCCTCCCTCCTGGGCAAAGAAATTTGAGGAAAAAAAAAATCTGGAAGCACACTTGGTGGAAGGAAAGGCCGCACTTGTAAATGACTACGCCGTCAGAGTTCGTTTGGGCAGAGAAGCAGAGTGGGAGTGGATTACCACAGTCTGCCATTAGAGAAGCCCACTGTCGGTCTCCCGAGAGGGTTTGTTTCTTCATGGTCCACTAGACCGAATAAGAATGTTTGCTTTGTGGAATCTGTTAAGGGAAGCTCGGCAAATGCGTGAAGAGCATTTAAGGACTTCCTATCAAACATGATCATTCTGGAAATCTGTGGTGAAATTTGTGGACCCTAGAGAATAAAAGAAAAAAAGAGCGAGAGAGAGAGAGAGAGAGAGAGAGAGAGAGAGAGAGCACGCTTAGTTTGTTCCTGCTCACTCGGTTTAATGTCACCTTTAACTATTGTTCGGATGATGTCATCTTAAACCTTTGCCAAGCTGAAGGTGACCAACCGCAAATGAAGGAGACTCCCCTCTGGTGGTCACTTGTGGACCTACATATGTGTCAAATCTAAGAACCAGTATTTGACCAAAAGACAAACAGAGAAGAAACACACACACACACACACACACACACACACACACACACACACACACACACACATAAGTGTGCAGCAGCTTTGCCTGTGTTAACCATTTCCAAATATAACATTTCTAATAATAGAGGAACAGCATATTTTTACAAATAAATGTTCATCTTACAAAATCCGTGAGTGTCACAAACGCCTGGGGGGGCCTCACACACCATGAGGTCACGAGGCCCCGAGGTGTGTTTCCAGAGGCGCGGTCCATCTGTTCATCAAATAAAATCTCAGTCTCCTGACTAACAAGTGGCTCTGCTTCAATGTCACCTCTGGACTGTGTGGGGATGCGTGCGTGGAATAATCTTCGATATCTTATGTACTTCACGTGTTTTTCCCGTCCCATGAATTCTAACAAATAGCTTCCTCATTGGAAAAAAAGGGAAAGGAGGGGTGAGGTTTTAAAATGTCACACGTGCGTGTGTGTAATCTTAGTGTGTGAATGCTGGTGTTTGTGGAAGGAGAAATTTTAACTCGATAACAACATATAAGGAACCAAATTTAGGGGAAAACGTGATCTTTTTTAAATACTGTACAAAGTACTGTATGAAATCCGTATACTGAACATTCCAGTTAATTCCCATTAAGTTCTATCGTCCAACTGAAAAATTTATTCTACAGTACCTCTGAGTATTGCGTGGAGTAAGTTTACATTGTCTGAGATTGGTGTGCAGTGGGAATCCAGTTTTGCCCTCCACTCAGGTACCTTGGCATTGATAAGTATTGGATTACACATGTTATATGGTAATGTGACTTCCAAGTGTGCAGGCGGCCTTGAGGTCTCGTTGGATCGTAAATGTGTTTCAATAGCATTGTGGAAAGATCAAGCCCCTGAATGAAAAAAAATGGCCGTAACCTAAGTCAAAGGGCTGATTTCCTCCCGTGTCAGGTGGCCGGCAGACTGTGCGGTGTGTTCTCCCTGACGGGCCCGTAATACCTCCAACAAGATAAAGCCTCCCGCGGATGGGCTTCTGCCAGTGATAAGCAAGAGGATCGCGAACGGCCGACACGAGCTAAAACACGAGAGTCTGCGTCGGAGATAAAAAACGTGAGCAGCGGGAGGAAAATAGGAACACGAGCCATCAATTGCGGGCGCTGCCCGTCGACGCCGTCTTTATCTTCTATCTCCTGCATGAGTTAGAAGCGCGGCGATCGCAATCAAAGAGGGGATTTCGAGTGCTGGATGCTGCGCCAGGGTGGGCCACGGAGTCATCAATAACCACCTTCGTTACTGAAACAAACACACGCAAGGTCAAAGCCACTGAAATTTCATCAAAGTGGGAAGAGGAAGTGAGAGGGATTTTTTTTCCTTTTTTTCGGAAAGGACCCACACCTCCTTTCCATCTTGCTTGGTTGGCTCCATTCCCACGAGAGGCGGAAGGAGTGCGAGCGTTGTGAAGGGACGGATGAGTGCATGAATGGAAGGAAGAGTGGCATTTGAGTTCCTGCTTTTTGACATGTCTGCACCAGCCAAGTTGGCAAGAAAAGCAGGTGGGATTTCGGCAGAAAGAGGCGGGATATTATGGATGGCCAGGCATCTGGCGAGCCCGCGTGCCCCGCTGACGGGCAAGTTGCTGCTTGTAGATGCTGAAGTTGCTCAGCCGCACCGAGCCAAGCAGAAAGGTTGCGGCCATCTTTGGGTCACGGGTGTTCAGCAGCTCTTTTTGTTTGCTCCCAAAGGCCTCTGGATGGGGAAAAGCAACAAGGCTGCGCTGGCTCTGAGCTCATTAATTTGACTCGCGTCCTTCTTCTTTTGTCAATGCGCCGCTCACTCCTCGCCTTCCTCTACATATGTGGATGGAAACCAGCCAATCTGAGGGGACAAGGGCGCCATGTTAGCAAATGAATGGCGTCTCGGGCTAAGACCGCACTTTTCTCATTAAACTGTTTTTTTTTTTTTTTTGCGACCCAAGTGAGGAGTTGCGATTCGGAAAATGGATGAATCAACGAATTCTTAAAGATGCGGAGTTGTCGGACTTACCCTCCCGTTGACCTCGCCTCTCCACCACCCGTTGGCTCCAGACTTGGTGTAAATCTTCACCAGGTCGCCCTCCTGCAGCGAGAGCTCGCGCGTGTCACGGGAACTGAAATCGTACCGTGCAATGGCCACGCCAATCACTTTCGGAGTGAACACTGGGGAAAGACACAAAGAGAAATGGTGAAACGATCGAGGTTTTCGAAAAAAAAATCACAAATCTCTGCCCCAAGCTCATAGCTCCTGCTACCGGTTGATTTATTGAATTGTGAGACGCCAATTTCATATTAGAAACATCTCACGGCACACCACCAAAAGAAAATGTCACAGAAAGCACGATTAATGAAATTTGGACTCAATTACTTAAAGATTGACTAACTCGCTTGCTTTATTGAACACAACCTGATTATCTCGGTCAAATGTACCATCAGTCATTAAATGCAAGAGCATGTGACTATTGTACACCTGAGTGGCTAGCATAGACAGCACAACAAAGTAATTAATCAAGAGAACAATTTTCCTGCCACACCCCTGATCTTTCACATTGGACATAAGTGTGCCACAGCACCATGGTTGGGATTCTCTGGTAGCTTTTGGACTCGGCTGGCCTGACGGTAGCATTTGTGCAGACCAGACATCCTGTCAAGCAGTCTGAGAGACACATGGGGAGCAGGTTAGCTAGTTAGTGCTCTTCCATCCCGCCCGTCTGCCTTTCCGCCGTTCTCACGCCTCCAGAGGGTGAAAGTTGGCTCGAGTCGAGTGAGCCTGACATGTGGAAATGGAATGTCAGACCTTTACAACTATGGCCAAGGGGATAGAATATCTGATGCTTCCACCTTTCAGTCTGACAGGTACACACATCGGGCAAAGCCACCCACTACTTTGTCGCTTGAAAAAAATGCTCTCTTTGAGACCCGCTCGGGGCTGGATTCATGTACAGCACATCGGGGCCCAAGTGCACTGAAAGAAATTTTAATCCATTTCATTTTGTCGAGAGGTTGCATCAAATAAAATCATCTGGATCCAGATAGGCTTTTCGAAGTAGACTATATGTCTACTTTAAAAATGCATCTCAATCTATCGTTTGCAGCCACTTGACAACATCATTTTTTTTTTTTTTGCCCACGTAGTATTCAGATGTTTAACTAAATAAACAATAGACGGTCATACAACAGTCATGATGACACAAATGTCCATAAAACGGAATGACAGACACAGAAAGAGAAGTGATACCTGTACCTGACCAGAAGGGGGCAGAGGAAGGAGGTACAAAGCTGTAGCCGGCAGGGGTTACAAAAGAGAAGCCGCAGAGCAATGGGGCTATGGCGGGGCGAGCCAAGCAGGAAGCGGCGGGTTGCAAGAGGAAAGAGGGCAGGGATGGGGGGGAGGGAAGAGAGAGAGAGAGAGAGAGAGAGAGAGAGAGAGAGAGAGTGAGAGGCAAAGAAAAATGTTTTCAGAGGTAACAAAAGAACGCAGCCTCTGGTAGGGAATGTTCAACAAGTCACAGATGTGAAGTTTATGACTCTTTCGACATTCATCCCATTTTCATAAGACCTCGAGGAAGCCCCATTTGGTGTTCTGCGGTAATAAAACCACAAAGATCGTCCTCGATCATTTAAAGGTCAATCATTCCCAAATTGGTGATCTCACGAAAGAAGCGCCCCCGAAATGCAGAGAGAGACACATCTTGCGTTAATCTGTCTGGCCCCTGAAAGGGGACTCGTATAACATTCAGAGCATCAGCCATTTCTAACTCGGCTATGATAAAAACAGAACTGTTGCTCAGTATACCTTGATCAAGTGACCATTTCTTTTGCATTATGTTTGCAAAGATGCAGCGCATCTTACTGAGAAATATTTTGTTTCTCTCATTTAGCCACATGACCGGGAGAGGGGGGGGCTTTATTGTCTGTATTTTATGATGCGGCTTTTAAATCAAATCTCATTAGACGGTACGAGGGTACCCGCTGAGGTGCCTGACGAGTGTATACGACAAATAATTGTCACATGTACAAGTTGTTTTTTTTTTGTTTTTTTTTTTTTTCACGATTCCAGAGGAGTCAACATTTGTTCTGACTAATGGCAGATAAATGACTGCACTTAATGAGAAACATGCTGTTCTGAACAATACTTGCTGGCGAGTTAACTGGCCCATGTTATTGGTATGCCGTAAAGGGAGATGAGGCGGCGAGCTCTGCTGCTCTTTGAAATGAGTACTAATCAGCCCGCGGAGAGACAGCTCAGCAGCCTCCAACGGCGCCCAGGTAAGAAGGGCACGGGGAAGCGAGGCCTTCCACTTCAAACACACGCCAAAAAGGCACCACTCGAATCCGATGTGCTTAGTTTTGGCTCGGTCTTTTTTTTGGAATTCGTGGTCATAAACACACAGCGGGGACAGGCACAGAGAGGAGGAAATCGAATCAGTGGTTTGAGGTTTGAGGTGAGATGTTTCCACGGCAACATTCAATAGCATTTTAGGTCAGCCTGGTCTGTCTGGCGACAAATGAGCCCACCAAAGCGTTCATTAGCATTCCTGCATGCCTTGAAGAAAGTGCCAATCAAAACAAAGGAGCAAACTAAGAAAATGTGCACAGCACACCAGGACAACATTGGAAGAGATAAAAGCCGGAGTGCGGAATTGTTTTCCAAAGCACAACACGGCTACTGACCAATCTGCTCACATTTGATTCGTCGACGATGTGACCATCAGCATGCCGTCTCTTGTTAGAAGCGATAAACTGGCGTGTGAATAAACCGTGAGCGCCAGGAGAAATGAGTCACAGATGTCGTTTTAACAACCAATTGATGGGTACTGTTGCTCGCTGTGTCGCGCGCACGCTGAGTTGACTCTTTTTTTGTTTCGTTTTTTTTTCTCCCTGGCATCGCTCGAAAGACTCAGCTTGGCAGCAGCACCGTGTGAGGTGAACATAGACTTTTGAAAGTCTGAACCACACGGCGCACTTTTCGAAGAAGGCAGTCAGTCAACTGTGAATCCTTAATAGTTTCTTGAGGTTTTTTGTTTTTTTTTTCCTTTCAGTCTTGTTCCCACCCGGCATCCTCTGCCACAGCAATATCGATAAAAAAAAAAACAAATGTCTTCTTCTCCTAAAACAAGTTTAAGTGTGAGAAACAAAAATACAAGCCACTCACACGGAATTTGGAGTTCTCCTAAAAGTAAAACTAAACTAAACCCTACATGATCCTAAGTTTGGAGTTTAATACTACACGAGCCAAAAGGCGACGGACCGTATATCCTCAATTAATGGCATGGAGGGGATTTATTTTCTCGATGGCACAAAGTACCAGGTGATGTACTGAAAGAATAGTTTTTTGTTTTAGAGGTGTCACTATGGTTACGTGCTGTTTTTTTTTTTTTCCTCACTCACAAGGATCTCATTAAAATCTCTCGTCAAAGTTATGGCAAGAACACCAGCTCTTGTCACTAAAGAGTCTTACTGCATGTTGTTCTTCTTCATGCAACCCTAATTAGCAGCCCTAAACTCTGAGACGGGAGTATGGATAATGAGTGACAGAGTTAAAAAAAAAAAAAAAAAAAGAAACAGCCATCCCCAAAACAGTTTTGCTGCTTGGAAAAAAAAATGAAAAAGTGTGAGAAATGGTAACGGTTGTTTTGGATTGAGTTACTGCCAGAATTTTGGGGAACAACAAAAACAGTAGAAAACATGCACACGAGAAAAGAAAAATCCTCACTAGAACCACAGCAAGAGCCAAACAGGGAAAAGGTTCTGCAAAATTTTCTTCATGGTTCATTTCAAACAAATCTCAATTGAGGAAAAACATAACTTCTGTTTTTGGTAAGGTCAAACGGGCGGTAAAAGATTCTGAATTTCTATATTTTTCCATGTCACAAGTGACGCTTCGCAAATACTTTAATCTGCAGAGGAGTCGTAATGAGAGCTTCGCCCAATGCTTATTTTTAAATAATACATGTAAAACATTGGGGATTCCAAAAAAAAAAAATCATATGCACTAGTTAATCGGTTCATTTAGTGGCCTCTGGACTCAAATGAAAAGGAGGAAAATAGGCCCCAAAGCCCAGACAACACACTTGCCTTCACTTTGGTTAGTTCACTGAAGGTTTAACCAGATAATTTAACTCCCTTGGAACTTATTTGTAGTATTTGATGGTCTGGAAACTGCAGATACTGTTGTCAAATCTAATGAGACGCAGAGCTCAGGAAAAAACAACAACAACAACAACAATAAAAGTCAGCGGAGACGGAACTGTTCCAAATAGCAAATAGCCGCGCAGCTCTTTTTCAGTAAGGCTGTGAAGATGCTCCCAGGTGAGTTTAAAGCGCTGTGAGAAGGATGAAGAAAGCACCGAGGGCGGTGGGCAGAGAGAGCAGCCGAGTCAGTAACAACAGTCGTGAGATGCGGGCTTGGAGCATAAACTGGAAAGAGCAAATGGAACATGGTTTTGGAAGGGCTGGCGGATCACAAATGTCAGATCCCACAACCGCTCGTTCGTCAAACTACTTGTGGTCATAACGTTGACATGCTACTGTTACTGCTGTAATGAATTACAGACCAACACGGAAAACCACAGTAAAGGTGCGTTTGAAAAAAAAAAAAAATACAAAAGTAATGTGGTGTGAAAGTTTTGGGACAGAAGTATTTGGAGACCTGGTCTTATACCTGCAAAAAGTAAACTTAGGAACTTTGCTTTTAGCGGTGACAATGTCATTTTTGCCGTTTTAGTTCACAGTGCTGCAGAATCGTAGTGCATCGTCATGGGGAGCGTACTTTCAATCATTGAGATGCCACCGCCCTTGATTCAGTCATGAATTGGTTGATATCAGTGTTTTTTTTTTCGGGGGTGGGGGGGGTGCTTTAGATGTTGAACCGCACACGACAAAAAACACGTCCCTCAACCTTTCGGTAAAAGCTTTGAGACTGTCACGTGCCGACCTTTGATTGAAAGCAAATTCAAAAGGTCAAAGGAATAAAAGTGCGAAGCATTTCGGTCGCCACGTGTTCGTTTGACTTTCACACCTCCTCAGGCGTACTTACTGTTGCCACCGGAGCGGTTGAGGCGATGCATTGCAGAATTCTCCACTTCCCGGTATGGATACTGCAGCGTGGTGTCCAGACTCCTAAAACCCTCCCTGAGCGAGTGATGTTTGTAGTACTCAATCAGCTCCTGAACACACACATAAGCATGCTTGAATTGAAAGAGACATTTGGTTATATTATTTCTAATTTACTTTCCTGATCTAAAAGTAAATGTAACATGACCGTTCTCCACCAGGGTTCAATCAGTTATTATGATGTTCGTGAATATTTATTAATAGTGCAAAACAAACGAGACTATTATGGTACAGTACTTGATACATATTGTATGTGTATGTGGTGAACCTTTCCTACCATACGTGTTGGACAAGCGATGATGTCAAAGCCAATGGGCCAAAACTGTGTATCAACACATCTGTAATCTAAAGTGTTTTTTTTTTGTTTTTTTTTTTTTTTAGACATTGCTCGGATAAAATTTTGGTTCTGACACTTCCTTAATGAAGCCGATGATTTATTTGCGAACTGCAGCGGTTGAAGTGGAAAATAAGAAGGAAAAAAAAACAAGACTCACAAACAGACTCCTGAACTTCTTGTTCTCGGCAATGTGGAAGCAGCCTTCTTTTGTCAGGATTTTTATGTGCTTCACGTCGTTGTTGTACCTGTGGGCCATTGAATAAGTTATGAACGTAATTTCCCTCCCTGATCACCGCCATCGATCGGTGGCCGGCCCCCGGCCCCTTGGTGAAACCATAATGGAATGCAGAGGGTCCCGAAGGTGGTTGACGTGTGATGATGGGTGATCTGAGGGGCCGTGCGCCTCTAACAGCTCCCCCCCACCCACTTGTTTATCATTCATAGTCTTACTCTACTCGAGATTATTCACCTTTGTGGTCTTTGTCCTTTATTTAAAGCAACAAGGGGGAGTAATTGTTTTCTGATCACAGGCGTCCCCTGCAGTCGGGAGGCGTAATTTACTTTGAAGCCACTTTGGAAAATGCATGAGAACAGCCTCAACGTGCACGAGTTGAAGCTGTTTCAAGCCAAATCTTCTGTTAATGCCGTATGGCTCCAGTCTTTTAGCCTGACTGTGTTTTCTATGATGATGATTTCAAGGGGACAGAGCCAAACAAATGGCAAAAAAATGCTGCATTTGTTCTTCTTTGTCACCTGTGAAACTCCCCCAACAGGTTTGATGAACATCATCTCAGTAGATTATTTCTGAACTCGAAGGCAGTCAGAGCAAACATGAAAATAAGCGTGATTTCAAGAACGATTTTTGTGCTTGTATGAAGATAATGCGCGCTCTTTATTTATTTATTTATTTTTAGATGAACAGAAAAGCTCTTACAGGAGTATGATTTTCATCATGTCGACCTACTTTTGGAATTTCAAAATAGCTTCATCCAGAGCCTTGCTACAAAGAGAAACAAATGTGAACCGCTAGTGTCAGCAATGTCTTCAAAAGCGAAAGGGACCCCTCTTGTCTTTAAAACAATGTGAAAGCAGTAAAAGCCGACTCAGCATGACAACACAGTTGGGACTTACTTAATGCTGATGGCGTACTCTGTGCACTCTCTGCTGCGATGGCGGACCAGGTAGGTGCTGTTGACCCGGTTGATGAGCTCTGCCTCCGCCTGGAGTCTCTCCATCGGTCCCGCAAACCTGAAAAGCATTAAAATACACAACTCATCTCATTTATAACCAAACACCACATTTTTATGGCCGCAAAGGTATTACCGGTAAATAGTCTTCAAATAGATGCGAGTGAAAAGAATCGACGACACTCTCATACTCTCATTTTTGTGTGCGGCTACTGTCCATTTTGAACCGTGAAATCCCCATTATGGGGACTGTCGAAGCCTTATGCTATTGTCGTTGATCAGTGACAAGTGCGTCTCTCGGCAATTTGGAAGCTCTATCAAGCGCTGTAAACATCCGTCTATTTGCTGTGTTTAGTTCTATCCAATAAAGCAGTGATTTAGGAAAGGCCTCTACCTTCCTATTGACAATCTAATTTGGCAGTAAAAGCTCATTTGTAAACTTACCATGGTTGGGAGGAGTAATCAATGGGCTTTGGGACCTGAAGTAAACAAAAGCAGACAAAAAAATGGACATTGCCGTTTTTTAGTCTCGTGAACTATCACACCATCGCCCGACATCGGCTGAACCAAATACATTCAATTGGTTTGGCGCCAAATCCAAAGTGCGGACACTTTAGCCCGGGTGCCTTTATGTCCCCAATAAAGATGCTGCTCAGACTTGCTGCTATCTTTTACAACAGAATACTCTGCGATCATGGCGTATCGCATGTCTCAGAGAGGCGTCAGACTTCTGAAGAGGTTGGTCTAATTTGAGTTTATTACCGCAAGCGCGGTACGAGACGAGGTCACAAAAACAGCCAACTGATAATTCAGTGGAGTCAGGCTCTCGTTTTATGTCAGGTTCGGCTCATCGAAAAACTGGCATGCGCATGGAGCAGATGAACCCAAAGAAGAGACAGTGGTATGTCGAAGAACAAGAAGGGAAGGCTGCTTCGTGCTTACACACGGGCATGGCTTCACAGCGTCACTGGGAAAGAAGCCAACTTCTTTTGTTGACAGGATTTTGCCCTGAAAGCACAGAGAAGATAATTGCGTTATGTACTGTACGTCCGGGTGACTCTGTCGCAATAATTCAAGAACAATTAGCGCAGGACACCGAGCGGTGCATATACACAGCCCTTGTTATTTTATTGTCGAAAGAATAGCTGGCAGGAAGCGAACCCCTTATTTTCCCCTCGAGGACCACTCTAATGTCTTGATTTATAAACACCGGGGAGTCCCGATTGAGGTGATAGAGGGCTTGCTGGTGACCATCGTGCAGTTACCGACTTTGGTTCAGGCGATGAAGCTTAATTGTCTCTCCTGGTGTTGTGCAAAAGTGCAGAGGGGGTTCTAATATTTTGGTGACCTCATGGAGCCGCCATCCTAACATTTACAGCGCCCATGACAGCCGGTGGAGGTCATCGCCCGTCACGTCTGAGTCATTGTGACCAGTGTGACAATCCTCGCAAAGAATGTAATAATGATTATAGCCGGGACATTGAGTGAGTAAACAGAAGGCAGCCACTGAGTGAAAGAAATTACAGCGATCGATTCTATTTATCACACAGAAGCCACGACAAAAGTGATTACGGCGGCCCGGCCGCAAAAGTGATGGATATTGAATGTTTGCCGACTGGGCAGATTCGGCCGGTTCCGCTCAAGCTTTTGCAAAAGGTGAATTTCATTATTTATCCGTCTTGGGGATTTTGTTGTTTTCTGATTGCAAACTTGACTAATCATTTATTTGCTGTGCATCATAATACAATTTAAACGTGCTGAGGGATTAATCATAGCTGAGTGAAGGTGGGTATTAAACAGTGTATCTTTTTACATTTTTTTTCAATATACAAGCTGTGTCAGACAAATTCCAGTAATTCTGTCACAAAATAAATATCATAACGAAGCTAAATCTATCAAATAAACATTTAAAGAATTTTAGTATTTTTGTAATATATCTTTGGTGCGACCATTCCTGCAACTACTCTGCCACATATAATAGTTGATCTATATTATTTGTTTTGTGAGCTTCTATGGGCTAGGAGTTTCAATCTACAATTGACACCATCGTGACACAATCAGGAAAATATTGATTCGAAGTCAAGCAACTTCCTCTCGACATCCGCATTGTAAGATGACAAGAATGAATCTCGTTTCAGGCATTCATCACTGACCAAACGTGTTATCCCATCAAAGCACACAGTTCCAAAAAACACATTTTTATAGACGATCGAGACAAGTGAGTCTGTTTTCTCACGTCATCTTAATTCATTTTAAAATGTGATGGAAAAAGCTCTCTGTATAACTAACTGGCTTGTCTGCGGCTGAAAACATTTCTACAACTTGACCGGTAGCGATACTTCACTCTGACCCGGCGAAATGATGCCATAAAGTGTCCGTACAGGTGATGACTTGAATGTGTGGGATGATGTGTCAACTCTGACCTCCCACCAGGAGCTGTGAAGGTCGGCGCAGATTAACTCGATAATGTCACCCGTCTGGATGCTGAGCGCCGGTCCCGAAGTCGGGCTCGGCACACCAAAATAGTTCCTGATCACCATCATCTTGGGCAGCCCTGCAACGAGGACCACGTGAGTCCCCACACAAGTCATAAAAAAAAAAAAAAAAAAAAAAAAAAACAATCGCATGATCGTTTGCCCCTCTACTTTTTAAACGCCTTCTTGAATGTGTTCCTTCCGGAGCGACTGCTTTGATTCATCAGTATGTGCGTCGGTGTGCCTCCGACCTTAGTTGTAAACGGGCATGCTTGTCATTCTCAGGCTTTGCTCCACTAAACTATTCATGGCTCTTTTTAGGGGATAATCAAAGGGAGTATAGGTTGCATGTGTACACACATACAAAATACAGCCCTTGTCAGCCAGGTCCTGCCCATACAAATCATCTGGGCCCACATTACAACACGCAGGTATAGCTACTAGGCTCCTGCCAGTAATCAAACACTTGAAGGCGAGGTAAGATTGGAAGAATTCATCACACACATTTTGAGGAACTCCTGAGGAAACGTTCATGTGATTCATATACACAGCCTTCATTGAAAGTACTTGGTAATGGACTTTGTGATTGTGCATTATGGCCGACATCCGTCGTGTTTGTTTTTCTCGGTGCTGCGTGGCCACGGCTTTGCATAGAAATACGCGAAAGAGAAAGATGAAAAGGGGGACGGCTCAAGGCAAATATTGTCCATTTTAACACGGCTTATCTATCCGCGGCGCTTGTGTTCAAGCGCTCTGGCGGCGAGGCCGGCAGCCTGACGTGCGCGAGCCTGCCTGAAAAGCACCTCTGAAGACATGCGGTCGTGGAGAATTGCGTCTCGGGGGCACGAATTGCATTCCTATCTGCACAAGGACGAGCCGTGTGTTTAGAGCGCCTTTTTGAAAACAGACAAAGGGCGCGGTGTCAAAGTGTTATGAAACGCCGAAGGCTGGAGCAATCAAACGCCTATTGATTTCAGAGCGTCTTCAGTCAGAAATGATTTTCTGCAGCATAATGGATAGCGAGGAGGGAAAATGATTGTCTCAGAGAGGTTCACGGGAGATGGTGAGCACATGCGCGTTCAAGCAGCAACGCGATGATCACGTCGATTCCTTTTGTTTACGGCGCAATTTTCTGCGGGCTTGAGTGTGGATTTATTTAGGTTCAGTTGTTGACACCGCGTGGTTTTCCTTTGCATCTGCTTCGGTGACAAATCTCCGCCTTCGACCGAGCAAGGTGATGTTGCAAAGAAAAGAAATGATGAGGATTGTCGGAAAACCAATTGCAAATCTGGACGAGCCGTACAGGCACGTGCAGCATTCTGCCTTGCCCACATTGTGCTATGAAACTAAACAGCCAAGTAGAGCCGGACGCTGATTTGATAATCCTACTCCAATATCCATCGTCTGTGGTTGCATTTTATAGAAGGCTTTTATATTCACAAATGTGTTCCTAAGCGTACGGTGCCATCATCTGATGGACAACATCAATGTGTATGCGTTTCTGGGTCAGATGTCATGAGAGGGTGGAGGCACTTGCACATCGCATGAAATAAGAAGGTGTCACTGATACTTGCTGAATTTGGACTTCTCACCTGGGTCTCGGTCTTTCATCTGAAATTTAAAAAAAAAAAAAACGTTACACGATGAGAAAAAAAGGTTACAGGGTGACATTGAAATGCACATTCATGATCAAATCAAATTTTGCGTTGACATACAGTGCAGCACCTTGAATGTGATGTGCAAGAAAATATTCAGTTGATACCAGCTTGTCATATTTTACTATTAGTAAAGCCGTTCCAACGAGTGCGTCTGTATTTGAACTATTGTTTATTTTATAGATTTTTGGAAGTAATGTATGTTTCGTAACTATTGTAACAGCACACAAGCAGGCCATATCTGTCCTTTTGGTAATTCTGTCAACCAATTAACAGGCCGCGGTGTTGAGAAAAAGTGCCAAAAATCGATGGTGAAAAGACCAGTTCATCTTTTCCAACTTTTGGCAAGTCCCAAAAATGTACTACTTGGCAGAAACTGGCCATATAGATGTATAACTGTAGGGACAGTTCTCAAAGTCACCTCAAGAAAAGCTTTCATGATTCCGCTGGTCAGAATCGCTTCCGGTCGCAATGTAATCCCCATGAAGACCAGGAACGGTCAAGGCTACGGCTACACCTTTTGAAGTACATTGTAGGAAAATCCTCATGTAATTTGCTGCACGGGGGGATGCTTAAGAGCAATGCACACATCAGCAATGCGGCGCCCAGCAGCAAAGAGAGCTTTGAAAAGACGGCAAACTCAACTCGGGCTAAATCCGCGCAGGTAGACCGTACTGAGTGCAAAGTCAAATGGAGTCTCCTTGGCAAACAGCCGCAGGAGAGAAAAGCTCCGTCGGTACGGCGCAACTCGGGAGAAGAGAAGGAGAGCAGACGCGCGGCGCTGACATCAGCCCAAACGCAAGCGGCAGCTCACCTGAGTTCTGACGCAGCCGGGATCTGAAAGAGGTTTGAGAACAGGCATAGTGAGTGACGGGTTAGCAGGTGCATGCAAACACTTGCACGCCTTTGCCGGTACAAGACAACACTCCCTCATTAGTGGTGAAGGCGGACGCCTCGTGTTTGACCGCGCTTCACTTTGTTTTGCTTTGCCGCCGCTACCTGACAGCTCAGGTAGAGGAGGTAACGAGATTGAGGGTTGAAGAAGAGGAGAGCTTGGCAGATCTCGAGCTGTCTGTTTGTGTGTGTGTGTGTGTGTGTGTGTGTGTGTGTGAGTGTGTTTTGTTGTTGGGGTTTTTTTTTTTTGTTTTTTTTTTTTGCTCCGCCAGTTTCTGTTATTGGTTCCCCGAGGGACCGGCTACACCTCTTTGAGACAAACACACACGCCCATGTACACACGTACACGTTCCCCTATCTGTACTAATACAGAAGACGTACACAACCACGCCCGAACGCACAATGATACACTTGAACACAAAAACACAGGCGGGCCAAGTCGCGGAAAGCCTCGAATGAACGTTGACCTGTGGTATAAACGCACGGCGCTGATAACGGAGACAAACGCAGGTAAACAAAGATTAACCGCGCCACACATGTGCACTCATAAGCAAAACAGAGCCAAGTTGAAATCGTTTGTTTGTGCGGTGCAGAGTGTTCAGCAGGAAGAAATTTGAAGTTATTTAACAAACAGAACGAGGAAACACGTTTCCATTCCTGTAAATGCATATTGAACGTACTTTCAAACTTCTTGCGTGAACTTGGGAGAGGGACTTTTCCTCTTACATAAGTATCAGTTCTTAGTGTCGCAGCACCGTGTGGAGTAATGAGTGAGGGAATTCAAACCGACAACACAGCCGTCACAGTTCCGCGCTCTCCCATGGCGAGTGTTGCCCAAATCTACTCAGGTGCGCATCGCGCCGAGGTGGGCCCGGCGGTGGCGTTATTGCCTCTGCGACCTGATGGCACCGTGACAGATGCTCGGGCCAACTCGAGCTGGCGGCTCGCCGTGGGGAACGTTGCGACACACACTTGCTGAACACGATGTGCTTGTGGTTGGAGTGCAATGTGCACGAATGCTTCGGTGTTTGAAAAAGAAAAGGAAAAAAAATAAATCAACGTTACGCATGGCTTTGGCGTGGAACGCAGCCATGCCCTTGCAGGACCTAAATAGTTTCACAAAGATTGGACTTAAGGTTTAGCTATCTCCCATTCACACACGTACATAAGTAGAGGACTAAGCTGGTTTCTGAAGGCCTTGTTTTTTTTTTGTTTGTTTTTTTTTTTAGTCAACTGCTTAAGTTTTCCCTCCATTTCTTTCAAGAATGGCCATGGCGTCTGCACAGGGAGCTGAGTGGCAGACACAATAAAAATAAAAAGGAGGGTTATTATTTATTTTTTTTTCCTGACTCCTCTGTAAAAGTATGATTAACCTTTGGGGAGCCCTACAAGTGCACACGCAGTGACATTGCCTTTAGTGTTCTGTGTCAAAACCTCCCAGGGAAGCAGAAGAGCATTTGAATGAGTATTAGAAGCACTTATTGAATGTGTGGCTGACCTTGGTTGTCGGAATTAAGGGCATTTTTAATGCTGCAAACCCACGAATTCCCCCAGTTGCACCCAAAATAACCTTTTTCGAGCAACGGCATTGCAACAACAAACGCACAATGACTCACATGCGGTGCTCGTATCTGTTTTGATGCACCCTTTTGTCTGTATCGTGATGTTTACACAAATGATGTCACATGTGAAAAACCGACGAGTAAAGTGTAGCGTATGTGTGTGCGTGCACATGGAGAAAAGGTAGCTCACCTGTTTTTCCGCAGCAGCCCAGCCGGCCCAGGCATTCTTTATGGGCGCCGAGACCGCACTTGGAACATAGGTAACCCTGGTTAAATATGCCCCTGCAGACAGGTGACAACAGGTCACTTTATGAACATTTTTTTTAAGTGCATGCACAAAAAATGCAAAGATTGTCAAGTATGTTCTACAAGAAAACTTGAAAAAGTCAGGAAAAAGTAGTTTGAAGGAGAAAGGGTTGACCGGTGTGGATATTTTCCGATGATTTTTTGGTGTGTGTGTGACGTCATTCTCAGAGTGAGTGCATGGGTAACAAATGGCCCCTTACCTCAGTAGCATGTGGCAAGAATTGCAGGAGGTAATTCTTTCAAAAGTGTGCATATGGAACTCATGGAAATTGTTGGTTGCATTCTCTGGATGGATGTTGGATCTAAACAAAAGAGGATAAATATTCAAACTCATGAAACTTTTGCTTTGTGCGTTTAGAGGTCACTTTGAACACATTCTAGGATGTGTTGGCATACAAGTAATGCCAGAATTAATTGTCCACAGCTTGTCATTAATCGTCGCACTGTTTATACCAGAATAAGCTACTAGACAGTACATACTGTATTACTTGAGTAAAATAAGTATAACTCAGATACACAGCGCGACGCTGGCCGCCAGTCAATCACAAGGCACATATGGAGACAGACAACTATTCTCCCATAGATTTATGTGTTCATCCATTCGATGATACAGATGCAGATTTCGATTTGTTTGTGTGTGTGAGTGTGCATGCATGCGTGCGCTTTCCTTTATTTCTTATTGGGACTCGTATCCCAATATCGTGTCTGTCATCAAAGAGAGGCTGTACGTGCAGAACGAGACAAGCAGCTTGACTTTTGATTGTATCATAAAGCTGCATGCGCACGCACACACACACACCCATATACAGTACTCACATGGCCATGCCAAACTGCTCCAGCCATTTCTTCTTCAGCTCTTTGGTCTTGAAGAAGAACTCAAAGCCGTTCTGGCCCTGATTATGAGTGAGGTAGAATCCGTAGGACCACTGCAATGGCCAATTGAAACAAACGTGTGAGAGCAAAAAGAGGACAACAAAGGCGACTCCATCTCGCGCGAGTGTTGGTGAAAGACAAAGTGCTAATAAGGAAAGGGAGACAGCAGGCAGATGGAGACAGATGGACGAAAAGAGACGCGAGATGCCTTTGAACGGAAACTGTGCCTCGGGGTGGGCGAGAACAAAAAGGGTCAAGGTTTGGAGGGCTGCACAAAAAGACAAAGAGCGTGAAAAGGAGAACCCAAGTGTGAGATAGCTTTGCCGTATCACTGCTGGACATCAACTCAGACCCAAGACGGGTATGACGACTGACTGTCAGCTGCTGTCACACAATTCCAAGCTCTAAAATTGATTCTTAGCCGTTGTCACCATACGCTTCACTTTTTTCTTCATGATTGGCACTAATCGGATGCTTGTGAGATGCACTCTTCATACTGTCGTGCATCTCATCTTTACCAATGAGAGTAAAAGAAGTAAGGCGCTACAAAAGTCTTCCCGGTGGACACACAGGCTTAGGCTTAGGAAAGATACACCGAAGCCTGCGGTGTTCCGGATAAGCAGCTGGGGCTCTTTCAGTTGTTTTGTCTTATCGCTTATCGCTTCTTTCAGTCTGTGTCCATTTATTGTTGTCGCACGTCATGTTTCCCCAGTTTTGTCATTTGGTGCTTGTTTGATTTCCACTTTGAATCTTGACTTTTTTTGTGTGTTTTGGGGATTATGTTCATAGAATATTCAGATTTTTCCACCTTAGTCTTGTTTGTCTTTTTTTCCTGTAATAAATACTTTTAAAAAGTCACAAATGATCATAAAACCGCAGTCCATAGAGCCGCGGTGAAATGTTGTCTACCAAAGCCGCACCTGACTAATCAACTTGGTACATAAACATTATGACAATTTAAGTTGATAAACCAACTTTTGTTTAGCTGCCAACTATGCGACATCACAAATGAACAAGAAACAAACCGATCCAACTCTGAAAGGTCAACAACACAGTAATTTGTTCAAGCAACACCGCTTGCAATAGCACAGGCACACCTATTGTTTATCAAAATGTCAACTGTCATTGGCCCTTTGCAGGCTTGCGGAGAATGACGCCACCGGCACGCGTTTCTTTTTCCTCCAGAGTGCAAAATGTGTCGACTGTATATTTTCATGCACCAACCTTTCGGTTTTCCTTGTCTGACGTGGGGTTGTTTGTGATCTTAAAGAGGTGCAGGTCGATCACGTCTTTCATTTCGTAGTTGTCTCCCCTTCGCTTACAAATGATGACGGCAGCATCGAACAAGAAAATATGCCTGAGGTTTAAAAAAAGAAAAAAAAACACTTTAGAATGATCTTCGAGGCGTCATAAAATACGGTGTGAGATGTACAAGTTTCAAAAATGTGTGGATAAATACACCGTAAATTGAAGTTTTGCGGGACAATACCGACAGTTGCCTTTAGCTGCATTCTGTGGCTTTCCATTTTGCGCACTTGACATCAAGATGTTTACGCCTACTTTCGAAATGGACAAAAGGGCTATTGAGTTCCCATTACTTTGGTTTGTTTACTTCCCAAATAGTGACCTTTTTATTTATTTATTTTTCTAATCACCAATCGAGTCTCCAGTTTCCCAAATAGCGATTGTATTTGTTAAATACGCAATATACAGACGGCCACAACATTACGACCCGCTTGAAAAATAATAATGATATCCAGCACAAGAGCGGCACCAAATATTCTGTCTTTAATTGAGGTCATGCTGTTCAGTTTTGGAACAGATGATTCAATGTGTTTATTACTGCGGTTGTATTTGCAGTGGTGTGGAAACGTTCTGAATCGTAATGACATTTTGGTCATAATGTGGCTGTGTGTGCAAAGTACTACAAGACACGTGAATGAGTATCAACACTTGGAGGAACTTGAAGAAGTACAGTCCTTTCCCCTGTCAATCATTCGACCGGTGCACGGCTACAACATGGCACACATCTCACCTGTCCTGTTTGGCTCGTTTGTCCACTGAGGCCACCCGTACTTCCCCGTCACCTTTGGGTCTCCCGTAGTTACTCAGAGGCTGATTCTTAAGAGGGACAAAGTACAATAAGGATGAACTGGACTAAAAAGAGACAATATATATTTCTAATTTGCAGTAAGTGGCCCTGCTTACAAGGTTTTCAATGGATTTCTGATACTGATCTATTTCTCGCAGTGTCTCATTGTCTCTCTTGACTTCATTGACATACTGGGCCAAGTCCTGCACACAACAAAATCCGGAGACATATACAGTTTTTTGAAATTCATAGCTTGATAGGTTCTGCAAACTTTTTAGAGGACAAAAAAAAAAAAAAATCGATATACCTTCATGGCATCTAATGCTTTCCGCAAATTGCTCTTGTCTGTGGCATCGTGAGTGTGTTTCACCAGCTCCTGTTGGAGGGGAAACAGGTTAGACGAAACAAAATTTCCAAAGCCGCCAATGGGAACACACTCCTTGCTTTTCGTATCAGAAAAATGATTTGCATAATTATCCACTGGATGAACAAACCCAATAATGTTCCACAAGATTGCGTATGGAAAGGTGAATGTGGAAAATCCCAAATACTTCTTGTATCCTATCTATGAGCAATCATATTGTGCAGCACAGCGACATCGCATACAAGAAGTTACAGCGTCAGATCCGAAATGGAAAACGTTAGTGCAAAAGGAACATATCCGATTGTGTGTGCGTGTATCTGATGGAGAAACCGTGTATCTGAAATTGGTTGCCGCAGCATAAACAAGACATCTAGACCGCAGCAGTGGAGGATAAGGAAGGATGCCATGCATATCCTTCTTCCAGGCCAATAAAAAAAACGTCCTCCTTGCACACACACACACACACACACACACACACACACGCGCGCGCGCACACACACAGACATACAATGAATCCCAGAGGGAGATATGTGTATATATACGTTTGCTCTGGACTGCTCAAATCCTCAATGTCAGTCATGCTCAACCA
Organism: Hippocampus comes; assembly: GCF_001891065.2. Classification (NCBI taxonomy): domain Eukaryota; kingdom Metazoa; phylum Chordata; class Actinopteri; order Syngnathiformes; family Syngnathidae; genus Hippocampus; species Hippocampus comes. Next base: position 668,092 of record NW_017805137.1, read on the forward strand.
GGGCATTATTATCACTGGCAAGATGGCAGACTTGTGTTTATCAGGCCTTGCTTCCACCTGCACACATCTACAGAGATACAGGGCACGGAGTGCACAAACAGATAGTGGAGGCCGGACGTGATTGGACTCAGTCAGGGAGGGAAAAGCCAGAGAAGAGAATATGAAAGACAGAAAGACTCAGACAACGGACTCTGGCTCACAATGTAAGAAAAAAAGGTGCATATTATGTTTGGTGTCGATGTGTGATGCCACTGGTACTGATTGATAAATAATATATTCAGTAAAATAATAATCCAGATACTTTTGTAACCGAGTGCCCATTCAACCCCTGGAAGGCTGGTCCTTCATCGATAAAATCAAGGCCCAGAAAGGCACAGCTGAACTAGGGTGGAAGAACCACAGTGCCCTGATCTTCACCCCATTAAAAAGCGATGAATGCACAACAATTGTTGTCCATTGAGTGCATTTTGTCTCTCGTCCTTTCTCCAAAGCACAAAAAAACCCAACAACAAAGATGATGAAACGTAGACAACAGTGCCTCTAGTGGACATGAGTCAGAGAATGTTTTCAGTGAGTATTCCTGAACACGCTATTTATCTTTAAATCATGCAATTCTTTAGGCATACACTTGGCGGCACTGTTTGGCTGTTTAACTGAGAGGCCGGGAGACAGACAGCTTTGCTGGAATACATCACTGACTGAAGTGACTGAAAAGAAGAAATCGTTTTACCTCAAGCTTCATGCGGACGTCCTCTCTGTCTTTACATATACTGTCGAGCGTGGCAATGGCTGTCTCCACATCGCTGCAGTATTTCCCATAGATTAGCAATCTAAAATAGATTAAACACGAGTTTCAAAATGTAAAGCGGGCACTCTATGACTACATGAGTCTACTTTGAGTGGATTGCGATTTGAAAAGTACGTATGGTACCTTTCTTTGAATGCAATAAAGATCTGGTGTAGATTTTGGGCACTTCTGTGTTGGACTGAGTCTTGAATTTCCTGCAGTAAACTTTTGTGAACTTTCACCAGGTCCTGAAAGACACACACAAAAACCACTCTTTTAAATTCAGGCTGCATAAGGTACATTTAAACATTTGTTCTCATTAGATAATGATAACATACTACTATTAATACAGTCATTTCCTATTGTACATTTGCACAGCCTAGTGTGATTTTTCATGAACAAAGTAAGTCAAGTATAGGGGGGGTGGAAACTCTTCTGTGAAGTAAGCAAGGGGACTCAAAATGATGACTTACCGGTATATTCACAAACACTTTTTCCATCTCAGCCGTGGATAAAAACCCAGTGAGAGGTGTCATAAAGTTCTGTGGTAGAAAGAAGGGGAAAGCATGAAAATAAATCTGCTCCCTCGAGAATAAGAGCGGGCAAGTCATTTTGCGAGAGGTCATTATAATATGCCGCCAACTTGCAAAGTCGCCGCTGTCAGCGAAAACAAGGAACACTGTCTGGGTCATGACAATAATCTTATTTTCGGAGTTTGCAATTTAATGATTTCCTCTCGGAAAAAGCTTGCACCTCCTCGTCACCTCTGCGCCTCAAAGCAGCGGGCAAGCGTGTGCTAAATTACACCATCTACTTCATATTGAAAGTCATCTACTAGCGTGCTCCGCTGGGAAATCAAGAAGGGTCTTTTCCACACTTTGAACGTAAACAGGAGCGAGAAGACAAGTAGTGCTGAATGGCTAGGAAGACGAGCGGCCTCCCACCATCTTGCAGGGGAGCACTTCAGCATTTTTCTCATGGAAAAGCACTCCCTTGGCTCATTACTTGCTATTGATTTAGAAGATGTGAGCATCTCATCTGATTTTAGGCGAGACACTCATCGGACACAGTGCAAAGAGATTTGATGACCCCGCGCGCCTCCCCCAAAAATTCCCTGCATAGATTAGATAGCCAATGGTCAATTTAGTTTGGTTGGTTTAACAATTATACTGAGGATTGCGGTTGGAGTTTTCGATAGCCTTGACACCTACTTTCTTTTATTTTCTTTCCACACAACCCCAATGAGATGGCATTGAAAACAGCAGGACACTATTCCTGACACAATTCTTAATAATGCTCAAGGATGATATTTGATGAAAGATAGAAAGTTAAATTGAGTATATTTTAATACCACTTTTAACTACATGTAAGACACATTTTTTGAAGAAAAAAAAATTACAGAAAAGTCTGTGTACCTTTTCTATTGAGTCCAGGGTGTCAGAAAATTTCTCTTCTGTCTGCTTGATTTCTGTTAAACAGCAACTTCTGATGTCAATCTCTGCCTGTTTCTGGAACACCTACATAATTACACACCCCCACACACCGAAAACACAGACATATTATAAATATAGCTGAGAAGCTTCCGAAATAAACGGGACCCGTATTGCGCAATGCTACAACCAAATGATATCACATATCAGAGAATTATGAAAAGCATTTAAAAATAGATACCTTTCCAACTCAAGTAAAATCAATCCAGGAAAAGTATAGTATGCTGTACTAGACATAAAAACTTACAAAAATCGTAAATATAAAACATGTCAGCATAAATTCCAATCATTTTAAAGTATGGCAATGTAAATTCGTATTTTCTTGGATTTGATGCGCGTGCTTTATTTATGCCATCTAACTACTCGTTTAAGGACAACTGTTGCTGGTTTATTGGGTGGTCAAGACTGAGTGTTACAAGTACATTGATAGTTTTTCTACATGCGGTAGCTGATGACTCAGTATCATGTGATATGAGGTGATGTGAAGTCATGACTCGCACGAGTGAGGCGAGAAAAAAAACTGACCGGGGGGGCGAGAGCTTCCGTTTTCATCAGATCCTCATAGATTTCACCGCCCTCTTCATCATCATACACGCAGTCATACAGGTCCTCCTCATCTTCCACCCGGTTTTCACTGCAGCGCACATGACAAAACACATGTACTTATATCACTCGGGCGAGTGGTTTTGTGTGCACACCTCAGAAAGGAAAACAATTGAAGAGAATGAAAATTAGGTGAACAAAAAAAAAAAAACCCTCCCCTGTTAGTGTATGTCCATCAGATCTGTTTTCATGGTGCCCAATGAACATCATCATCCAACCACTGAATCCAAACTTGCAGAGAGGCAAGAGCAGAACTGTGCTCACTTTAATGATGGCCGCCACATTCACCTCCCACATGTTCACTGCTGGCCCTCGTCAGATACCTATTACATCCCAACTGTCAACACTCATTCGTGGGCTCCCTTCAGCGCCCGGGGCTGTCAGCACTAACATAGACCAGAGCTCTGTGGCGGTGGGAGCCCTCCCAAAAGCGCTTTCACTCTTCGACGTTGTCTCCTGCCGCTGATTTAAGTTACAGCAGTTACTGTAAATTACCCCTTTAATTTGTTTTCAATATCAACCCCACCTGAGTTTAACATCATTTTTTAAGGGATTCATTGACAAAAATATACAAATATATACCGAGTAAAAACAATGGTGAGAAAATGGTGTCGACTGATAAAATATACATATGTGCAAAGAAATAAACACGCATTGCCAGCAGCTGCTCCAGTTCCCCAAAATGTTAATCTTAAGTACCTTCAAAATGCATATTAGTCAGCGCTCTCCAAATCGCTTTCTTTGCTGCATTGCACTGAGATAGAGGGCTTTGGAAGGAATTGTGCCGGGAGCCTTGTTTGCTATGTAGGTGGGTGATTTTGGGTAATACCGACTTTGGTCTTTGTGAATGAATGAAAAACAGTATGTGTTCTTTCGATAAAGTTACAAAACCCTCACGAGAGGGGACCACACAAGCCTCACATTTCTGCTAACCTATTTGTCGATTAGCCTTCCATGTTCAAACAGGTCTTGAGGCACTCAATTGACATGCAAACGCTTGCCGTTTCAAAAAATGCACAGATTCAGGAGTGAGTGGGGATATTAGAGTCGAATACGGACTGAATGAGCAGACGGTCAAACCACAAGCTTTCCATGCCTTGTGCTGTGAAAAAAAGCAAAAAGCAGGGTGAGGTGGCACTGACAGCCCTGGAGGAGGTGGCTGCCTTCCAGTCAACACCCAGGCAACAAATGTTCCTCAAACATACAACAGCATGGTGTCGTAGGAGGGAGACGAAATTCCCCCAAGGTGAAAACCTAGATCATTTCACCATGCTGTTTGAAGCAATTAATAAAAATGCACAGTTTGGTACCACACGCCTCATCAAAATCGATCCAAAAAAATTCATCAGTAGAAAAAAAACCATGATTATTAACACGTGTGTGTGTGTAGGATACATACTCTATTAGGTCCTCAAGGTGGTTATAGATATCCTCATCTTCAAGACTTTCTTCGGTTGGAAAAGACCTTTTTGGGGAAAAAATAAAAAGAAGTATCCACTTCTCAGTCACTATTGTAACACTCCATAATATCTATAAATAATTTCTAAACACGTCACAAACATTGTCATGTCTTGTAAAGTGAAACATACCTGCTTACAGTTTGTTGTGCAATCGTTGTGTGAGAAAGCTTCGAAAGTGTGTCCATAACCTGCATGCAAATGAAGATATGATATGATATCTTTAGAGCATCCTAAAAATTAGAATACAATAATCATGGTTAATGCATATCAACATAACATGTCAATCACGAGATGCAAAGCAACAATGCCCCCTCTCGGCTCTGAGTGGCATACGAATGCCATGTCAAACCAGATGTATTTTTCCATTGTACCGGTACTTTGATTGTGCCACTAGTGCGTTGCTGTTTTCGATCACCCGTGTAGAAAAAAACTCTGACGTTACAAAAACTAATTAGCAGTTGGACTGACTTAGACTTTTGATGATAATCACAATCTGTGCAGGAATCACAATTCTGCAAAAACAAGCTGTGGACTAATATTTTTCCAAGAAAAAAAATGGACAATGGTTCACAAGAAAACGTCCTCCTCGCACACACACACACACACACACACACACACACACGCGCGCGCGCACACACACAGACATACAATGAATCCCAGAGGGAGATATGTGTATATATACGTTTGCTCTGGACTGCTCAAATCCTCAATGTCAGTCATGCTCAACCAGGGCATTATTATCACTGGCAAGATGGCAGACTTGTGTTTATCAGGCCTTGCTTCCACCTGCACACATCTACAGAGATACAGGGCACGGAGTGCACAAACAGATAGTGGAGGCCGGACGTGATTGGACTCAGTCAGGGAGGGAAAAGCCAGAGAAGAGAATATGAAAGACAGAAAGACTCAGACAACGGACTCTGGCTCACAATGTAAGAAAAAAAGGTGCATATTATGTTTGGTGTCGATGTGTGATGCCACTGGTACTGATTGATAAATAATATATTCAGTAAAATAATAATCCAGATACTTTTGTAACCGAGTGCCCATTCAACCCCTGGAAGGCTGGTCCTTCATCGATAAAATCAAGGCCCAGAAAGGCACAGCTGAACTAGGGTGGAAGAACCACAGTGCCCTGATCTTCACCCCATTAAAAAGCGATGAATGCACAACAATTGTTGTCCATTGAGTGCATTTTGTCTCTCGTCCTTTCTCCAAAGCACAAAAAAACCCAACAACAAAGATGATGAAACGTAGACAACAGTGCCTCTAGTGGACATGAGTCAGAGTGATTTCTCCAATGGAAGCATGTCAAACATGTATTCTAGTTTGATCAAAAAAATTACTCATCAATCAATTCTTTGACCTTCATCAACATAGCCGATAAGTGTCTGAGCTCTGTGAAACATAAAAAAGGGATTTCAACAAATTTGGAAATATGCCTTTTGCGATGCACTAAACAAAACCAAATTAACTTGTCTGAGCTCACTGATGTTCGTCTATTCATAGCACCCAATGTGTGATTTTGCTTTTCGGAGCCATGATAATTCAGGATAAATCGGAGCACTGCACCTGCAGAAGAAGGTGGTACTTCAAGACCCGCTGCATGGGAACCACCAGCAGATCCCTCAGAGTGAATTTGCCATAGTTTGCTCTTTTAGAACACTCCTGTGAAAAATGATAATACAAAATAGAATGTATTATGTAAAAAAAAAAAAAAAAAGAATATTTTCAGTGAGTATTCCTGTACACGCTATTTATCTTTAAATCGTGCAATTCTTTAGGCATACACTTGGCGGCACTGTTTGGCTGTTTAACTGAGAGGCCGGGAGACAGACAGCTTTGCTGGAATACATCACTGACTGAAGTGACTGAAAAGAAGAAATCGTTTTACCTCAAGCTTCATGCGGACGTCCTCTCTGTCTTTACATATACTGTCGAGCGTGGCAATGGCTGTCTCCACATCGCTGCAGTATTTCCCATAGATTAGCAATCTAAAATAGATTAAACACGAGTTTCAAAATGTAAAGCGGGCACTCTATGACTACATGAGTCTACTTTGAGTGGATTGCGATTTGAAAAGTACGTATGGTACCTTTCTTTGAATGCAATAAAGATCTGGTGTAGATTTTGGGCACTTCTGTGTTGGACTGAGTCTTGAATTTCCTGCAGTAAACTTTTGTGAACTTTCACCAGGTCCTGAAAGACACACACAAAAACCACTCTTTTAAATTCAGGCTGCATAAGGTACATTTAAACATTTGTTCTCATTAGATAATGATAACATACTACTATTAATACAGTCATTTCCTATTGTACATTTGCACAGCCTAGTGTGATTTTTCATGAACAAAGTAAGTCAAGTATAGGGGGGGTGGAAACTCTTCTGTGAAGTAAGCAAGGGGACTCAAAATGATGACTTACCGGTATATTCACAAACACTTTTTCCATCTCAGCCGTGGATAAAAACCCAGTGAGAGGTGTCATAAAGTTCTGTGGTAGAAAGAAGGGGAAAGCATGAAAATAAATCTGCTCCCTCGAGAATAAGAGCGGGCAAGTCATTTTGCGAGAGGTCATTATAATATGCCGCCAACTTGCAAAGTCGCCGCTGTCAGCGAAAACAAGGAACACTGTCTGGGTCATGACAATAATCTTATTTTCGGAGTTTGCAATTTAATGATTTCCTCTCGGAAAAAGCTTGCACCTCCTCGTCACCTCTGCGCCTCAAAGCAGCGGGCAAGCGTGTGCTAAATTACACCATCTACTTCATATTGAAAGTCATCTACTAGCGTGCTCCGCTGGGAAATCAAGAAGGGTCTTTTCCACACTTTGAACGTAAACAGGAGCGAGAAGACAAGTAGTGCTGAATGGCTAGGAAGACGAGCGGCCTCCCACCATCTTGCAGGGGAGCACTTCAGCATTTTTCTGATGGAAAAGCACTCCCTTGGCTCATTACTTGCTATTGATTTAGAAGATGTGAGCATCTCATCTGATTTTAGGCGAGACACTCATCGGACACAGTGCAAAGAGATTTGATGACCCCGCGCGCCTCCCCCAAAAATTCCCTGCATAGATTAGATAGCCAATGGTCAATTTAGTTTGGTTGGTTTAACAATTATACTGAGGATTGCGGTTGGAGTTTTCGATAGCCTTGACACCTACTTTCTTTTATTTTCTTTCCACACAACCCCAATGAGATGGCATTGAAAACAGCAGGACACTATTCCTGACACAATTCTTAATAATGCTCAAGGATGATATTTGATGAAAGATAGAAAGTTAAATTGAGTATATTTTAATACCACTTTTAACTACATGTAAGACACATTTTTTGAAGAAAAAAAAATTACAGAAAAGTCTGTGTACCTTTTCTATTGAGTCCAGGGTGTCAGAAAATTTCTCTTCTGTCTGCTTGATTTCTGTTAAACAGCAACTTCTGATGTCAATCTCTGCCTGTTTCTGGAACACCTACATAATTACACACCCCCACACACCGAAAACACAGACATATTATAAATATAGCTGAGAAGCTTCCGAAATAAACGGGACCCGTATTGCGCAATGCTACAACCAAATGATATCACATATCAGAGAATTATGAAAAGCATTTAAAAATAGATACCTTTCCAACTCAAGTAAAATCAATCCAGGAAAAGTATAGTATGCTGTACTAGACATAAAAACTTACAAAAATCGTAAATATAAAACATGTCAGCATAAATTCCAATCATTTTAAAGTATGGCAATGTAAATTCGTATTTTCTTGGATTTGATGCGCGTGCTTTATTTATGCCATCTAACTACTCGTTTAAGGACAACTGTTGCTGGTTTATTGGGTGGTCAAGACTGAGTGTTACAAGTACATTGATAGTTTTTCTACATGCGGTAGCTGATGACTCAGTATCATGTGATATGAGGTGATGTGAAGTCATGACTCGCACGAGTGAGGCGAGAAAAAAAACTGACCGGGGGGGCGAGAGCTTCCGTTTTCATCAGATCCTCATAGATTTCACCGCCCTCTTCATCATCATACACGCAGTCATACAGGTCCTCCTCATCTTCCACCCTGTTTTCACTGCAGCGCACATGACAAAACACATGTACTTATATCACTCGGGCGAGTGGTTTTGTGTGCACACCTCAGAAAGGAAAACAATTGAAGAGAATGAAAATTAGGTGAACAAAAAAAAAAAAACCCTCCCCTGTTAGTGTATGTCCATCAGATCTGTTTTCATGGTGCCCAATGAACATCATCATCCAACCACTGAATCCAAACTTGCAGAGAGGCAAGAGCAGAACTGTGCTCACTTTAATGATGGCCGCCACATTCACCTCCCACATGTTCACTGCTGGCCCTCGTCAGATACCTATTACATCCCAACTGTCAACACTCATTCGTGGGCTCCCTTCAGCGCCCGGGGCTGTCAGCACTAACATAGACCAGAGCTCTGTGGCGGTGGGAGCCCTCCCAAAAGCGCTTTCACTCTTCGACGTTGTCTCCTGCCGCTGATTTAAGTTACAGCAGTTACTGTAAATTACCCCTTTAATTTGTTTTCAATATCAACCCCACCTGAGTTTAACATCATTTTTTAAGGGATTCATTGACAAAAATATACAAATATATACCGAGTAAAAACAATGGTGAGAAAATGGTGTCGACTGATAAAATATACATATGTGCAAAGAAATAAACACGCATTGCCAGCAGCTGCTCCAGTTCCCCAAAATGTTAATCTTAAGTACCTTCAAAATGCATATTAGTCAGCGCTCTCCAAATCGCTTTCTTTGCTGCATTGCACTGAGATAGAGGGCTTTGGAAGGAATTGTGCCGGGAGCCTTGTTTGCTATGTAGGTGGGTGATTTTGGGTAATACCGACTTTGGTCTTTGTGAATGAATGAAAAACAGTATGTGTTCTTTCGATAAAGTTACAAAACCCTCACGAGAGGGGACCACACAAGCCTCACATTTCTGCTAACCTATTTGTCGATTAGCCTTCCATGTTCAAACAGGTCTTGAGGCACTCAATTGACATGCAAACGCTTGCCGTTTCAAAAAATGCACAGATTCAGGAGTGAGTGGGGATATTAGAGTCGAATACGGACTGAATGAGCAGACGGTCAAACCACAAGCTTTCCATGCCTTGTGCTGTGAAAAAAAGCAAAAAGCAGGGTGAGGTGGCACTGACAGCCCTGGAGGAGGTGGCTGCCTTCCAGTCAACACCCAGGCAACAAATGTTCCTCAAACATACAACAGCATGGTGTCGTAGGAGGGAGACGAAATTCCCCCAAGGTGAAAACCTAGATCATTTCACCATGCTGTTTGAAGCAATTAATAAAAATGCACAGTTTGGGACCAAACGCCTCATCAAAATCGATCGAAAAAAATTCATCAGTAGAAAACAAAACATGATTATTAACACGTGTGTGTGTAGGATACATACTACCACACGCCTCATCAAAATCGATCCAAAAAAATTCATCAGTAGAAAAAAAACCATGATTATTAACACGTGTGTGTGTAGGATACATACTCTATTAGGTCCTCAAGGTGGTTATAGATATCCTCATCTTCAAGACTTTCTTCGGTTGGAAAAGACCTTTTTGGGGAAAAAATAAAAAGAAGTATCCACTTCTCAGTCTCTATTGTAACACTCCATAATATCTATAAATAATTTCTAAACACGTCACAAACATTGTCATGTCTTGTAAAGTGAAACATACCTGCTTACAGTTTGTTGTGCAATCGTTGTGTGAGAAAGCTTCGAAAGTGTGTCCATAACCTGCATGCAAATGAAGATATGATATGATATCTTTAGAGCATCCTAAAAAATTAGAATACAATAATCATGGTTAATGCATATCAACATAACATGTCAATAACGAGATGCAAAGCAACAATGCCCCCTCTCGGCTGTGAGTGGCATACGAATGCCATGTCAAACCAGATGTATTTTTCCATTGTACCGGTACTTTGATTGTGCCACTAGTGCGTTGCTGTTTTCGATCACCCGTGTAGAAAAAAACTCTGACGTTACAAAAACTAATTAGCAGTTGGACTGACTTAGACTTTTGATGATAATCACAATCTGTGCAGGAATCACAATTCTGCAAAAACAAGCTGTGGACTAATATTTTTCCAAGAAAAAAAATGGACAATGGTTCACAAGAGTATTAATACAAATATGTTCACGATCAAAATAATATTAGGTACAGTATTGTGCTTCATAAGAACGTGTGGGTAGCGATTTTCCCATTTGACACTAGAGGGTGGCCTTTTCAAACTCTTCCAAACAACAGTGTTCATAGGATGACATCCTGTGCTTTCCAAAAGACTTCAACAAACATCATACGTTCTATCTATTTTTGAAGAAAATAAATGAAGGCGGACCAATAGGAGATTGCCAATGTAATAGGAGAAGATGACTCAATGAGCACGTCATTGAGGACAGATGGTTGTTATGAATAATCACCCATATCTTCTGGTGTTTTTTTGTTGTTGTTGTTTTGTCCAATGCTGTATGGATCAAAAGAGCCACTAACAAACTTTTATGGGTCATTAATCTACTGACACGACACACAGAGACGTGGCGAGTAGATACATTTGCCCTCGGGTGCTCTGACAGATCAGTACTGATCACACAACTGGCTTTCCCCAGTTCCCCGACCAATAACTAATAGCACACAAAGGAAAGACAGACACATGGCTGTTGTTTCACTGATCATTATTAGCCACCAAATGATGCATAACGGGTACCTAAAGTGAATAAGTTGGGAGACAATCAGGGAGGATGTCAATAGAGCCTTTTGTCCACTATTGCAGTTGTAGCATCAGTGCTGAACTGCACTGTATTGTGATTCTAATATTTGACAGTATGTTTGGGGCAAGTCAAAACCGATTTAAAAAAAAAACTCATCAAGAATATCAATATTTGGTTGCATTTGGTCTGTTTGGTGCAATTTATTTTACAGATGATGAATGAAAATAATCCCCGATAGTAATCGTACATGACAAAGTGTTTCAAGCTCATCCAAGCAGTAAGATTTGTTTTCATTCTTGAATGATGATTAGTGAAACAATGTTTCAATAATAACAATCTTGGAGACAAAGCTAATCCAAGCACATACCATATATGTGATATATGGGCATCATTTTCATCACTGCAGTTATTCACCCTCACAGGTAATTAGCTTAGTTTTGTATCGCATCCAACAGCGAAGACGGGCCAGTTGGCTGGCGCAACAAAATCCAATGTGTGCCGAAGAGAACACTGGAGGCGCTCCAGTGGGATGAGTCGCATAGCACCGTGCCCTTCAGCTTCTCTGACTACGTTAGTCACACATATTTGCAATACACAAGTGACCATCTGCGCTTGGCCAAATACACTTTCTCAAGACTCGCATGAATAAGGCTGGACAGCTCCCGATATGAAACACATGTCAACCAGAACAGTCACAACGGCAAATTAAGGGTTTCACGTCCAGTTGGCAGTGGATTTGAATTGAGGCGCAAAAATAGCGGGCGCAAATAGTGGACCAAAAATAAATATAATTGCTGCTTTTTGTGCATGGCACGAGGATGCCTAAGACTTAACAATATAGTGTCACGACCGGTCTTTCAAGCTGCATATAAATCATCAGTGCAATGAGCCCAAATCATGAACCTTAATTGGGTGCTTAATGGCTGCGAGAAATCATGACGAGCTGTGAGATACAGTATGTGGGGGTCCATCAGTTCACTGGCCACTAAAGCGGCAACAGTGTCTCTGTCATAGTCAATCAGTGCAAACATTATTTTAAATTATTATTATTATTATACACTGGTGTCGGTGTGTCAGCACAAACCAGTTCCGTTTTTAACCAAAAACTGTGGGGAATGTGGAAAAAGTCACTTTTGGGCTCCATTTTGTACACATTAGGAAGCGTGAGCAGCTTCTTTGGGGTTGTCCTGGGTATAAAATTTGGAGGCAGCCACTTCCATCAAATTCCGGGCCGTCTCGAAAGAGAAGCTGTGACATGATGTCAAGCCTGATCCGACCAGGGTCATTTTTAACTGCAGTTGCGGTGTGACACCACGTCGTCGGAGCAGCACTGTTACAGAAAATGTTTGCGGTCGCTTCGAGAGGAAGCGCTGCAAATGACTTCTTTGCAGATGCCAATTTGTCGAATGATTTAGAGGATTTTCAAAGAGGTCAATAGTTTCTTTTGTTAAAATAAAGTCATTATGTTGTGCACTTGTGCGTACATACGCGTGCGCATGATCACACAGGACTGTACTATACAGTATTTGCCACAATTTGGGTCGTGAAAAACCTTGAATTCAAAAGCAGCCGGACTGGCTCTCATTGGTTTCCTAAAGAAGCTGTCTTGTATCATCTCATTATTCAACAGCAGGGTAATTAAATCTGGGTGACGAGAGTCTGCTATGATGAAAGAAAGGTGGGAACTTAAGTGACAGTGTGTCTATGAAGACATCGTTGTGATTTAACGTCACTATCTGTTGGAATAATGATTTGGAAAAAAACCAAAAAGGTGTGAAAGCCCCGTCACAGAGTGTCAGCATCAAGTGCACTTCGCCGCAGCTTTTAGTTCTCATTCTTATGTCATAGACTGCACTGGTGTCGATCTTTCCATGTAATTTAACGGATCATATTTGGAACTGTGTATATAAGCACTGCGCTGCACTTAAAAAAAAAAAAAAAAAGATATTTTTGAAGACGCGTCATTAAGACGGTATTAAATTTCTTTAATCTGCATGTGAAAAAAAACAAACACTGGGACTCGGCTTTTGAAACCCACTGCGGTTTCACTGACGCCTTAATGACTGGCATAAATTGAAACATGTTGCGTGTTTCCTTGCCCAGAAAATCCCTCTCTGTGTTGAATTTGAGGGCTGTGTCTGACCAAAGTCAAGTGCAAGGCAGCAAAAAGTCACAACAATTCCATTTCAATTTCGAAAACGGAAACATAAGAACATCTGGATGTTGAGAGAGACAATGAAATATTGAACACTGGTTCTGTATCCAAAAATGAAACCTTTTAATACAAGCATTATCATGTAAAAATTTGGCTTTGGTTGATTCATTTGGTGTAGACCTCAGTGATTCTAATTCTAATTATTTTGTGTGCATTGAGATGTGTTTCTATTATTTTGACCTGCTCGTGTTGCTCAGTAAGTTAACTTGAAGATTACAGTGGAATCGCTTGTCAATGTGATGAAGTGCAACGTTACACAATGGCAACTGCAACACGGTGCCTGCAGGGTCACGAGTGCGCCTAATTAAGTGACCTGTCAGTATACCGAAGCTGTTCACGCAGTAAAAAAAAAATGCATCCGGTTTTGTTTGTTCGTTCGTCACACGTCAGTCTGACAGACGCAGCGGTGTTCAAGATGCGGTCCACGCAGGGAGAAGCCAATAAAAATCGGATAAGCTCAGAGAGGGAGGCGAGCTCATGTTTGGCAATCAAAGCCGCGGCTCATTAACACCCGTAATACATAATTAGCAAGCCTGGCTATAAAGATGCAGAGCTGGTTGCGATGCGGCACGCGTCTCTCCTCGGTCCTTGTTGCCCCTGGAATTTCCTTGACAAAGATACCTCACAGCTTGTCCACACTAAACGTTTACCCCAGAGATGTCAAACTCATTTTTGTCACGGCCCACTTCGGTGGGCCATTATGACAGCGTAGCCACAAAAATGAATCACGGCAAAGATTCGTCTTGATCCATAGGACAAAACACACAATCGCCGGATAATAGCGCATGACGATGTTCCACAAAATGACTCGATGCGGCCATCGCTGCAAGTTGATCTCGTTTTGTCACTCTATGTTAATGACTCAACAACTGGCCCAGCTGCAAACAAGTCTCATGCTCAGAAATGAATTTTCCAGATGAGAACACTGGAACCCATCCATCCCAGTGGAAGTTGAAGACACTCCAAGTCTTCGTCTAACTTCAGTCGCGCACTTACACAGCTCAGTCATGTGATCTCCTGCAAGTCCAATAAACAACCGCAGCATTAAGGCCGAATATGAGACCATGACTTGCTCTGCGGCCCGCTAGCGTCGTCTTAGCAGCAGGAGATCAAATTTGACAATTTCTACCCGGGCGAATGGCATCGATGCTGACGGGCACGAGTCCCTTACGATTCACGTACGCATGCGGTGGTGCAGATGGATTCAAACGCCGCACACGACGGCAGTTTATTCAACAACTCTCCGGCAATCAGATCTGGAAAATTGTTCTTGCTTTGCTGCAATGTTCATGCGCTCATAAAAAAAACAAACATATCACATTTGCAGAACACACCCACACTGAGTGGGATATGCTGTTATTCTTACACAGCTTGAGGCCTTGATGCACGAACTCGTCTGATCTGACAAATTTTCACCTTGCTGACAGCTGGAGGGAGGGAAGGCACAACCGTCGACATAAACAAGCAGTCCTTGCTCACACGTTGCACAAATAAACGCATGGGATGTGCCTACTCTCAAGTCTCCAAAGGGTTAATTAGAGAGCACGCAACAATTGTATTTTGTGCTTTTCATTATTTATGCCAAACGCAACGTGCAGGAAACTCACAGCGCACACCACGATTGCGCCATGTGACGATAGAGGCGAGGACGCCATGAAGGCGGTTAATGGGCTGGATTTGTACAAGAAACTCTTCTTCTCTCATAATGTCATTAGCATGAACGCATGGAGCTTATATCACACTCAAGTTCTCCTTTAAATGAAATTCCTTGATGGTAATCAAGATATTTTTTATTTGGCTAGGCATGTATTCCAAAGTGTATGTGATTAAAATTAATTTCTATTCTGAAAATAAAATGTCATGTGGCAGCCGTGCTAAAGATATAATCACACCAGCAGTTTCCAAATGAGTCTGTGGTACACAGTCGTCTTTTTTTTCTTCTTCTTCACATTGACACTTTCTTTATCTTGAAATGTGGCTCATCATGAATTGGTAGAAAGTTGAGAGGCATCTGCCCGAGGCCTTGTTCAATCCAAAGCGTTTTCAAAGTTTTCGACAGCTACTACAGTGGCACTCGTTGCAGTCTCGTTTGGAACAAATTGAATCACTGCAAGTTTAAGTGTGTTTCTTTTGTTTTGTAAATAAGGCCACGAGCCTGTCAATAAAAACATACCACCCGAAAAGAAAGATGAGCGTCACATTTGGACAAATGGGTAGAAGCTGTGTTAGTTTTCTCGAACAAGGCAGGTTTCGACAAAGTACAACAATTGAACTGTGCTTTCTTTTCAGTACGACTGAAGTCATCTAATCAGGAACCAATTTGCACTTAAAGTCACAATGTGAACAAAATCTACAAAGTCGGCAGGGCTTCATTGTTTCGTAACATTGCAGACCTCTCCCCTGAGTCCCCTTCGGTCGCTGACTCAAACCTCCCTTCACATGGGCTGTCGACCAGATATGTTTTAAAACAAGGATTTGCGCTTTTCACAAGAATAACATGTGGAGAAAACCGATGGCGTTTTCTTTTGATTTTTTTTTTTCCTTTTGATTTTTTTTTTTTTTTTTTAATCTTAACTAGCTGTGCCTTTCCAAATGTTGGAACAAATAACACTGGTAGAGGAATGATGATTCCGCTACAACAAAAAAAAAAAAAAATGTGTTGATGAATTTGCAGAACCAGAACGTAGATTCATGTAGAGGCAGCTTGGTCAAAATGGTCTGTTTGAACTGATGCGCAAAAGCAACAGAAAATACTGTAACACGCATACCAAGCCAGTAGGTGATAATGTAACATTGCTGAAAAGGAAGGGGGGGGAAAAAACTGTTTAATCTCACAGATGCACGTGGATGGACAAAGCCCAAAAATGACCAAAAAAAAGATAATGACACAGAAGCAATTGTCTGACAAAATAGCACATAGTATAGTATAGCATAGTTTCGTACCACACGAGAAGAACCCAATTTAGTGACTCTGTTTTGCAACAAACGGTTGGCGATTTCAAGGCGGCCGCAAATAGCCATCTTGTCATATCTATAAGGGATAATTGCGTTTGCATCAGTAAGAACACCCTCAGGATGCCCCTGCATTACAATCATGAAGAATTATAAATAAGCGGGGAATATGCACAAGAGCTCACTACGCAAATTCCCCACTTTTAGTCATGCAGCTGTGCACAATTGTAAATGACTAGAATAATTTGAGTCCGAGTAAAATGAAACCATGCATCCATTACAAATGCACCAAATGGTACATTTAGAGTTTTTACAGAGACAGAAATGCTGTGACTTGGGAAGATTTTAACCCAACGACAACAAAGCTACATCCTTCCTCTGTACATCGGTACAACTTGGAAAATTGCAGGACAATATGCCAATAAACCAAAATCAATGAATATACACACCGCGAATTTGTCGGCATGATGACATCATTCTTTGATGACATTATAGCAGTGACAAGTATTAAATAGTAACATTTTAAAAAAGAATGCTGCTCCGATTGATTCCAACACAAATTTATATGTGCGGGCACACCCGTTTAAAAACAAAAAAAAATAGGGCATGGCTCATTATGTAAATTTGGGGAGTAAAATATTTTGAGATATTGTTAGATGCCACACTATGTAACGAGGTGGTATATTTTCTTCACATTGTAGTGGATAATGTTGATGTGATTCCTTTTTACTTTGACAGTGCATCCACCTACTCCACCTCCACATCTGGGAAGCAAGACAGAGGGAGGAGAAGAAAAAAAAAAAAAAACAAGCTTCATGGTAAGTGGTGAGCATCTGGAAAATGAATAAATGGAATACAATGCACAACTCCTGAAATCTTTATGTTCCAGAAAAACATTTCTGACATAGCTTGAAATATCATAAAGACCCCTGTGAAACCCTCTTCATTGTTATTGGAGTGATGGCAGATGCCGCCTCCAGCACTTCATCGAGGATTCAAAGGAATGTTGTCTGCAAAATGCTGAAAGAACAGAGATTCCACTTCAGTTGAAGATAGAACCCGTCATCCTTTCATGCTTTACATTGAGTCAGAAAGTGCTCTGGGAAAAGCGCTTTCTTCCATGGGCCCGCTTTCTTCTTCCAAATTTAAAGAGTGAACACGCAGGGCACCTCCGACAGTCATCAACAGGACCGAAGTCTGAATTCCAACCGATCTGAGGTCGAAAAGGCGCAAAAGGAACATCGTAAACTAAGGTCTGGAATGACGAGATGATTATTGTATCTGCCCAGCTGTCACACACAATACCAGATATATCATAATCCCACCAATAATTTCACCTCAACCTGTATCTTATCCATTGCAAAACCAGATTTGCCACAATCGGATACACTTAAGTCAGCAATGTAAATGATGAGTCCAATCTTTCAACTCTATTCTGCATCGCACTGAGTACATCGTCGCCAATCAATCACCGTAGTTCCAGCAAGCCGAGCGCTGACTTGTGAAGATGGATAAAAAAAGCTGTCGGAAAGTAGGACAGTGAGGTGAGGGGGACTAGTTTATAGACTTGCGGTTCATCCTTTGCGGTCTTTGATCCTGTCCACGGTGGCTCAGCCTCACATGCGCACCGGCTGGCCCAGACTCAGCGGTGGCCTAAAAATATCTGTCGAGTATCTTCTCCGGCAACCGGTGAGAGTGAAAAATGCTGCCTTCTCACCAAGGTGCCAGAAAGCAAATTCGACCTTCATGTGCACTGTACTTTCAAACTGCATTCTGACACTTCAAATCGACTTGAAAGTGTGTCTAAGTTATGCAAAAAAAGTGAAATGCTGCGTTAGACACATCTACCAAAAGTACATTTTCATTTTATTAAGGACTCCGGATATTATTTCACCAAGAAAAGCTCAAAATATGTACACAATACTAAAATTGAAATTGGATGTTCTCGGTTTCCAGCCGCTTCAATGTTATGAACTTCCTTTCAACTCATATTGTATGCGCAGCCAAACACACACTCACATTCAGAACGAGATGGAATGATGGCTGGATGACAAAAATATGCATTGTCAAAGTTCGAAGTGTTGAAATGTATTAACAGTAACCCAATTTTAACACGTGCCACATGCTTCATGATGGCGATGTCATCATTTGAACCAGACACTGATTTTTTTTTCTCTGTTGCTATTATTCTTGATGGGATTTTTTTTTTTCCAACACTACACAAATCAGGCGTCAGCCGTCGTCTCAGAACTGTTTGCGTTCCAACATCAGCAATTCCACTGTATGTGACTTGAGGGTAAGTATACAGCTTGGATCACCCTCTGGGATAAATATATTCAGCTGACATTTTAATAAGCACACTACAACCATCGGGTGAATAATGTTTTGGCTCGTATTGTATTTTCAGTGACGAAAAAACAAAATGTCTTGTCAACCACCCCCGCGGGACCCTCCTACATGCCATCAGGTGGTAGTTGTTGCGGCGAAGGCGTTCAATGTGCTCACACGGGGATCAAACACACGTCCGCAATCATCAAAGACGTTTCCCTCTTACATCCTGAAACAATCACAGAGAGGATTCGGAGCTGCAGCTGCTGGGCGAAGAGGCGCAGACGTCACCGGCCCTCGGTTTTGCGTACGTGCGTGAGTGTATGTGTGGAGTGTGCCGTGCGCGTTTTGTGCGTGCATTCACGCTTGAAGAAGGCCAACAGAAGTGTGACTCAAGTAGATGTGAGCACCAAGCAATTCAGTAAGCAGGAGTCCGTGAATTATCCACAGACCTTTGAGCACAAGCTCCCATCAAATTGTTCAAATTTCAATGCAAAGTGTATCACCCTTGAGTGGGCGTATTTAAATCCGAGCGTGGTTTAGTGGCGGGGGGAGGTTCAACATCGTAGCGGGATCCTTTCCACTGCAGCCGTTGAGTTTAACCCTTTTGGGTTTTTGTTCTACATGACTATTGATCGGTCTACTTTCAAGTGCCAAGATCCATATCTGAAATGAGGAAAGCAGCATGAAAATTGCCAACAAGAAAATACATCCCGGTACTAATACTGTTACTGTCCTAGGAATGCTTCAGAGGAACAACTCAGAGTTACAGCGACAATAAATCCCTCGGCCGACTTAAAAATGTCATCACGGGAATGTTCCCCCATTGTGAGCAAGACAAGTAGGCAATTTGCTAAGTCCTCCACGGCCGACGCAAGCCGTGGAGGGAAATGTGTCAATGTAAATGTAGACCACACAGTAGCTCGGGCAAATGCTGCAAAGATACCGCCAAGGTATCCATTACCATGGAAGACATGTGATATCTGGCCACTCAAATTGTCTGGTTAGAGAACAGCTGAAGGGCAACGGAGGGGGGGAGGAAGGAGAGAGGAAGGGCGAGCTAGTCGGGGGGGATGTATCACCGCTTTACTGGATTTCCACTGTTAAACGTATCACTGATACCTGAGGGGAAAATAACCAATCAATAAACCTCCGTCTCCAGCTCCCCTTTCATTTTTGCCTTGCACTCGCATGTCTGTTTCCATCAAACACACCCCGCCCCCTCCCCACCCAAAAGTACACTCAACCTCAGCATGTTCACTCCCTTCAAAATGCTAGCGAGAATGATCGAGGAGAGAAGATTCCACTCCGGCTGACATAAAAGTGTCATTACGCTTTGTGTAAATGGTAACCTCTTTAAAGACGTGAGTGTTACGCCTCTGGCCGAGCTCTCTGCAAATACAGAACCCGAAATAAAAAGATGATACACCACTCAAGTGCGTCCATCACATCAAAATGGGAGTAGTACTCAGTGGAGCGCGGACCGAGGCTCAACCGAACAAACATAACAAAAGGCATTTGTGTCCATTTCCCCAACCCCACGTTAGCATGCGACACTTGCAAGATGACAAGACCGTACCGTTTTTTTTTTGGGGGCCTGATCGTGACTGGACATAAATGAATGCAAAGGGCAACCGGTCTGAAATAACAAGGTGCCAAAGTCAGAGTTCATGTTGGCTAAGAATCTTCTCTCCCTGAAGAACCCCAAAGTCCGAAACCCTTCATGTGTTTTCAGGACCGATCTGTAAAGCAGATGTTCTTGCACTGAGGACAAACAACCACAGACAGATTTGATGCACATGAACCGTGTTTTGTTGGCACTGCAGTGCTCTGCAGCTTTGAATGAACGTAGACAGCATCCAGCAGCTTTTAGTTCCAGTCTTGTCATGTTTTCTCTGCTAATGGGTTCTCGCCCTGATTTTAAAGGCACAGAAGGTCAGGAGGATCTGAACTTTACCAAAGTGAATTTCTCATGTGATTGCACCACTCTAGGAGCGCAACAACAAACAGACACTTGATATTTAATTCATAAGGAGTGAGGAGACTATTCTTAAACCAAAAAAACTAAGCAAAAAAAAAAAAAAACCCCCCGCAGGTGAGTGGCAGCTTAGCCCATTCCCGCTGCTCCTTGCTCCATTAGCTTCCGCGGAGCCAGCCAAGCGAGCATTACAGTTGCCGGCTTGCTGTCTAATCTCAGAGATGTAAAATGTACTCTGGGCAATGTGGGAGTCACTCAAGAGAGTCATCAAAAAAATTGCGCCTGGGCCAACTGGAATCACGGGAGACAAATTAAAATGAGACCTCTTTAAAAAAAGCATTTGCATTTGAATCACGTATGTCAAAAGGACGGTTGTAAAAAGATCTCAAGCGTGTTCAGGGAGAAGATTTTAAACATTTTTCTTTTGATTTCTACAGTCTCGATGCAGTCAATGAGATTCGACTGTCGTGAAATTTCAGTAGCTTTCCCTTCAACTGTGCTTTGTGTTTTTCACATTCTTGCCTTTTAACTCAGAACCTGTCCTGAAAAAGTGGCCGATTGCAATTTTCTGAAGCAAATAAGCGGCCGCGTGACACAGCATTTTAATCACTTCCCCTCATTAGGGGGGGAAAAAAAAAACGTTTCAGCGAGCTGTCTTGAGGGGAGCTAAAGCGTTCATTACTTTTGATAAGGTTGCTGACTCGAAGCTGTAAGTGCGTCTGCAGTTCTTTGACAAGTTTCCGGCTGACCCCGGGATGTCCCCGGGAGAATTCATTAGAAATCTTTTGGCCTGGATGCCAGAACATGCTCCGGAGCCTTTTGATTTTTTCTTTTGAGAATGTGTATGTGTGGCCGTGGAGGTCAGGGTGTTAAACACCAAGTGTTGCTATTTTGTGATGAAGCCATTATTATATTTGCTGTTGTGTTTGATTTATTAGCCCCTTCGATGAGTGTACAAAGCACAAGCACAGTCAGGAAGGATGCACTCATTGCAATGTTCAAGAGCTTTTTTGTGTGTGTTCTTTCGACTGACAGATTTCATAACTTGGAGGCAAAGGCAAAAGGGCCTGATTCTTGTGAACCCCTGGAGATTCTCCCAAGTATTTGGACAAGCTACCGTATGCTTCTGTGGTACCGGTATCTCACCTTTCCAAAATCCCTGACGTCGAAAAGGTCAAAGGCCTCAAACAGCTCACTTTTCTTCATGCCAAATAAGTCATTGCAGGCCGCCAGAAAAGTCCTGATGTTCTTCAGGCAGAGGAACTGAATCGGGGAGAGAAACATCGTTGGTGAATGAGGAAACTGTCCATGTACGAGCACAGGTACATGTTATTTGCACCGAAGAATGACCTCGCACCCATATCTTAACGTTTTATGTTGCCGAATACACACAGACCAAGTAACTTTGTGTTTTAAGTTCCCATTCTTGAAAAGGATGTCTGGAATTGGTTGGAAAGGATGATCAGTATAAATGCATTCATATTTATTCCCCCCCCCCCTCCAAAAAAATATATATATATTTACTTAGGTTGGAGGTGTATATTACGGCTAATCAATTCAGTGAGTTTTTATTGAAACGCGAACAGCCAAATGCTGGAATGAAATTGTTAAAACTGTAAATTTAGGCTGAAGTAGTAAGATTTAACGAAACCTTCTTTCATACCGTGATACTGTTCGTCTTTATAAGGAAAGCAATGATGCAGACTGGGGGGAGGGAATGGGAAGGTGTCATCAGAGTGATGTTAGCCAACAAGCGGTATTCTCTGGCTTGTGGCTGCTATCCTTCCTGTAATTGATACAGGATGGAACTGAGGAGCATGCTGATGAAACAACTTTTTTTTTTCAGGAAGTGATGTTTTTTGCCACATCACTATCCACCCACACTCATGGGACGAGGTTAACCAGATGACCTCATGTGGAAATGTGCATTCCACAACGAATATAACCTCGATGTGAACTGAATTGCGCATTAGTACAGAAAATCGGAGACATCAAATAAAATCCAAATGTGCTGTTCGCTAAACAGCGCAGTGAAGTCTTTGCAAAGCGAGGTTGACTCAAACGTGCTTCATTGACACCGCCGTTGCAAAAGTAATCGGTCACCATTAGGTATGATGTCTACTGCTTTATAATGGCTATTGTTGTTGCTCCTGCATTGAATATGATGTCTAAAATGCAGGTATGTTGTTGCTGTAAACGGGACGAAAGAATTTCAGTACATTTAATGTCTCCAACTATTGCTAGCTAGCCATTATTATTGTGAATGCTTTGAACTGTGGTATTATTCCATTTCTTAGCTCACCTATCCCTGCCATTGCCTTTACCTTTAAAATATTACATCTGTCTTAATCGGTAGAATTTGTCCTCAAGGAACTAGCGGATAGCAAAAATACAACTGTGAGAAAACAATGTACCCATTGACATGTCAGAAAACGATATGCTCCATCGAAGGAGAAAAGCTGCAGGACGACCTATTCCTTCACTCATACACAAAGCATAATGAGATTTGTTTCAGTGGAGAAAAATATGAAATAGTCATCTACTCCAAATTGAATTACATCTTGAAGACAAGGCACCTTTGCGAGAAAGAAAACAGACCCCAAGCCAACGAGCTCCCGATAAGATGCCGAGTAGGAGCAGCTGGAACTGGATTATTGAATGTTTACATTTGTACACATCAGTCTATTTTATCAGACAAGCACATCTTGTCCGCCTACAGTCTCCGGAGAGTTCCTCGGGATTCTGTACATTATCTCAAGGAAGCAGCTTCACACAGCACAAACGAAGCAGAGTGTGTCGGGCTGGCTACGAGTTGAGGACAGTTGCGGGGAAGCGAAGGAGGAACTTTTCCACAGGCAGCGCTAACAAGCCAAATGTAAGACAGCAAGAGTGCAGACCAAGCCTTGAAAAATGAATCGACAGCGACTCCGCAAGCTCTTTCTGATCAGCTAAGAAGCTGGAAAATTGAGTTCAAGAGCTTTTTTGTGTGTGTGCACATTGAAATCTAGAAGGAATGCAATTAAAATGTTGTCTATGGACCGTTATCCTCTCTCAGCCATATTGGAAGTCGAGAAATTCTCTTTGTCCCGTCTACGGCGTTTATCATTTATTGCTCGCCCACCACGAAAACAGCTCTGAATTGTCCGAAGGTGTGAAAGGAAGTGTGAATGGTTGCGTGCGCGCACACACACACACACACACACACACACACACACACACACACACACACACACACACACACACACACACACACACACACACACACACACAGTTATACAGTACATATAAAGTTTTTCAAGAATAGTATGTAAAGAGCTTTAAATCCCACCACTCCATTTAATGATACGCCGACCATCTGGAATGTCAAACAAATATGAGCCCTGAGAGTCAAGTCATCTTACTGCTGCTCTTTTTGATATGCGTCAGGCCGTGCTTGGTGTCCTCAATACGTATCCCGTTCCTGCTGATGTATTCCGTCGTCCAAGCTCCATAGCAACAAGCTGAAGCCTTGTTATGGCCCCTTTGCAAATTGTAGAGCGTAATGACATCCAGTTTGTGTACGTCCGCCGCTCGCTGCACGGCTGAAGGCTTGTCTCTCGTTGTATGAGCCTTGACGAGGGCCGATAAATGGGCAGCATGCAGATTGCGGAGGTAAGGTTGTAATTTAGTCCAGTGGAATACGTCTTGAAGCTACACTCAGTAGACACTTCATTTGATACATTCCAGATTGAATCTTCACTGTGTCATACTGAGACATCATATTTTTTTTATCTTCTCATACAAATGGGGTTTACCCCAAATATTGGAAACATCTCTCGGTTGTCAGCAAATAGTTCTAAAAAAAAAAAAAAAAAAAAAAAAAAAAGAAGCTATCTGTGACTATAACAGTCACAGTTACATGCATTGAGTCGCTCTTGACTTATTCATTAAGCAAGATACGGGAGTATGTGACGAAAAGATGTAGGTTCTTTTTCTCTCGGCGGGTGGGTTGACAATGACATCTCAGAAGCTCATTTCAATGCGGCAATCTATTCTATTTCTTCTTTTTGTCAAAGGAAATCAGTGGAAAGAAATTAGGCTTGAGCAACTTGCATCCCATGATCTTCTGTCAAGCATTTTTTTTGAAGGTGCCAAGTCACATCTGATCGCCGCTTTGACATCAAGCCTGTCTGCTGTCTAACCAGGAAATGAGAGATGCCGCACAAATGAAGGCACTGATTAAACGGCTTTTTCATCTTACAGTCTGTGCCGTTGGGTTCACTGCAGGGACCCAAGAGACAGCCGGGCCATGACCTGACATTACATTCGAATTTGTGTGTCTACGGTCGCTTTTCATTCCAGCAACATTGGATTGGGTTGGTGTGCTGTCCAGATCAAAGCATTGAAACTTTGTCGACTGACTAAAGTCTTTCCAGTCCATTTTCCAGCAGATTTCATGACACCGATTACATTTGGGGTCCGCCTCCATATCACATCTTATCACGTTTCCTTTGATTGACTCCACAGTTTTTTCCGCTTCCACTGGCACGTTTGTCCTCTTTAGGTAGGAGGAAACAGCCCTGCTTGGTGTGCATGCCGTGACTCAGCCATGTGCTTTTTCCATCCTTCCATCCATCCGTTTTGTCCTGCTCACCTTGGTGAAGATGAGCAGGAGCCTATTCTAGTTGACTTTTGGATGAGAGGCAAGGCATACCCTGCGCTGATCACAAGTCGATTGCAGAACATCTGTCACTAAATAACGCAATTCTCTGTGATCCAAAATAGGGATCTCTTAGCGTTAGAAGAAGATGAAGACTGCGCTCTAACTGCGGTCCATTACATTTTTTTAATGCAGTTTTAGAGCCCACAAAACTGAGAATCAATCAGGCACTTCAACAGTGTGTTTTTTTTTTTTTGTAACAGCAGAGGGACGTTGCCGCCTCCAAAATGGAAGCCATCCAATTGTTAAATCGATAGTACGATCTGAAAACCTGTTTCAGCTCTCATTCATTTTCTACTTGTCATAGCACTCCCATAAAACATTGATATCGAAAAGCGTCCCTTCTCTTTTTTTTTTTTTTTTTTTTTTTTTTACCCACTTGCATCAGGAAGTATCATCATGAAGCTGTTCAACATATCAAGTATGTCAGGAGCACCAGCTGCAGTTTCACGGGATAATATATCGAATGTACAATTCTCCATGCTTTCCAGTTTTCTAAATGTAAAGACATTAAAGAGACAAGAACCCCGCACACACACACACACACACACACCCACACACACACACACACACACACACACACACACACACACACACACACACACACACACACACACACACACACACACTCTTCCCAGCATGCTACCTCCCCCACATTGCCAATAAATGTGTCCAAAGCCATTTTCCATGAAATGCTAGTTTTAACCCTAGTGACCCCCCCCCCTCCCGCCCCCAATGTATACACAAAGGTGGAACCCCAACCCCCACTAGTAGAGTGCAATATGTGATATGAATCCTGCAAGAACACATCTCTTGTCATTTTAGCTGATTGGCTTGTGAAAATATGAGGTAGGATTAATTGAGTTACATAAGAGAGGCAAAATATACTCAGCATGTTGACAGTGCAATTTTACACCGCCGCAAACGACCACCATCATAAAACACTTTTTTTTTTTTGTATCTATCTCTCGCATTAGATTTTGTTAGATTCAACATGTGTATCTCATGGCTTGTCCACTGAGTCTCAAGGGTCATTAAGAACAACTTTTATTCTATGCAGGGAGTCTTCCACCGTCCCTATCATTCTTCATTCCATCAATGTGGGAATTCCCACTTCCAGTATTGACAACAGTCATCCATCACTTCATGGACGACCCCCATGAAGTCAATAATCTGCTGAAATGCACGAGGCTTTGGCTGTATTCATGTGACTCCTACTATAGGGCTAGCTTAGTGTGTTGGGATCAACAATGTGCACCTGACTCGGGTGCAGTTTTCCACCACAGTGAACCTGACCGTAAAATGTGACTGACACACTGCTGCAGGACATGAGCTTTGGTTTCATCAAAATGTTTGCCTTCTGAATGTCATCTTCACTTTTTTTTTTTTTTTTTTGGCAAAGATCAAAAAGGTGGCACAAACCGACATCTCTGGAAACTGTCCAGTCATTTGAGATAGGAGCCTGTGACGTTGCTTAAAATAGCATTTCCTACTACGATGGTTCACCAGTATTGATTTTCTAGAATGGTTATGATCAAATTGAACCCTTCGTGTTGGGTTACCTAATATTCATTGCGAACACACTCTACGCCCGAATCTCTCCTCATAAAATTCATGTCATTTCCGATATTTCAAGGTGTACTGGAGCTGTCTTTTGAGGTTGGCCATGGCGCAGGATTGTTGCCTTGGTGATCAAATGAAAATTGTGTACGCTGTTTGCATGTCCAGTATACGTCCACCAGTGCAATATCACATCATCTTGTCTTCGCCGACAACTACATGCAAAGTCACTGTGCATACGGCAGCACATGCACATGCACGGCATTGGGGGGACACTGCGGAACAAACCGGTGTGACTGAATTAAGCGGGAATCGTAAACCGTGGCGCCTTGAGTTGACATGGCATGCATGGCTGCAGTCACGTGCTGTTTGCACTCGGTGTGATATTTCTTCATCAAAAGCTGCTTTGTGCTTAAACTGATAAGTTTTCCTGCCCTCGTATGACCTGACATCTCCATGAGAAGCCAAAGGAAGAGAAAGATTCATCTTGATCTAACATGCCCCTCATTTTCTAACGCTTGTCTGTGAGAGTGACTTGCGAGCGCCGCAGGCTTTGAAGCCCACCATGCGCAGTGCTCACTAGAAGTTTTCTCAGTCTTTGGCATCACAGATTTTTGTGTCGGCTTGATTAAATATACATAGGGACCATTTATTATGTATAACGCTGTTCTCAAAGTGTATAAAAGTAATGTTCATCATTTTGTATTGTAGCATACTCGGAGCTACCTGCAGGGTAGATACTTGATTTGGGAAGGAGAACAGCTGATAATTCAGAAATGTTTAAATGAAGTCATCATGGCATATTTTTTGTTGTTGTTGTTAGTTAGAAATGTGTTGACATTGTAAGATAATGCACCTCTATGTTCTTTTGCTACTCTCTTTGATGCTGGTTAGAATGAGACCACACTCTTGCTGGGGCGACATCTTCTTTGCGCTTTCACTTTCCAAAAATGAAGATCAAACCTGAGAAGGCGGCGTTGCGCAGGCAAGGTACAACAGTTTTTGTTTTATTTTTTGGAGGGGGGGGGTGTTCTCTCTCTCTCTGTCAGTGTGAAGAGAGCGGCTTTTCTCTTCATTGTGTCTGGCATGTCGCTGCTTTGGGCTGCGCTTACTGAGGGCATGTTTAGTTTCACTTCCTTCCTCTATTCTGTTTCCTGATTTTCTGTGCTGCTGTGGGAGATGTGTTCGGCTGTTGTAATAGTTGCGACAATGTTCTAGAATCTTGTATTTCTGGACAAGAAGGCAACGGCAACCTCCCAAGCACAGGTATTGGGAGAAAAAAAATACAGGTTGAGACTTTCGGTTGATTCATGACCGACCTAAGTTTCATGAATTTGAGCTCTTAACTATCGCTAGTAAAAGTAAAATGTGGCGGTTAATGTGGTTGTCTAGACATTATAATTGAACAAATACAGCCGTAAAACAGTGATCAAAGAGTGTCATTTTTGCTCTGAAGGCCATAACTGCAAATTTGATTCACTCTGTTGTAAATGTTTATAGCATATCTTGTAAACGAACATGATTGTATACATCCTCGTGTTCACATACACAACATATGGCTCATCAATTTCAGGTACATTTTCACCACAAAATAAAGCAACTAATTTCCTGAGCGGAAAAACACATCCGAGCTACTTGTCATAATCGAGTGGTTCTTTGCAAACAAGTAGCCTGCTGACTCTGCTGTTGTAGCATGGCTCCCTTTCTTAGCAAACTCAAGCACATGCGACTCACTCGAACAGAAAAAGAAATGTCGCAGAATGAGAAGCAACTTGTCCCAATGGCAAAATCAAACCTCTGATGCTTTAATTACGCAGCCAACACAAGCACAGTTGGGACAAGCCCCTTCAGGGGTCTTTTTCATCCTTGGATCTATGACTCGAAATAGAGAGACCCAGACAGTCTCTTTGTAGGCCAGTCCCATCATTGCCTTTGTCTTTCCATCTTGAAGGTCCCTTGGGTAAGGCCGCAGTGGCGTCACATGAGGCGTTATTGGCCAATGACAAAATAGCTGCCAGGGGCCCCCATGAATTATGCGTAGAAAAGGGGAAATTCAATTCCACCCTCAGTTATGTTAAATGTTGCTTGGTGAAGAGGATAGCTGACACTGATTTCCAACTCAATAGAGGTGACCAAAGTCAGTACTAATACAGTGCCAACGTGTGCATGAATTTTACTCTAGCACAGTATTAATATTCAATGTATTAAGGAACATCCGATTAACGGTGACATGAAATAATAAATGATGTCACCATGTGTCCTTACACTTGCACTCGATGTAATTTCCAGCCATGTTTCCACAGCCACCAATGTCGCCCCACATGTAGCACCATTACTGGCTCCCAGTGTGAGTAAGCCATTCAACCATGCATAAAAACAAACTCTGCCTATAAATAACCCAATCGTAGTCAGCTCATGCAATGTGCATAAATACGACATTACAGTTCTTTTACAGCATGATGTTTTACAGCATTGTGTGGTAACTGACACAAAGCACTAAGAACCACTCACACTGATGTTTACGTCCGCACTTGCAACTATTAGCTGCAAGCTTAACTTCGTTCAGTAAATGCTTCTCTTCTTACAACCTCAATCAAGTTTTGTCTGGGTAAAAGGATCCTTCAGTAGTTGTTTCCATCGCCATTGATGCCATTAGAATTGCAAATGCTGATCTAAATTGTCCACTTGACCCGCTGGAGCTGACAAGCGGATACTCTGTTCGATTGTGAGAGAACTAACTGCGGGTTATATTGACCCGGCCACCGTGCCATTGTGTTTGGAGAGCTTTTTCCAGGAAACTAGCCTCATACGACTCTCCATCCACGTGACCCTACATCAATGCATATGATATTATCTATATCAAATGGTTGTTACTGGGCCAAAGTAGAGTAGCTCTGCGGGCTTCGTAGCTGCGTTTCGCAGTCACCGTGTGTGGTCACTGAATCCAACGCTCAATATTAATCTGGCCCGCTCTCACTATTGAGGTAGATGCTATCTGACAAATAGGAACCATGTGGCCACAGCTCTCTATCGTTCCGACGACTGCAGACAGTGCATGGACATCTTTAACAGTGGCACTGATTTACTCAAACTCTTGGTTGTTGTAGCCTTCACAAAACCACAGACTAAAATTGCGCCGAGGGTTTGTTTTCTTCATTATGATGAGACTCGCCACAAAAATACACATTCTTGGAATCAACCCCTTGATGACTGCCACTTTGAATCTTGTAGAGTACAAAAAAAAAACCAATCAAAATCACATTCACACTTTGCCTTAATCCACCGTGTATCTTTATCACCCATACACTGACTGGAGAGCATTTTATTGTAAATGTTCAAAGATGCCCAAAGAGAAATATAAAGTAACCGAATGAACCCAAAACATTTACAGACTTTAGGGGATTATGTGATATGATTGCTCTAACTGGCAGCAAATTTGACTCACTTCATATCGAATTTGAAGTGTCACAAAAACAATAACGGGCATGAGATGTTCCGTTATTTCATGAAAAAAAAGATTGCGGAGGCGTTGACTATAATGCACCCAAACTGAAGACAAAGTTATGATTTTCTTGAAGCTAACGTCCAAATGGTGAGCAGTTTTATGCCGAATTCTTTCACCACTCTCCCGTGCACATGCGGATCGACGAAAACGTTGTCATACGTTTGTTTGTTTGCAAAGAGATCAAGGGGACCCCGAAATGCGCATGACTGTTAACGAAGTCTGGCGCCACGATGCCATTTGACGGCGTAGCAGCGGACGCGACGTTTCTCTTCTCGTACCTGTGACATTTGAGGTCGCAGGTTGATCTCCTTTAGATTGATCGACTGGGGCCTGAGGTTGTTGAGGAGGTGGCAAAGGAGCACTCCATCCCGGAGGGTTTGCGCCAAGTCGAATACCTGCGCAGTCTCCCATGTCACCCGATGGTTTGCTGGAAGCACCTTGCAGTTGATCAACCACAGCGCGCACTGCCTCCAATACTCCATCATTACTACTCTCGCTTGAGCCGACGGCAGGACGAATTTCGGGTATTTGACAAGTGGGCTGGCTTGGGTGGTGCGCTTTAGAGCGTGTCCATGTTCCCTCACGATGAAAACGGAGCAGGACCACGATCGCAGAGGGATGGGCTGCAGTCGATGTGAGCTTGACAGCCTTGTGTGCTCGTACGACTGGATGGAGTGCACCCACTCTCTCTCTCCCCCTCTCTCTTTCTCTCTCTCGGTCTCTCTCTATTTCTCCCTCCCCCGCTGTCTCTTCCCTCCCCCTCATCCTCTTCCGCTTGCAACTGCATTACATTGCAGAAGAGCAACAAGACGCTCAGACTCCTGCCTGTAGTATTAACCTAATGCTGCCCCCCATATTTGTGCCCAGTAATAAGAGTAGAAGTGGTGGAAGTAACCAAGTGCAAATACTTCGTCACTGGTTACTGGACTTGAATTTGCATTTCTGCTTTTGAGGTGCCCAAGTGTCTGTAACGGTTGCAAGAAATACCGCTCATGACTAATTAAACATTTTTTTTAGATACCATTGGCGGTTGAGCTGGACAAACCTATACTTTTAAGGCCAAGAATTGTAATGCGTATAGCTGCAGATCCTGAATGACTGCTTTATATGTTTTTCTTGATTCAATTCACCCCCTCACAAATTGTCACTGGCCCCATATGCATGATGTCTTTTGACAATGAAACCCTTTTAGGCCTCCTTCCCCATCTACTACACCCGACCAGTGTCAATTAACAGTCTGACGACGCTATTGTTTCCCCTGTGAGCGAACACAGCGGTTCCTGTTTACGCTATCGTCCGACGACAAAAAGGTCATTCAGAATTTGTTCACTACCAAGCTCATTACCACGCCTATTAACGCTGATTAAATTGATACAGTGAGTACCATGTCATAGCTTGGGAAGAACCCCTCCATTAGATCTCGATTGATGATGTAGGCCATGATGTAGGTGTCAAACTCAAGGCCCGGGGGCCAGATCTGGCCCGCCACATTATTGTATGTGGCCCGCGAAAGCAAATCAGACATGTCAACTTCTGTGATGCTTGCTAAAATCTCTACCAAAATTCTCATATGTCATAAAAAACAGACATACTGTAAGCATTTTCTTGTAACCAAACCCCTCATTACAGTAACAATAGTTAAATAAACCGTTATTGACTTTTTTATTTGGTTTCAGTTATAACGGCCCTCCAAGGGAAACGGTAACTAAAATGTGGCCCACGACAAAAATGAGTTTGACATGCCTGATGTAGGCTATTACCGGTAGACGCGGAAATACGGAAACTTATGATTCTACCAAAAGTTTAAAATGTGTAAGTGTAATTTTAAAGTGTCATCGGTTGGTTTTCAGTGCATTTTACGGGAATAGAAACCGCTTCACAGTTGGGTCATTTATTGACATTTCATTAGAAATGCTTCTGAATTTAAATAAGTAAATCTAATTCGATTTTAAGATCTTTAAGAAGATAAAAAGAGATGATCACAATATGTTATATCCCCCAAGTATTAACGGCAAGAAAACAATCCAGTTCCAATAAAAAAAGCAATCTCAAGCGAAACTGTTAACCTCGTGACAGAGAATAAGAATATAAAGGATCTCCTGGTTTCTTCTAGCATTCCAGAAAAGAAACAGAAACAAGAGAAGAAAACCGCAACTGCGTTACTTGAACTTTGCAGAAAGGAAAGCATTTAAGGAAGTAACCGTGAGCGCCATGAAGACTGTGTGACAATTTATCCCCCCCCTCCCCCCATTGCATTTATAAACAGCAGCTGAGCACACAGGCTTGTGGAAACAATGCATGTGCATATTAGCCTCCAGATTATGCTGTTGTAAACACATCCATGTGCTGGAACTCCTCATCTCCTCTCTGTTTCCTTGCAACTTGGCTCATAAGACTTGCCTTTGTGCTTATGCAGATGTTTTGATGAAAATTAGCGCTGTAACCATTTAAATTGAAACCAATCTTGGTTAACTTTCAGTCATCTGGCGCTATCTTCCATCAGATGCCATGGCTGGCATAGCGCGGATGACAGGAAAGGTGACAGGCGGCCCGGATGCTGATGTGCCGCTTAACACCCTTCTCCTGTTACAGCTTCTTCGACCACACTGGAAGAGCAGCCATTCAGCAGGAGAATTATCAGCATTCATTGGATTAATGTAGGACAGGGGCTGAAAGGTAACACGGTAGCCCAAGAGCAATTTAACCTTGGTCTTTCAAGCACGTTTTCATTTGGATTTTTTTTTTGTGTCCACATATCGTTGTGATGAAAATACTTGATAGGTTTTGGCATTATTAGCCCCCTCCCACTGTCCAGCCAGATGCTCATCGCACCAAAATGTATCCATCACCCATTGTCATTGATAGATGTCCAGCCTTTTGTGTGTGTGTGTGTGTGTGTGTGTGTGTGTGTGTGTGTGTGTGTGTGTGTGTGTGTGTGTGTGTGTGTGTGTGTGTGTGTGACTTGATCTGGATACAGTGCAGGATCTATTGATGTATTCACAGCATTGAGAGGCAAGCTATCACCCTCCCTCCATTTCCTGTTTTTTTTTCCACTTTAAAATACTGTATTTATACATGCCATTTATAGTCAATGTATTTTTTAAAACGACATAACCCAGTATCTTTGTTGCATTGTTACTATATTCTTTGCGAGCATCGCAAGGTACAACTAGTAGAAAACACAGACGGCTTTCAGTAGCCGTGCCTTTATTTGAGTTTGTGTTCATTGTTGTTAACCGGAATTGATTTGGTTTGCTGAAAGGGCCATCAGAGAATTTAATTGCCCGGGGTCCCCAGGAGAGATTTGGGACAAATGGAGCCTGTCCAGGCCTTGCGGTGTCTCATCCGAGTGGAATCACCAATGGGGATCAGCTGGGAAAGCATCAGGATGGAGGCAATGGAGTGGAAGGTATACAGAAAGAGTGAGCGTGACGCATCAGATTGGCTTCTCGTCGCCTTCTGGACAGGCTGTGAAAGCTACTTCAATATGCCATCATTGGTTACTATCTATCTCAAGGGTTTAAAAATTGATGACATATAAAAGCATCATTAAGACATATTGGACCCACGTAGACTAAACTTACCACATCCTCTGTTTTGCCATTGGAGCTTCAGAATCAGTGGGCCAGTGGTACCCTCCCCCTAGTTTTGAGGAGGCGGAACGGACAGTGTTTCAAAACATGTCAAGTGGACTACGACAAGGTCACAAAGAGACTCCAAGGTAAACATGAGTGCATTTATCTTTTGCAATGACGCATTGTTACACTCCTATTAGTCATGAACATGGACTGTGCTGAGCAGGCCGTGTTATTGAGGGAATCGTGTTTTTGGAATGTTGGTTCTCACAGTTCTTTGTGGAGTGTCAATTTAGCTCCGAAAGATTGTAAAAACTTCTGTGCAATTAATCGATGTCCCTTGATACCATGTTTTAGTACCAGGTGAACCGTTGCAGTATTTTACTTCAGTTGCTCATTCTCCAACGCTGTTGAAAGCAGATGGCCTTGAGTGTGCGAGAGAGAGCCATTGGGGCCATTGTAGGGGCAGCAGTCGCAGATGCAGCAGGTAAGATAAAATATGCAGTCATGATGCGGGGAAGGAATTGCTGTCACGACAGAAATTAGACCTCTTTGTTTCATTTACAAAACACTGATGGTATTTGTTGAACTACTATTTTGCTATGCAGCTCTGAAGAAGATTCATTTTTCGAGCTAATTCAATTTGGACAATGATCTTTTTGCATAAGATAAAAACCAAATGAAGTAGACGTTTCATAACTTAGTTTTTGTTTTATTTTGTGCCACAAGCTAGACAGACGTCTGTCAATGGTAGATGCAGTTTGAGACATCTGTTCAAGCTGATAAGAAAGAAGGGGTGGCTCTCAAGACATTTTGACTGCAAGTTGATGGAAAAGGACTCCAGGGCTCTTAAATAAATAGCGAAGAGCTTTCGGTGGTTCCAGTTACTTTCCCGCAGCTCGTCGTAATAGACTCATATGTGCTCTCTTGTTTTATTGCCTGTGTGTGTGCTGCATGTGTGTGTTCTCCAATGCAGCCCAGCCCATGCACTGGATTTACAATCTAGACAGACTCAGAGAAGTTCTCGCTGACCTGGAACCCACACCAGAGTTTCGTGCCGACTCTGCAAATCCTTTCTACCGCAGGAAGACAGGCGAGCAGACGTGCTATGGCGACCAAGCTTACGTCCTGTTGGAATCATTGAGTCAGTGCGGAGGTACACGACTGAGTCAGGCGGGACAATGCGTCATACGTTGTCATAACATTTTTTTTGTAAAGACTCAAATGTGTCATCACCATTGTGAACCATGTCACTGGGAAATGAGAGCATGAAAGAAATTCCACATCATTTTAAAATACACGTTACGATATAATTGAAGACAATCAATTTCCAATTGGGATAAAAGTGAGTGAATTTCAGCAAGCTGCAAAGGCGCTTTGCTTTCTTGTGTGTCGGCAGGTGTCCATGTGGACGATTTGACTCAACGTACCTACAAGTTTTTTGGCACAGGGACAGTGTACGACTTGCCACTCAATGACCCTTACCGCAAGAAAGGAGGTACAGTACATCTTCACAGTATTTTGCATGTAAGTGTCGATTCCAACATTCCTGTCAGTGGCTGCACAACAGCCACAGGGATGCACAAACGTCCATAAAAATATTCCATTTTTTAAATAAGTAACATTTTTAATTAGTAATCACAGCGGCATCGTCATTATGGAGCAGCACACCAAGACAACAGCTTCACTTCAGTTAGTTACATGGCATCAAAGGCAAAGAGAGACAGAAACTATTTCATGAGTTCATCATTCTTTTATTGACACAACAGTACCCATTGATAAATATCAATCCATTAAAAAATTAATATGAAAAAAAATGCTTGAATTTTCCAGGCCCCAAAGCCGTCCTTCCTATTGATGGTCCTTGGAGGCATGGGAGCCTCAAAGCTTTCTTGAGAAATGTGGATGCTGGCAAAGAAGAAACTGGTATGTAATAATAATGACAATCATAATAATAATAATAATAATAATAATAATAATAATATAATGGACAGCACGGTGGTCGACTGGTTAGCATGTCGGCCTCACGGTGCAGAGGTGCAGGGTTCGATCCCGGCTGCGGCCTTCCTGTGTGGAGTTTACATGTTCTCCGCATGCCTGCGTGTGTTTTCTCCGGGTATTCCGGTTTCTTCCCACATTCCAAAAAAATGCATGGCAGGGTGATCGGGCTCTCCAAATTGTCCCCAGGTGTGATTGTAAGCGCGAATGGTTGTTTGTCCACGTGTGCACTGTGATTGGTTGGCAACCAGTTCAGGGTGTACCCCGCCTACTGTCTGAAGACAGCTGGGATAGGCTCCTGTACCCCCGTGACCCTTGTGAGGAAAAAGCAAATTTGAAAATGAATGGATGCATAATAATAATAATAATAATAATAATAATAATAATAATAATAATTTCTCTATTTTGAGTTGTGAGCTGTTTGCATGTGTTTTTGTTTGAGGCTGTGACGAGGACTGTCAAATGGACGGCATCACCAAGCTGGCTCCAGTGGTGGCCTTTTATGCTGGCCAAGGCGACATGCTGGAGAAAGTGGAGAAAGTGATCAGGGTGACCCAAAATAATGATATATGTGTGGCTGTGACATTGGCTGCAGCTAGGTAAGGAAAATGTTGAACATACACACACACACATTATCTTAACATTTGGTT
Organism: Hippocampus comes; assembly: GCF_001891065.2. Lineage (NCBI taxonomy): Eukaryota > Metazoa > Chordata > Actinopteri > Syngnathiformes > Syngnathidae > Hippocampus > Hippocampus comes. The sequence goes on from NW_017805137.1 coordinate 704,650, forward strand.
TCTCATTGGAGGGAAAGTTGTAATGCTCCACCATTTTGTCTGTTTTATGAATGTGGTCAGGATTTTGGAACATTTCATTCTGAATGGTCCAAGTCCCAAAGCTCTGGAAGCAGTTTTGGCTCAGTTGAATGATCCGCAAAGACAGAACCCTCAAGAGCTCGATAATGTTGTCATCGGTAAGACTACGTTTGCCCTTCAAAACATCCATTTGAGGGCATATCCACACTCGGCCACTGGAATGTGCCCGTTAGCGATTTCCTCTCCAGTTTTCTGCTGGCCTTTTAAAAAAACATTTAAACATTCAAACTCAATCTCAGTCGGCATCATGGCCCATCAGTTCCGCAATCTTGCAACACGTTAAGCCTACCTTAATTTTCTCATCTCTCTGCGGAAGCACATCTACACCAGGTGAAGAATAACCTGGCCAAGACGTCCCAGCAGCTCATACCCGCTCTCTTCACAAACACATGAGGTAAGCTCGTCAGATAGTCTGATGACGTGGCGAAACTCTTCTACCCCTCTGCTCCGGCCTTTCATCTTCACACTAATGATCGCCTTTCAACTGCCTTTTTTATTTTCTCCTTCCTACTGCGTTGAGTTTTACGAGGGTAAAAGGCGCAGACAATAAATGCTCATGTAAAAACCTCTGCCTTGGGAGGGTAGTCATGATGTGCAACTAAATTGCGGTTCTGTCCAGCTTTGCCCGGTGCATTCCAAGGAGCGCTACATGGAGTCCTGACGGCGAGCCAACTGGATGAAGCTGTCAGGGACACCATGCGCTGCGGGGGGTGCACCGCCAGCCGAGCCTCCTTCATCGGAGCCTGCTTCGGGGCACAGGTAATAGCGCTGAGCAAAGAACTAACCACGTTTTCAAAGGAAGGGTGTTAACTTTCATTCCGGACTGAGTTTAATCATGTTCACGATATCATTACGAATATAGAATGCTTACCAAGATTCTTAGACAGCTACCCAGACTGATGTTTTTTTTTTTTGTTTGTTTTTTGTGCGCTGGCACACCAAAACTAGAGAGCACAGACCTTCGTCAGGGCCAAGCAACAGCATCACCAAAATTCCCTTATCCCGAACAAAATTGAAATCTCTCTTCCGAAGCGAATGCACCGTCACGCTCCAAACATTCACGCAAGTCAGTTTGGCAGTTTTAAAAACACACTACACTAGCCTGCAATTAATTCTGCATTTGAACTACAAACCTGTCTTGTATATTTCAAGGCTGCTCAGTCTGGAGACAGTCGATCTCGAATGCAATACCTCACTGTTACCTCCCCATTGTGAATATGCGCGCGCATGTTACATCAATTGTCACGCTTTTATGGTCTGCACCAAAGTTTAAAATGGCAAAGTGTCAAACTACCCCGTTGAGAAAACGCTGTCAGAGAGGCAAGAAAATGTAATCTTAAAAAAAAAAAAAAACTAAAGAAAAAGGAAGGAAAGGCATTAGTGCTCATTTTGTACCTGGGAAAATCGCCCAAAACACAGAAAATCTGTACTTGTCACACTTTTGCATGAATCTCGCATCAAGAATCAATTACACCGGGACCTTTCACAAATCAAAGCAGCGTATTGCAAACATGCTGATTTGGGCTCAGTACACGTTTTCTTGAGCGACACAAAAGCCACTTTAATTCAGTTCTCCATCATCAGTTTCGGAAGAGTAAACGCTGATCTGGCCCGTTTCCGTTGTGGGGGTGTGTGGGCGGGATGGCGGTAGCTGCGTCAGCTGCAATGACATCATCGCAGCATGACACTGTGTAACTTGCCAATAAATTCAGCAAAGAAAAGGACACACAGTAAACAAAGGACAACAGTAGAAGAGAACCAGCATTTTGGTGTACTTTCTCTTTGGCGCTTAGTTGCTTCATATAAAAGAAGATAAGCTCATGTCCTCCGATTTCATCCCATTTGTCGTATGGAGAATTCTCTTTTGACCAATCAAGAACATGCAAACTCCAATCATGAAATTGTACCTATTTTAGGGGTGTGCCACTTTTTGAAAGCAACAAACAAAAAAAATGTTATGCAGTGAAATGAATTTGAGCCTTAATTAAACGTGTCAGTCAGTCTTGTTTTTAATGTCTTTGCAGACTGGCCTCCAAGGAATCCCTGAATCTTGGAAGAAGAAGACACTTCGATACCCTCGGCTGCTGGAGCTAGTTGAAAATATGTTCCAAAAATCATGTTAAATTGCAGTTAATCATTGAGTTTGCCTTGTATGATCCACGACTATTAGTTGGGGTTAGTGCCTTCTCCTGCTATAATATTCACTTTCCTCAAGTTGCAGATGTGCTTTGAAATGACAATTCATGACAGTCTCATTTTAAAAGTCTCGGACTGAATGAGACTCGAATCTGTTTGTCATGTCAAAGTCGCATTATGTAAGAAGAAGGGAGTCTGTGCCAATTGCTTGAATTGGGTCAGAAGAGCCTTGAAAACCATCAATTGCTAATAAAGGATAGTGTTACTTGTATGTGCATGATGTTTTAATTGAAGTTCCCAAGTGCAAGATGGAAAGCTGAGGTTTCTTGGGGTCTGGAAACATCATGTTTTTTTTTGCTGAAGTGAAGAATTTGTTTGGTTTTTGTCTTTCCACTCCACGGAGCATGTTTGGTTATTGAGACGCGAACGAGCAGATTTACTACTGGAAGAAGTCAAGACTGAAAATAATGCTTCCCTCAAAGGAGCTGTTCTGCATTCCGAAAAGTGCTGACTTCTATCTTCATTCATTTTGAGCACACATTACATATGTAAAATAATTTTCAAATTATATATTCAGACCCATATAACAGCTGGTTCATCTTTTGCCTAACAGAATCAGTTTGAGTCTTTCTTTCCAAATTGATGAATTGATTTGATACTAAGCGCTGTATTTACTTGCATTATGGCTGCAGGAGTTGTTTATATGTATGCATGCATGGCCATACATGCATGTAAATACGTTCATATACACGTATGCATGTATGTCTATTCTAATGGTCAAAAGTTTAGACCATCGAAACATCTGTGTGGTCTAAGAATAACACACAAATGAACCTAATGATGAATAAACTTCCACAACATTGTTTAGCTGGGGAAATAGGTCACTGCTGAGAGTGCACAGGTAACAAACAGAAGGGAAGTCATTTGATTTCTCCCTGTGCCTGACTTCCTCCTACACAGCAGGTAGGCTGTGCATGTCTGGCATAATTATATCCAGACCTGAAGAGTTGTTTTTTTTCCCCAATCTGCCAAAATCCAATTCCGCAAGGTAGCTTTTCTAAGAAACGGAAGGAGGGTTATCAAATTGTGAAGTGAAAAGATTGCCATCCTCCCCGTGTCAATATCCTGGTAAATTCCAAAACAGCTCTATCCTGTGCCTTAAATTTGGCATCGACAAGGTACAGAGAAAGATCTTGAAGCTGAGTTACTACACCACTTTTGCATGTTGTTGCAATTGGAAAGGTCGGAGTCGAGCCTTGACAACAAAAAACACCCACATCCACTGACATGAGACAGATGAGTCGCCCACTACTCCCTCGTGAACCCACCACCTGGACTTCATATAGAAGTCATGAAAATACCATTATATGTTTACAGCTAATGCCAGCATACAATATTTTGAAGGGGGGAAAAAGACAGGGAGGGATGATGGTCAAAAGGTCAAACGTTCACGGCCATGTCATGATGATGGTGGACAGTGTGGGCTACTGGTAAGCACGTCTGCCTCCCAGGTTTGAGGTTCCGCATTTGAAGCATGGGTCCGTCTTTCTTGTGTGCATGTTTGTCCTTGCATGATTTTCTTCCTTCCGCATAACATGTTAGGGTGATTGAAGACTCCAAATTGTCCATCAATTTGAAGGCGAATGGTTGTTTGCCAATATGTGATGGATAGCGACCAGTGCATGGTGGAGGGCCAGATGCACGGATTGTGTGGGTGTGATGAAAAAAAAATCACAGTTGCCTGTCTAATGGCAGAGAATGGAACCTATGGTATGTTATTAGCTTCTGTTTTATTTTACGTTTCCTGTGGATTATTTTATGTGTTTACATGTTCTGATGATGCCATTTTAAATAAAAAATACGAATAGGTTACCTTTTGAAATATAACAAAAGACAATTCTTTTAAAATTCGAAACGTATGTAAGTCGCTCCAACGCAGCACTTTTTTGCAACGTTACGCAAAAAAAATAAAATAAAAAAAAATAAAAATAAAAAAAAAATAAAACCCGCTTTTCAAAGCTTAGCGTGTGAAACAAGCGAGAAATGCCAAAAGAACCTTCAGCTGTTTCGAGCAACCGAAAGACCGCATGCGCAGTTTCAAGGCCAACTGTCAGATTGCTTTGGGCGGAAGGGAACTCTCTTGGTGTCGTATCATCTTGGTTGCATTCAACAGCTGGGTGGAACTCCCGACAAAAACTTGCTTCAGTGACGTTTTCAAAAGAGATGGAAATTGGACCGCTTTGAAATAACCCTTCCGTAGCATCAAGACTCACTTCTCCTCGTTGTCATGGATTTTAATGTCAAGCGGCTAGCTGCAGACGCGGGTACCTTCCTAAGTCGTGCTGTGCAAGTAAGTTTTTTCAACGCTTTGCTGGTGGACGTGGTTGCTAACAAGCTGCTAGCTTCCACCCAGATGAGATACCTTTGAAAATGTCGTAACCTTGGCATTGACTGTGTTACACAGTTTGATAAACATGGAGATGTGTGTCTTACAACCACGTTACACCAGGCCATGCAGCACGGCAATGTTTTTGTCCATTGGTCAGCAGTAGGTTAACATCAAAACAGGCCGCTAAAAAAAAGATAATGCCGTGTACAGTACTCTTCATTAGCTGCACGCATGACGTTGATTTGCGTCCAGTTGATAATACAAGACTGAAACATTCCAGTCCAGAAAGTAGGCTGGGTGTTATGTGCATTAATCATTTGGTTTGGAGTTTGATGTGTATTTCGCTCTTTTAAAAGTTCACAGAAGAGAAGTTTGGCCAGGCTGAGAAGACAGAATTGGATGCCCATTTGGAGAATCTTTTGGTAAGAGCTGAGACCACCAAGCAATGGACAGAAAAAATCATGAAGCAGACCGAAGTCTTATTACAACCCAACCCAAGTAAGAACATGTTCTTTATTACAAATTAAATACAATAGATGAAATCAGTTTGTGGTACGTGCAGAATCATTATAGTCTGTGACGAGCAAGAGGTGTAAAGTTGGAGCTCTAAATATTGTACATCTACATTCAGGATTGGTGTGTGACATCTGTCAGCTCAGCTGTGCACGCTCCTCAATTCGCACCATTTTACGGCAAAAACACAACAAACCACCTGGTGTTATTAGTCTTGGACACAGACAAGTGGATTTGTATTTTTTTTCACTAGTTGCTTTTTGCATAAATCATGCTGTCAGGAGATTTTTTTTTTCCGTGTTCACTGTGTTGAATGTTACAGTCTCGTACATTCCCCCCTGACTGTCTCATGACTTTGTAATTGAGTTTCCCTTGTAATTTCCAGATGTCCGACTTGAGGAATTTGTGTACGAGAAACTGGAAAAAAAGGCTCCAACGCGAATGAACAACCATGAACTGTTGGGCCAGTCCATGATTGACTCAGGAAATGAATTTGGTCCCGGGACTGCTTATGGTGATTATCAATTGTGTATATTTTTGGTACACATGGTACGTGCTCTGTATCATCCAATCAGCGTTCTGCAGGGCTGAGTTACAGCACTAGTTTCTAGATTGTACCGTCTCCTGTCCTGTGCAATAATGGGAGTGATGGTTTGTTTGTGCTGCTCACTATTGTAGGAAATGCTTTGATAAAATGTGGCGAGACCCAGAAGCAAATCGGCGGTGCAGAGCGAGAGTTAATTCAAAGTTCTGCCATCAATTTCCTGACCCCTTTCAGGAACTTTCTGGAGGGGGACTTCAAAACAATCCTGGTGAGCTGGTAGTGGAGGATGCCATTCTCTACCCTTTTCATGCAATTTCAACAACAATCTAATCTTAGATAATTCACACAATGGTTGTATCACTCTTGCTCTGGAGTCAGTAAATTCGACCTCATTGCTCACGTGGGTCAGTACAGTATACTGTTTGCTTTATTTTTTGTCTTGCAAATGTTTTGACATTTTCAAAAACATTTTTTCATTCCATTGACATTAGACCATCTACTTTCTAAAGGGAAAACACATCAAAATCATTAACTTGTTTTGCATGTACCTGGAAATTGTAATACATAAGTTTCTGTTCATCATTTCTTTCCAGAAAGAACGAAAGCTGCTGCAGGTCAAGCGTTTGGATCTGGATGCAGCCAAAACGAGACTCAAGAAGGCCCGCATGGCTGATGCTCGAGCTGCTGTACGTATGTCTTGTCAAATATTGCTTTTACTGCAGTGTTCTTTTACAACTGGGTGTCTTGGTGTTGTTTCAACATTGATCAGCCTTCAAAAAAATGTTTCTTCCCCAAAAATATGAGGCAATATCCTCTTCAAAGAAGGAAAACTACCGGGGCCTCGAAGGCAGTATGAAGTCACATGACTGTCAACGGGTACATGCGACATATTTGGACTTCCCTTTTCTTGTCACTTATTCATTTGCAACTTCACCGGCGTCACTCCATTGTATTCATCCGGACCACATTTGCACAAAGTGTTTTCGCCGTGATCTTCACGTTCCCTTAAGTGACGTCTCAATGAAATGACAAAATCGAGGACTGCTGTCATTTTGGAGTCATTACTCTGAACATTTGTCCCTCCTTCCTCCTCTGTACTTCTCCTCGATGGGAGCTCTGGTGGGTGGAGCTAACATTTAAATAATAGAGCAAGGATGGATGACAGAGGAGGTTGCTAATTAAGAAATCTGATAATAGATGAGGTCGCGTCATCACAAACCGGTCTTCTCCGTGACTGGATTTAAATCAACTCAGATATTAGCAAGAGTGTCCAAGGTTTGCGTGGAAGTTTTCGAACATCGCAAATGGATTACGTGAAATGATGTGTTCCAGAGCCTGAGTGGTGTTGAGAATAGCCGCGTTTTGTCACACAAAAGCAAATCACGCCGCCAGTCTTTAAATCTAATCCGGAGTGACTTAGCAGCTCTCGCTCTAACTTTTGTTACTGTTTTTAAATTGCAAAGCTGCAGATGTGAGCAGAGGAAGTGACAGAGGTAAGTGGAATGCTGGAGCCATGTTTGACCTTAAAAAAAAAAAAAAGTCCCAGACACACATGCACGCACGAAAGCCATCTCCTCTCAGAGTAATATCCTCTGTAGTCACACTTGGACTTGTGTAAGATTGATAAGAGGCAAAAGCTATCATTAGAGTCCCTTACTTCGAGTACCACTTCACATGTAGACTGTAAGCTTTGGAGACAGCGGTGCCATTGTCGCCCTCATCAACACATATATTGATAGACCCAATAAGTCACCGTATGGCCGGTCCAGGTGATTCCTTTTGAGTGTCAGGATGCGGGAAGGGAAACCCATTTTACGAGCCATTGTTCTTTCGATGAAACCAAATCCTCACAGTGTTTTTTTAAAAATATAATCGAACATGTTTGTGTCATTACAATTCCAAAATGCTGAGAGTGGTGTTTGCTTCCAAGCGTCAAAGTCTTGGTCATTTTTGAAAGCCGTCACGTATGCTTTTCGGGACCACAAAACACTTATCTCATGTGTTCTATCCCATGTGTCTATGGTGGAGTTCATCTCGAAATCACTTTTATCCTTTCCTGCAGGCTGAACAGGAGTTAAGGATGACTCAGAGTGAATTTGACCGTCAGGCTGAGATCACGCGACTGCTGCTCGAAGGCGTCAGCAGCACCCATGTGTGTATCTTGGCTTGCCTTCACACAACCTGTCACCTCCATCTCAGTCTCACAGCACATTTGAAAATGAAAAAAAAAAGACATTTAGACACCTAATTGCCAAGTGGGTACCCCACAAACCTTTTGGAATGAAGGGATCCTTGTGAAGTATAAAATGCATTTTCAGTGTTAACAGTTGCCAAAGCGCAAAATTGATGTGACTTGATTTTTGTATTTTTACTGCACCCAAACGCATTCGTCAAGTTGTTGTAACAGTAGCATCGAAGCAGCTGAGATAATGAGGTTATATAATGCGTCCTGAGTTCAACATAAATCGGCAGCCTTTTCATATCCTTCACACATTTCTTCTTGTGTGTAATCAGGCACACCACCTACGTTGTTTGAATGATTTTGTGGAGGCTCAGACGACCTACTATGCGCAATGTTACCAGTATATGGTGGATCTGCAAAAGCAGTTGGGAAGGTAAAATCACGCTCTGAACAATTCTACCATTGAATTCTTTTTCTTAGCGTCTCAGTCGTGTGTCTCCTCGCTCTCTCTCTCTCTCTCTCTCTCTCTCTCTCTCTCTCTCTCTCTCTCTCTCTCTCTCTCTCTCTCGCTAGTTTTCCTTCGTCATTCTCCAATAACAACCAGTCGTCAGTTACGGAAGGGGCCAGCATTTCAGTGCCCACCATACCAGTGTCGGCCTCCCTGCCCACCTCTTCCAGCCGTGGCGGCGCAGCCACCTCCGGTGGCTTCAGCGAATTGCGTATCTCCAGTGGCAGCCGCAAAGCGAGGGTCCTTTACGACTACGACGCGGCGAGCAGCAGTGAACTTTCCCTGCTGGCTGATGAGGTGAGCCACTCTTGTAGCTGTCTACAATACGGTCGTACCTTGACTGAGATGTGCCCTAATTTACGAGGTTTTCAAATTCGCAGCCATCACTTTTTATTTTCTTGGGGGCTCCCATAATGCAAGAAACACTATATGTGTTTGCAGGTTATCACAGTCAGCAGCGTGCCAGGCATGGATTCAGACTGGCTCATGGGAGAGCGAGGCAGCCAGAAGGGCAAAGTACCAATCACCTACCTGGAATTACTTAACTGAAACTTGCAAATAGCATCTTCAGTCGTGAGCTTATGCTGCCATGTCAGCCCTCTTCCATTCTGTTTTTATTTTTTATATATATATA
>NW_017805137.1:717347-756066 GCF_001891065.2 Hippocampus comes
GACAAAGATACAAACATGTATCAAATAAATCTGCTCACCTGCAATTTATAATGGCGCATTGTAGTCACCTTCGTGCACGAAAGTTCGTTCAATCTCAGCTGTTAGTTATTAGTTAGTCAGTTATGTCAGTTATTGATGGTTTTATATGCTCCTGAAATTAAGTGCTGCTTGACGAGCCTATACAGTATTGTGTTCATAATTTGTGACGTCACTGAAGGCCTAAGGTTGAAATGCACGGCCCGCCACTGTATTGGGAACATGCACATAAGGAAACTGTGGCCTAAAGGTGTGGATGTGACCTCGTAGGAGGTCACGCAGACCAGGTACAACCTTGAGATATGCAGGGATTTAAACCTAGCAGAACTTGGATTTCATCGAATTGATGTCATTCATCGCATACAAGCTAAGGCTGGGATTCTAACTGTTAAGGAAAACTTTTTCAAAGTAGATATCCAAACATATTTTGCATTTTATGACCAGACAGGGAAGCATAAACTGTGGACTGGTCACGAAAGCTGTCAATTTGTCGCACAAAAATGTTATATATAGGGAAGGATTTACAGCTCTATTCCGTAGAGACAAACGGCATTTAGCAAGTTGGGATGCGATCTCACATCCCTTATGATAATAACAATCCTGATATTAGGTTTCCGGAATAATCTGGATAGGGGTGGATCTCACAAACGTAGAAAACGATAAGATCTTTTGCACAAAAAAGGTCATTGACAAGACAAAAACGGAAGTACAGCAAACTACACTGGTGACAAAGAAACAGGACAAAACGAGACAAACCAAAAACGCTTGCAAAAGGCAAGGAGCGAGAAAAACGTAAATTTATATATATATATATATATATATAAAAAGTCAGGCTCCATTTTTAGTGAGGACACCTGAACTCGAAGCTGGAATCAGCTCGTTCAAGTGAACGAGGGGGGAAATGGAGTTGATATTTTTGCATGCAACTGCCTTACATTTCATTTTTTTTTTTTTAAGTTGCCTCTCTTCCATGCCTTTGTATTTGATATTAAGCAATTTGCAATGGGTGCCAGAACACCTTCCAAAGTTTTCCATGCATTTCTTTTTGTTTACATAATATAAATATCTATATACAGTATACACATCTCAGTTGCCTAAGCCTGTAAGTTTGGAGTCTCTCTCTACTTTGTTCACTGCTACCGTAAAGTAATTTTTTTTTTCCCTTAACACTTCATCCTGAAAACCAGGGTGATGCTCGTTCAGAATTGGTTTGACCATAATGAGATATTGTATTTAAGTTTATGAAATAGCAGTTGGCAACAGCTTTGTGAAGTTTGGCACAAGCTATGTGAGCACTTGGAACTTTTAAGTGCCAGATGAAATTAGTCGGGAACGAAATCAGTTTTATTCCAAACAAATTGCCAAACATTTTCAACAACTTTTAGTTTTTGTCCAAATCCAACAGTATTGAGATTGGCAATTTGTTCTACATTTTAGCCTCGACTCCTGTTACTTGATATTTATTGCTAATTGGAAAACTCACATCTTGAAAACTCAAAAGATGTGAACATCAAAATGTTCACATTTTTGTAGGGATTTGTCAACCCATGGCTACTTTATGAGATTAAGTTATTTGCTGGGTGTATAGTTGGCAAATGATAGTTTTATCGTATGGCACGTTGATCAATATGCTATCTTTGATATCTTCTGATATGATGATATCATCTGATATGATGGGTGTGGCATGGCTAACACATCATCCTTCCCCAACTGCATCTCGTCATGAATATGTTGTCTTTACAGTGTGGAAGCTTTAAGTATGCCATGACACATGTGCTATTTGTTTGATAAGATTTGTAAAGTGAATGCATTAAAAATTAATAATTAAAAAAGGAGGCCATTTTTACTTACACGTTGGAGTTTATTGGCGCTGAGTACTGAGGGTTTTATAACTAATTGTGATGTGTGCATGCAAAATCAGCCAGCAGGTGGCAGAATAATACTGTCTTCCTGATTGCGACAATTTTAAGTACATTTTAACGACATAGTGACAATCCGTGTACCACTCGTTTTTCAAAACAAAACTGAAAGAAAAAAAATGTTTCCTCAAACCCCCCCCCCCAAAAAAAGAAAATGTCGGTAAAAGGATACCTCAGCATTTTTCAATTTTCAGCAGTAAAATTTCATATTTAGTTTGAAGTTTCTAATGAATTTGATGACTATGAACACATTCTGCCACTTGCCGTCGACTGAAAATGACATCCTAAATCGGTGTAATTCACGTAACGACCAATCACGGCTCGCTTTGTGAGCTTGACCGAACAATTCCGTCGCTACACAAATTGTAGACAATGCTCATTTATGGCAGGCACTAGTTTGCAGTGCGGGCAGCACGGCGGAAGACGGGTTAGCGTGCCGGCCTCGCAGTGCAGAGGTCATTGGTTCGGTTCCGGTCTCCGGCCTTCCTGTGTGGAGTTTGCATGTTCTCCCTGTGCCTGTGTGGGTTTTCCCCGTGTACTCCAATTTCCTTCCACATTCCAAAAACATGCATGGTAGGATAAGTGATCACTCGAAATTATCCCTAGGTGTGAGTGTGAGAGTGGATGGTTGTTCGTCAATGAGTGTGCCCTACAATTGGCTGGCAACCAGTTCAGAGTGTACCCAACCTATTGCCCAAAGACAGCTGGGATAGGCTCCAGCACATCCGCAACCCTCGTGAGGATAAGTGGATCAGATAACGGATGGATGGATGGCTGGATGGATAGTTTACAGTGTAGTCGAAATTCCACACATTGAGAGGTGTTTCTATGTTTACCAATTGGAGCACTCAAATCAAACACTTAAGTATTTTTCAGAATTAATTTTTTGTGCCTTTTTCATGTCCCCTGGACTGAAGAACATTGATGCACGTTTGTCTCTTTCTGAAGTGTTGGCAGGGGAAGTGTGAGAAGATGCGTAGTGTGGTATCCTCTCGTGTGTCGGCATCCTAATGTGTGCCTCCCACTACTGCCACTGGCGCTTCATGCATTCCGTGCTCACAACTGTGAGTATAAAAACACACACGCAGACCCAGATACCCATTCGGAACACTGACCTACTTTGAAAGACCTGTTTCAATGGAGGCAGATTTACCCCAAATAGCCAAGTTGCAGGGTGATTTATTTCCACCATAGTATTTATTTTACACATTCATGCTAAAATTTAACAGCTTTGTAGTTACTTGGAAATATTTTCTATCAGCGGTGCACATTTCAGACAGAGTGAACTTGCAACCTGAGAAACACCCCTCTCTTCCACAAAAGCAAACAAACGATGATTCACTTCCTGGAGGTGCCCTGGATACCTTGTGTCCCATTACTTGAGTCCAATATATTCACTGCACAACGCAGTGCCCGAGGCTCATCTTATCTGGATAATCAACTCTCAATATTCTCACTTGGTCCTTTCATTTGTATTTGCAAACTCAAAGTGATGAAAATGTCGTAAATTGAACAGTTCATGGTTTGCACAATCATCCAGCATCCGAATGCAGACTCAGCAACTTCTCATCAGGGGCTTCCTCTTTCGACAAAAAGTAATTTTGAATGCGATAAATACATGTGGGTTGCATTTCTGGTACTGCTGAGAAATCAGAACAGTTATTCCAAGTTTGGTGAAATCTCTCAAAATGTATTTATTTGCGTGAAAATCTCTTGTCAACCATGTCAAAATGACCACCAGATAAATTCGTTAGGGAGTAACCACGAGGACAAACTCATCAATGATGTAACCGACTGCTCATAGTTATCTATTATTTAGTTGAGTTCTTCATTTTGCATGCCATTTACTTGCTGGAATGTTGCGAACCACGAAAAAAAAAAAAGATTTAGTTCTGCAAGGGTTCTCTCTCGTTTCTATTTATACGTCTTCAACCGCCATGACCTTGAGCATCACCACAGCGGTATTTTGGTTACCTTCTGGTTAGGCCTCATGCAATCTGCCACAAATGCAGATGTTATCGACCTTCCCGTTTCTCAGTGACTCCACTCATTAAGAATTCACACGCACGTACGGAACGTCTTTTGTGCTTTTTGAATTTGTTGACGGTTGGTTTCTGCACACCGCCGCGGTATACGAGTGAGCTCACAAGGATCGGCTTCCAAAAGTAGCGACGCTTTGACATAAGGTGTCCATGTTGTATTTGCCCTTCATCCAAACGGAAGGAAACCCTGCTCCTTGAGATAACGGAACTGGGCAGTTGCTGCACATTTGAGCAAAACAGGAAATTTCTTGTTTCCTCCACTGCTTATAGCGGCAGCTTGCACCACACCACTTCTGCATCTGTTCACGCATGAAGCACACCACCAAGCACACGTTCACACACAAAGCGAGGCACAGCCGCAGTTTTACATTGAGGTACCAAGGAGGCCGCGGCTTCGAACCGCCCTCTCGGCTGTGCCTGCGGTGGGAAACGAGATCTTCTGTGCCATAGCTGAGTTGCTGGTCAGTGTATCGCAGGATTTCGTAGCAATCATCAGTAACATAAACATCATTGATCAGATGCTTCAAAAGTGCTCATGCCAGTGTCTCGACGCAATGCTTATTTTTGTGTCAATGATCTCCCCTTTAATCTTCCTTAAGTGGAAAAACTCCCAACATGTTCAAATATCAACCATCCAAAATAAACTGTCTTGGAATTATGTGACATAACGATATCTAGAGAGACACAGTATACAGGTCCTACAAATGCTTTGAATATCCAAGACAGGTTGACAAAAGGTTAACTTTATTTGTGAAATTGGCACACATTTCCAGCCTATTCTTCTCATGGCTGAATTTGCTGAGACCTTATAAAGCATCAATAGGACGTCGGTTTGAAATACTTCTTTTTGATTGATTTGTGTATCACTTTGGGCTTCACAGTGAGGAATACAATCATTAAAATGCCCACTAAAGAAATGCAAACGGGCACAAAAAGGAGAATGTACCAAAAAATGGACTCTCCGGTTTCTTCATGACAGAAAAATGACGGATAATCCCGGATGCTGCGTGTTTGGTAGAGATCTGTACATTCGATGTCCGACTGGCCGACCATATGCACGGTCTTTGTTGTTGTAAATGTCCGAAACCACTCCGTTTGGCAGCAGTTGAATGGATTTCCTGTGAGGAAAACGGTGTGAAGTTTCGAGGCTAATTTGTCGGCCTGAGCCGAGGGAATAGAAGACAGCTTGTTGTCCCTTAAATCGAGCTGTTTCAAGTCAAGACTAGCGACGGACGCCGGAAGACGTGCGATGGAGTTGCGTGAAATATTCAGAGATTTCAGATTCGGAAAAGCTGCAAAGTCCAAGTCCCCGACGTGCGTGTTTCCCAAACCCAAGTGGTGTAACGTTGCGCTCAGGCTCTTTATCGATTGTTGGCCTCTTAGTCCAGGGTTGTCAGATAGTTCTAAATGTGTGAGAGAAAGGCCAGAGAATGCGGAACGCGGAAGTCTTTCAAGGTGGCACCCCTTTAGGAAAAGCCGCCTTAGGGACGCAGTGGCGTTCCAGGCTACACCTGCACCGGCCTCAACTTCCTCAGGAAGGCAGATGCCGATGTTGTTGTAACTGAAGTCCGCTGACCGAAGGCTTGGCAAGTTGAACAAGAGTCCCGAGGACAAGCAGTCCAGATCATTCAGGCTCACGTTCAGGTCTGTCAAATTGCCAAGAGCTCTCAGCGTGACGTCGTCCGCCGCAATCTCTTTCAGTCTGTTGTTGCTGACGTCCAACTCGCACAAGCTGCCAGAGAACTGCTCCGAAGTTAGATTCAAGCGCTCGAGACAGTTGCTGCACATTCGGAGTCGAGACAGGGACGGCATTTGACGGATGAATCCCCGCGGGAAGTACTGCAACTGATTTCCCCGCAGGTCTAAAATCTCCAGCGAGGAGACGTCGCCGTGGAGGCTGTCGTCCCACAACGTAGCCGTGAGGATGGTGTTGTTCCTCCTCAGGTTGTAGAACGTGATGGTGGCGGTCAAGTTAGGGAAGGCGGCGTCGTCCGCCAGGTGCTCGTAAAAACTCACGGTGTTGTGAGACAGGTACAGATTCCGTAAGCGGCTCGCGTTGGGTAAGAACGGAAAGAAGAGCAGTTTGTTATCGGATAGATCGAGTGTCTCGATTTGGAAAGTGACGTTGACGTCCTGCCTGGAGATGAACCACTCGATGAAGTTGTGGCTGGCGTTTAGGACCACCAGCTGCGTCATGTGGAAGTCCGTCAGGCAAGGAAGATAATTGAAGGCCAAATTGAGCCGCTGCAATCCGGGCGTGGCGTCAAAGGCGTTGTCGATCTCAAACAGGAGGTTCCTCTGCAGGTCCAGCTCTTTGACCCGGCGGAGATCCCGGAATGAGGTCTCGTCCAGGCGCCGTAAGAGATTCCCCGAAAGATTTAGGTACTCCAAGGATGTTAGATTTTCAAGCAGGACGGCGGCCATTTCTTCATCCAGCGTATTCTCGGATAGATCTAAAATTTTGATCCTGGGCAGTGTCTTTAAAGCATTGCTGGTTTCTGGGTAGCTCATATACAGATGATTATTTGCTAAATTCAGACTTGTTAAGAATTTGCAGTACTGAAAAGCGTTGGCGTGTAATAGCTCCACGTGGTTGCAGGCTAAACTGAGGGTAGTGAGTGACGGATACCGAAGAGAGTTGTCGTGTAGTGTCCTGATAAGATTGTGATGGAGTTGAAGCTCCTCGGTGGTGCGCGGCAGTCCCTCGGGTACTGACGTGAGGTTGCTATTGTTGCAGAGAGCTGCTCTTTGTGTCTGTAGACAAGGAAAGAGGACACACGCTGCTTGGATCTCTGTTGACAACAATGTCCTCAGAAACTTTTTCTGGCAAATACCACGAGGGATTTGCTGTGAAGAGAATGGATGGATGGGCTTTCGTTTTGTGAAGAGAGAAATTGTTTTATGATCTATATCTTTTTTCCCGACACCAAGCAGGATATTACGTCACTAGCAGGATAATGCTGTTACGACGACTGCTAATACGACAAAGCAACAGTTCATGGATTATCTTAAAAAAATGATTGCCCCTTAATTAACGTTTCGTATCAACTTGAGAGGCTCAAGCGAGTGTCCTACGCACAAGAATAAAAATGACAACAACCAAACCAGAATACCGTATTTTTAAGAACAATTTTTTCCATCAAGCCACCCATGGCCATGTGCGGGTAATACGGAACTCAGTTCACAGTATGAAAAGAGAGCACTTACCAGCTTGCACTGACTGTGTTGCGGATGACTTGAGGCTGGTACGAGGACGGTCCACATGGATAGCATTAAACAAATGATGATGGATGAAGGGCCTGACATTTTAACATCTTCACTGTTCAAAAAAAATCATGGAAAAGAAAGACATTTTACAGAAAGGCAGAATCCACTTTTTGTTTTTTTGTTGTATTCAAAATTTATCATTTATTCATCATGGGTTTGGTTCCAGCTCTCGTGTGTGGAATTTGCATGTTCCAAAAACATGCGTGGCGGGTTGATTGGACACTCCAAATTGTCCCTCTGTGTGATTGTGAGTGTGAATGTTTGTTTGTCTATGGGTGGGCCCTTCAATTGGCTGGCAACCAGTACAGGGTGTACCCCGCCTGCTGCCCGAAGACGGCTGGGAAAGGCTCCAGCACGCCCAGGACCTTCATGAGGATAAGAGGATTAGAAAATGAATGGATGAATGGATTTAATCTTCATTTTTTCCCCTTTATTTTATACATCCAAGATATGAAAGAAGTGTACATTGTGCTTAATAGTCATGAGATTAAAAACCATTTTTTATTTCACTTTGTGGGTCTCTAGGCAATGTGGAAAACTTTTTTTTTTTCAGAAAAATCAACTCCGGATAATCGAATAATCGAAGGTAAGAGCAACAATATGCATTGCACCGATAGATAAACATTTCAAATCATCATTCCGATTGCTCTTTAGACAGTCGGTGTTCGTTTTCCAAACTGAAAAGTGCATCATGCTTTCACTTACAGTGGTGGTTAGATGCGGATCCCCCAAGCCACTGATGCCTGCTCGCCTGACCATATCGCTGCCTCGCTCTCCGCCGTAGTGTGCCTTCTCATGCGTGATCTTCATGTGCCGCCCTCTGACAGAAGCAATGACACCTCTGTTTTACTATTCGCGGAAGCATGCAACGGAAACCGAGTCACATGGACAAGCTGCAATCAGAGAGAGGTTCTCAAGCTCAAGGGGGCCACAGGAAGGCAGGCAAGTGCTGCTCAACTTCTCTTCTTCCTCTTCGCCGGAGCCCAGGCGTTATATCTCGCATATTAGAATTGTGGTTGCGAGCGCAGCTGCCACCACCCCAACCCTGGCAAAACACGCCCTTGACACTCTTTTGACACACTCTTGGCCTCTTCTGATCAGCCATCATGCTGGAGAGGAAACCAGTCAACGTACACACCCTTCCTGCTCGGTTTGAGGCCTGCTGCTGCAATACCTACTTCAGTTAGAATGATATTATTGGATCTTAACGATTGAATAGTTTCAACGCTCTTAGGCTCGATGTAAGACACACCAGGGAAATTGGAAAAAATTGTGTTCATCGCAAATCAGCAAGATAGTTTGGGGGTTTTTTTTTTTTTGGTTTTTTTATGTTTGGCATTTTTTTCTCCATTGATCAAATTGTCCCTGGAGGCATATTTTGACCCAAGTTGTTTATCCTTGGTATCCACCCCTCAGGCAAAAATAGGGAACAAGGAATAAGGAAGTGAAGTGGCTGGCTGGAGCATAGGTCGAAAGTGGGGCAAAAAAAAAAAAAATTAATCTGTGGCACGTGATACCTTGTGGCAAAATCGATGTTTGACTGACAGGTTTCTAAGCACTCATAGTGCTCCTGTCCTGGTTGTATAGGAATTATCAATTGGCTTTGTAAGCATGCATTTGGACCTGTGGGAGGCATTATTGTCTTTTGAAACGACTTTTTTAGTACAGCTTTTGTTTTGATGCAGGTGTACCTCAAGGGTTTTATCTGTTTACTACAGTCAATTGGTTCATGTTTTGCCATGCTTTTGCCTATGTTGGTTTTCCAGTGTCACGCTTCTCTATTTGTTTATGTGAATTATGAGCTACAGTTCTATCATTTCCTTTATTTGTTTATATTCAGAGCAATTTGAGAGGCATAGGTGCATCGCCACGAAGGCACGTGGTGACATGTACGTCATAAACTGAAATCGGAGCATGTCTAATGCTGTGTTGACTGAAGATGATTTTTCGGCCTTATTGTTTGCCTTCCGCTTCGGGGATTAAGGCTGCGATGAGGAACAGCACAACATGTGAATCTGAGTTCTATTTCTGTGAACTGAGGAGGAGGAATAGTCGCTATTGTCGTAGGGGGATGTGGGATATTTTCTCTCAGGAAAAAAAAAACAATTTTTCAGTTTCATGCTGTTGAAATTCTTCAGAACCCGTTTATTGTTGTGGCCGTAGCGTGCAATGAATAATAAGCAAAATGTCAGGAGCTCCTCGATGCAGCGTTACTTCAGTGTTAAAATAGGGAGCATGAATGACAACGATGGCGCAACAGATGCAGAGAAGCAAGATATTCCCCATCCAGGAGAATCATTTGTTGTTGGCTATCAGAAATATTTCTTGCACAAGTTTGTTATGTCTTGTGCCAGCCTAAAGGTTTTCAAAACGGATATTGTATTTTAAGTGACAGTAAAAAATATATATAATAATAATAAATTTACTTGATACTAAGTAGTACATTTCAGAGTTTATACTTTTAATCAGGCAAAGGAGTTGAGTTGTTTCATTACATTGATTGTGTCCGCGTGTACTTTTGCCACCTCTTTGAATGCTCAGAAAATGCATTGGAAGAGCTTGCATCGAAAAATAACATTCACAAGACAATCGCTGCACTGACCTCTTGTGGAAACAGCCTCAAACGAGAAGTCATAAGCAATCATTCATTTCAGCCCTTTAGATTGAGCAGACACCATGAAGAGATCTTGAACGCAAACAAAGCCTCTGGGGAATATGTCGAGATGATATGAAGAATGGAGACGTTGATTGAGGAATACAGCGAAAGTACCGGAGAATGACGGAATAGAGACATCGACTCGACAAATGAGATCATCCCACAAGCAAAATGCATCGACAAGCCATTTCGAGTGGCCCCATGTAATGACTTTATTCTCCAACTTTTAAGCTGTACAGAAGCTAATAGTACCATAGATAAAAGAGGGAAATAAATAGTAGAGCGTAATACAACAGTAGCACATTAAAAACGACATGCTGATGTGACATAAAGGTTCTGCCCATACTGGATGCGTGGACTTAAAAATAACGGATTGTAACGGTACGTACGGCACTTCTCATGCATGGCAACTACTAAGTCAGGTCACGCTGATGTGGCATAAATACAAATCCGAATTAACACGGGACGTAATAGATTATTCCACATGTTTTCCCAAAGTCATAGAGCTTCAGTATTTTTAAATTGAGTCATATAGTGTTTGCCACAGCCTAGAATAGTTCATCTGGACCTTCAAATACAAGTCAAACCTGTGGTACGTGTTCAGCACCGAATCGGGGGATGATGTTCAATATTTTGATGTTCTGCGTGTAAAAAGCAGTCTGGAATCGAAACTGTAAAGGTGTTGGCTTCCACGCTGACACATGAATAAACACAGAGTCCTTTTCACAGTCAAAATTCTGACGCAGGAGTCATGAGCTGTTCAAATCTTGTCAAAATGTCCGCAGTCCCCGGTATGAATGTGAAGAGCTGCTTCGGTGGAACAGAACGGTTTGGCCATCACAACCTTCAGTGACAGTCCCCTCCAAAAGTATTGGAACAGCCGTGTCAATTCCTTTGTGTTTGTCGTTCCAACACTTTTGGAGAGGACCGTCCATACAGCTCCTAGCCATCCAGCGGCTTCCCCAAGTACACCATTGTGACCTCCGTGTTGCCGTACACTGCGGAGACAGCAGGGAACAGGCAGGCTTTGGGCAGTCCTCGAAACGCAACTCCCAGAAACTCAAACCCCCTCTCGAAAGCTAATGTCTTGTCATCCATGTCGAGAATCACTCGTATTCTCTCGCCAATCTGCAGAAAAGAACACAATGGGTGATGGTGTTCGTCAACATCTAGATTTTATTCATGACTGTGAGGTTAGCCGTTTTATAGAGAGGGGACTGCTCAGTTATGGGTCATACCTGATATTTGGGTGCATTGTTACACTGTGGAAAGTTACCGTTCACCTCCCCGTTGTGGAGCAAGTTGTTGTCGACCAGGTTCCAGCCCCAGCTCTGGTCATCACTGCCCAGAAGAGCCACGTAGCCTTGGCACTGCATCGATGCCCGCTTGGTCGCAATGCCGATCACCGCCACCGTCCCCAGAGGGCCTTCCCACCAGATTTCCCAGGCGTGACGCCCTTCCGAAAAGCCAATCTTGCCTCGTGCTCCATCTGTGCTCTGGGCGATGGGGTTACGGTGAAGGGTGAATCCGTTCTTCTTCACGTACACGTTGCGGGAGCAGTCATGGGAGCTCAGAGCGTGTTGCAATGATTTGAGCTGGAAACAGATTCGATGTTGTATCATTTATAATATTTTACACAAAGATAAGGCTCGAGCCTAGTTTGGAACCCTGAACCGCAGAAGTGCAAGACACACAATGCGAACAACCATCAGGCAAAAGTGTTTTTTTTTTCCCTGTATGGCCTATTCTCTGTGATCTTTAATAATTGTCTGCTTCACCAATACAGCAATAAGCAGGCACGTTGTTTTGGTAATTATGCTTCCGCCTAATGCACCAGGCACATTTACGTGCGGTGATGGTACAGATCAAACATCTTGGTGATGATCCACGAGTCTCCCAATGGTAACCAAACAGTCAACCCACCTTGCCTTTGTAGGAAGGGAGGTTGCACAGGATGTCAGACCGCAGGGCTTCTTCACTTAGTGTTCGAGCAGCCAGGCTGCGCCACACCTCGCTGTTTTCATCCGCCAAAATGGTGTTCCAGTGCCAGCACACCAACGCGCATCGAGTCAAATCAGCGAGCTCCAAATAGGAGAAAATAAGCTCCAGGACCCGAGCAGGTAGTCTACCGGCCACCCCTGCTCCACCCCCGGATGCCGCAGTGTAGGGAGGGCCGGCGGAGCTGCAACTAGCTCCAGCTGCTGCGCCCAGACTAGAGGAGCCTCCACCGGCCGCACCCGACATAATAGTCCCACCGTTTGCAAACGAGCGAAAACTATCACCTAACACCACAGAATGACGCCCAAGTATTAATTTAATTTCAACATTTCAGCTCTTGACACATACATAAACGCTATTGAAACCACAACAGTATGGAGCCCATTCCAGTTCGACCGCTGACGGGAAATGATGCGTAAGGTCCCTGAAGAAACAAAGTAATAAAATGAATAAATGTCTTGGCAAGAAATATAGTCTACTGAAACCCTTATATTTCTCTTTAAAGTTTTTAATATGCTTAGTTTGTTATGTGCAACTGCAGAAACAATGCTAAATCACCGCCACACACAATACGTTTTTATCACACGCTAGGACCTTAGCCTGACGTCATAACGGACCCGGTGTCATTCGTTGCAGACGGTTGTAGTCAAAACACGAATAAAATTGATTAGAATGCGATATTGTGTCACAAACATATGTATGTACAATAATTTAGAAAAAATGTTTTCAGAAAAAAAAGGATACACAAATTGCATAAGCAGTGAATAAAAGATAAGATCAGAAAACCTTTATTTGTCTCACAATGGAGGAATTACCAATTTACAGGAGCAAAATTATGAAAGGGAGAAAGTAGAAGACAAAAATGACATAAATAAAGCATAACATAACATCACATAAATCCTGAATGAATTTGCAAAGCGTCCTACACGTAATTTGAAGTAGAATTGCAGTTTTATTTCTTTAATTTCTTGTCAAAATATTTTAACAACAAATGCGTTGTTGTTTTATGGGATTTTTACGACCATAATACAACAAATAAATAAGTAATTCATCAATGCATTATCGGCCTGAATCACGTGACACTATACGGAAGTGACGCAAGCACTCAAAAGAGTTCAGCATCTGGGAGCAAAACACCAGCCAGCTTCAATTTATTTGCCATCGGGGATCCAAAGAAGCGTATTTGCAGACGGCAATAACATCTACCGGTAAGTTATTGTAGTTGATTAGAGCATTTTGGTTAGCGTTGTGTTGTGTGCCATGTTGGGACAAGCAGTGGTGCAGAACACAGCTGTCCGGCTGGCTGCCTCCTGAGTTGCGGCCTGGCGGTAAATCGCCTCCCTCTGGCTGCTGTGCACTCACGCCAGAGGTTGGTGGGGATTTGCGTGGACAGACAGGTGATTGGCTTGCCGATCACCTACAAAACAACAGAGTATGAACATTTAATGTTCTCAGTGCAAAGTACATGTGGGGAACTGAGATTGAATCGCTAGTTCGGCTCACGCGTTTAAGCTAGCTCATGATAAAGCGTCGATGGGTTCACCTTCGCACACCTTGCCAAAATTCCTTCACAGCATCTTCACTACGACAGGGAGCACAGCGGCAGCGCTTGTTACAACGCCAATGACGTACATCAAACTTAATTCGTCATCGTCTTTGAAGTCAAATTTGTTCGCAGCTCGCCTGCAATCAACTTCTTATCATTTTAATCGCATTCACTCTCCTCCGTTTTGATTTTTGCTTCAAACTGCGATGTAAAATGCTTGTTGTGTTTTTGTAAGAAAGTGGGATTTGATATTTGACACATAACGTCTTATTTTGCTGCTGGGTGTCCTCAAGACACGCAGAGTGTACAGTTTGATTTCCACAACTGCGTAACGAGAGTGTAGTCATTTTGAGCCCCGGACGCCCGTCATCGCCTCAGCCTTTCTGCAGTGCGCCATGGCCACCGCTAGAGGGCACATCTTACGTGACTTTCACGAGACGTGAGCTCATCCATTTCATGCGACAACAACAGTTGAACATTATCAGATTACTCTGATCACCCATATTAATTAGAGTAAAATATATATATTTTTAGAAGTATACAATCATCTGGTTGCATGTTGTACTTCCTGAAACTGTCGGTCACTGTTCTGCCATTTTTTTAAATCACAATAATTGACATTTTAACAAGGGCATGTAAACATTTCATGTGCACTGTAGGTGTAAGAAGGTAACATGTAAAAAAATAGACTATTTTTTAAATCTATTTTTTAATTGCAGGACTTGGTGGCCATAATGAATCCAGTGTACAGCCCTGCACCAACAGGGGTCCCCTTCACCAACTCCAAGGGTTTAGGCTATCCAGGTAGGTTCTTGCATAAAATGCAGAAAATACTGACATTATACAATTATTTTATGTTGTTGTATTTGTTGTTCGTCATGATAGCTGGCTTCCCTGTTGGTTACGCAGCAGCTGCCCCAGCATACACTCCAAATGTCTACCAAGGAGCAAATCCAGCCTTCTCAAGTGGTAAAAGTTTGTTTGTCGAGTGTATTTACAGTATTTTATTTATTAATCTACATTATTAATAACTACATTCACACGTCAATGTTTTAGTAATCTTGAATTTTTTTCCTGATTTGACTGTGGACAGTCACTCACGGATACTCACATGGTGCAGTTACCCACCACTGCAAAGTACAAAATGACGATTGATTATGTATTTCTTGTATACCTTTTTGAGCAAAGTGGCACATTATAAGGTGTGGGATGGCGAAATATTTGATACACTTCTTTTGTGATCAACTTAGATTGCAGTTGTACCAAATGATGTTACGATTGAGTGGTGTTGACATTTTCTGTTCTGTGATCCAGGTTACGCCCCTGGAGCTCCATTTAAAATGTCCTGTTCCCCCAACACCGGGACTGTCCCACCATACTCATCCTCCCCTAACCCATACCCAGCTGCTGTATACCCAGTCAGGAGCACTTACCCCCAACATAACCCTTATGCACAGGTATGTCGTACTTGGTTGCATTGCCTAGTTTATGAAGCGCAAAACTCGTCAAATGTTCTGCTTGGTGTGATGCAGGCGCTGATCCCTTCACAACAGCAAGGGACTTACTTCACACAGCCACTGTACGCGGCACCACCTCACGTGATCCATCACACAACGGTGGTCCAGCCCAACGGGATGCCCGCGGCCATGTATGCTCCATCCATCCCTCCTCCCCGCAACAATGGGGTTGCCATGGGCATGGTGGCCGGCACCACGATGGCCATGTCAGCTGGTGGGTAGCTTGAAACGAACAATTACACTGGTCGACAAATGTTTACTTCTGTGAATGTTGAAATCAGAGACGCAAGTCAACTTTTCCACATTATTTCATTTTTTTTGCGCTGATTCTGAACCCAGAGTCGGTTTTAAAATAGCCAGCACTTCACAGGACCATGCCCCCCTGAACATGACGAATATTATAGTGGAGCCATGTGTGTTTAGTCACAATGCCTTGATCACAATGATGTCTATTTTGTTCACTCTGCACGTCAGGAACTTTGCTGTCGACTCCGTCACCGGCACCCGCCACTCTCGCCCCGCACCCCGTCACCATGCCCACATATCGGCCCGCCGGCACGCACAGCTACAGCTATGTGCCCCCTCAGTGGTGAAGTTGAATGAGAGTGAGTATGACGCTTGGACAGTATTAATGTGCCTGCTAAGTTTTTTTCACTGTGTGTGTTTGTCTCTGCAGGTGAGGTGGCCGATATGCATTCACACTCCACTCCAGTGTTTTTTGCTAGCGGTGGTGGACCAACTCTGCCAGCATCTGCAACCAGTTTGTCTTCTTCCAGTATAATGTGAATCTGAAACCATGTAGGTCCATTAGGATAGGGAGGGGGTAGGAGGCGTCCATCCACGTCTTAATGGAATTAGGCTTCATTTTCCATGCCGCACCCCTACAAGCCTGTTGCATATCTCACATCCGGCGGTCTAGGCCTCCATGCAATTATTTATCCAGGCTGTCATGCAAATTTTAGAGTTTTAACTAGCTTGTGGTGAAATTGGAGTTTGGAG
The DNA here is from genome assembly GCF_001891065.2 of Hippocampus comes. Taxonomy (NCBI): domain Eukaryota; kingdom Metazoa; phylum Chordata; class Actinopteri; order Syngnathiformes; family Syngnathidae; genus Hippocampus; species Hippocampus comes. The sequence goes on from NW_017805137.1 coordinate 733,328, forward strand.
TAATTTAATCCCCACTTATTTTGGAGAGGCGTCTGCTGTTGAATGCATGTTCTGTATGTTAATATGTCAAGTAATGCTAGCTCAATCGACCTGCTGTGACAGATGCAAACTCCTTCAAAAGGATCACATCCAAAGGACGTGAAAAGTAATAAATATCCGAAGCTGACTTGCCAGTCACCACATCTTAAATGTGAAACAAGATGAGAAGCGTTGATGCAAAAAAAAAAAAAAAAAGCAACACTGCACCGTCAGGTGCAGCCAACTCTTCTGTTTTCACAGCTTTGTGTTTAATTAAATGCAGCTTGTTCGTTTTATTTCTTTCAGTGATGCAGTACGTGCATTTGTTTTTACTGTTAGCGTGTTTTAAGGAAAGAGTGGGACTTTGTGGCTGCGGCCACGTACCGTTCCGGCTTAATCGTTAAAGTTCTCAAAATCTGATCAATACCTTTTAGTGAGAAGATTTCTGACTTCACACTCAGGCTGAAGCAGCTGTTTGGTTTGTGCTTGAAACCCTTTTAGGGAATATTTTTCTAATCCAGGACACCCATGATTAGAGTGAATATGCACAAACCACCAGTTGTTTTTGTGTGTGTGTGAGTGCGTGTTTAAATTGGAGACTATAAGAAATGTTGTCATACAGGTCATTGAATTGTTTCATTTATTGTTTTCTTCAGTAGGTCTTAAACACTACACCCAGGACTCCAGACTGTTTTTTGTTTTGTTTTGTTTTAACTTGGAGCACAGTGGTCCCCAACATCAAATTTTAGCGTCTTGCAGAAATCACAAATTGACTTGCAAAGTAAATATTTACATTTCCAATAATTATCACTGTGTTATTGATAAGTGGAGAAGAGGTTTGTTAGCAATAAAACATAGTCAAGACTTATAAATGAAATCAATCAGCAGAATTATTGGTCACACGAGTAGATGAAAAATTTTGTTGCAATACCTCAAATTTTAGGGGCAAAGAACCACTAGTCTGGAGCCCTGCCGACACCACTGCTAAATACTAAAGCTGAAGAAACCCATGACTATTGACCTGAATTCTTGAATATCACTACTGACAGGAAGCACTAAGTAATTCCAAGCTGTTTTTGACATTGCTTGCAGTTGTAGCATCAGCTTACTCAAAACCATTGTCCCCAACTTGCTTTACGATGTCACCTGACTTCAGTATGTTTTGTATGTTATTTTTATTTTGGTTCTTGTTTTGTATTCTAAATAAAAGAGCAAAAATAAAAAGGAATATAAGAATAAACTTGATTGCCATTGTACAATTCTTGATGACAAATATTTTGCTGAAAATTGTAAACGTGACAAGTTTTCACAACCTTTTGGCAAGTCAAATGTATGGAAAGCTATAGAAATACATGAACGGGGGTAAATATAAAAGTAACGGGACTGAGAGATGTAATCTGTGATTAAAATCCACGGTGATTGCAATCCAAAGCAGTAACCATCGCAGATTAATAGGTGGCAGTAATGCACTATTACAGTTGGAATTGAATACGAGAAGAAGAACGACACTTTCCCCCAGCATGCATTTCGGCGCGCGAACTTGAACTTTATTTTCACCGGCAACATACCTTTTTGAACATTTTCGTGCATTTTACATGCTAATAGTACAACTGCATGGAGCAGTTATGACCTGAAATTCGTTGTCGTAAGTAGTACTGTAGAACAAAATCTCGTTGTATTTGCATTACCGTGTACTATCTGGCTTGTCATTTTTGTAAACAGGACGACAAAGTTTGGAATACGCGTACACTGGTCTGGCGTGCCGAAGGTGTATCGTTGTTATTCTTAATGTTGCCAGTTGAAAAATAAGATCATTAGTTTCGTTCCCCGTCGTAATTTAGTATCATTCATGGACTTGTCTGTCGTCTTCAAACACCTTGTCTACAGTTCATGCACAGGTAACCAATGTTACAATAATAGTGGAGAGTTGCAAAAACAAAATAAGGAGTCGAAAGTAGCAATACATTATCATCTGCTTTCACATGTAGGGAGGAAAAATAAACACATCAGAAAAACATTCAGTATCCAAGTAAAGTACAGACACTTTTAAAAGCTACTTAAGGACATAAATGAAATATTTGTACAGTACTTTTTTACTTACCACCACATATCTACCCCAAAATGTTACACGGTGATGTATTATGTGCATCCACTGAGTAAGAAAACAATTTTTGGCATACAGGAGGGTTGATTTTGTTGAGTTTGCGGTGAGCTGAGGATGAGCAGCCCAACAAGCACGCCCAAACCTGTTGACCCCTTTCACAATTTATGGCAACAACTAAGGGAATGTCACCAAAAAGGACTTCAAGGTAACACATTTTTGTTATGACAACAATCTAGGTTCTGGACCACATGGGAGAAGTGATGTTAAAGTTGTACATTAGAGCTGCAATGAAATATGTTTTTTTGGTGTTACACTGTGTATATTTCTGCTTGTAGAACTTGAGGAAAAAGTCTGCAAGTTGAAAAAAGAACGCCGTCTGTGAGTATTGTATTCTTCTTTTTATTTTTTTTAAGAATTATCGTATCACAGTGAAGCTGTTATATGACCACATTTAGCTGAGACGGTTTTGTTTTAGCTTAGATTCACCCAAGACAAACTGTTTATTTTGTCACAGAGATGCAGAGAGTCTCCAACTGTTTTATACTCATAACCAGGAGCTGAAGGAGCGAACCAAAACTCTGCAGGATGCCAACAGTCTCTTGGAGGACAGGTAATTCCAAAGAGCGCTAACTCTACATATCACATGTAAACATTTTGTCAGGATGTTTTTTTTTTTTTAACAGCTAGAATACAGTCAGAACCCTCACTAGTATCACTTGTTGTGAACACTGACCACTTTTCGCCCCGCTTTCAGGCTGCGCACGAAAGAATGCAGTAGATGCACAACCTTGGAAGAAAACTTAAAAAAATGCCAAGATCACAGCGAGCAAACCATCGCCAAACTGAGTGAGTGTTTGTGCATTTAATGTGTTTAAATATACTCTGTGTGTATATCTGTAGTGCTTATTATTTGTGTTCTTATATTTTCGAAATACAATGCAAAAAATGTTTTTGCATCAAACAGAATCAATATTTTTATTCAACAATATGCCAATAACTGTCTTCTCTCAATGTTGAGTGTGTGTGTGTGTGTGTGTTTGTGTGTGTATTCTCAACAGAGTATGAAAAAAAATGCCTGGAAGATGAAAACCGCAAACTGCAAGCTGAGCTGCAAATATTAAAGACATGGTAAGTGCGTCCAATCATTGTTTTGTCACTGAAGACTGGTTTTGCACAATTATTTATCTTTGTTAAGAATAATTGCACACGTGCTTTTGTGTTCCGCTTTTGGCTGTTTCCAAACTCGGAAGCTCCAACTTTAACTTCACTCAGCTCTGAAGGTGTGTGATGTTGCTCTTAGCTCCGAACCGCAGGTGGCCCTCTCCCCAGAACCCGAAGATGGCATCATCCCAGACTCGCCAGTCCTGGCCAGCTCACTTCCTGTGGCCAACAAACTGAAGAAACGTAAATACATGGACAACAGCAGACATGTTCACTATGCAGAGGACTTCAACTGGGCACTCTTCAAAGGTCAGTTGAAAAAAAAATCCCTTTTTGTCCTCTGAGAAAGGTGTCTGAAGCAGTACATGTAGTTAAAATTAAGGTGAAGTCTTGGAGTTTTGTGTGCTTCTTTTCAGATCAAGAATTAAGTGACACTACAAGACTTGCTAAAAGAACACAGATGCTTGCTCCGAACACGTGTGAAATGGAAACGTCCCAGATTTCAGGTATGATTTAAAGCGGCGTTATTGTAAATTAGAGTCGGGGATGACACGCTCCTGTTATGGGTTCCTCGTAGTCACTGCTTACACTTGTCGTTTTGTTTGTAGACTTTAGTAGAAGTGTCGAAGCAATTGAGGAAAAAGTGGGGGGAGGCTTTAATTGGCAGCAACTGGCAGAGGCGCTGTTGATTCATTTGTCAGCTGATGTCGGTGTCAGTGAATTTTAATCTGCGGGTTTGTTGAAATTGTTGTCTAATATCAGGAGAGGAGGAGAACGGAGTGATAGCAGAAACATGCGGCCTGGAACTTGTCAACGCACTTCATATGGTAGGTTATGTTCATGCCCCAGTCTTCAAGGGATGCATTCCAATCGATTTCTTTGACTCACATTTCCGATCTTTCTCTCCGACTTCGATTTTCTCTTCTCAGAAAACCACAGCTGAAGGAAAGCAATTCAGCTCAAAACCATCCCGGTCGTCTGATGTTCGTCCAAAGTCAGAACCAAAATGTTCATTCTTTTCAAAACAGGAAGAGAATATATCACGCATTATATTTCAAGACCTTTACATTTCAAACCTTCTTTGTGTCCCCTTGCATAGGCCTTGTTGTACCCCTTCGCTCTCCACAATCATCCACAGTCCAGACTCGACCACGGCAAAGTCCCCATCTCTTCTCCCTCGTGGTGAGAAGCTGACCGATATTGGCGCTCTTGGCAAAGACAAAACAACAAAGGATGATGATGAAGCAAAGGGGCCGGAGGAGGGCGAAACGTGCGACCGTGCCAATGGGAAGAAACCGGACGCCCGAGTGGAGGCGATGAAAAAAACCTGCAAGACCATGAAGGCTCAAAGCTTCACGGAGCCACCTGGCAGCAGGGTTTGCCGTTTATCCTCAACATAGAATATGGCAACATTCACATGCTCATGGCTTGATAGGATTTAAGTCCGATTTTGAACATCTGTAAACAGGTTCAAACTCTCAACCAAGCTTTAAGTGATGACTGTGGAAGTCCAGCTTTCAAGAAGCCAAACAAGATACCGAAAGAAGAAGAGCACCGCAGACGGAACCACCCTCAGGTCCAGAGTGCTACGCACAAACGAGCTCTTCCGGAAAATGGTAAGCTTACTTTGCGGTTGTTGACTCTTGTTGCCGCTTGCACATCATTAGCATCGACAAAATCGTGTCATTGTCATTGCATCTTGCAAATTCTGTTCTCTCAGCACAGAGGAAACACAGAGTGGAGAACATGTGGAGCATCGACCCCGCACTTGCCCTCTCCATGTATGACAGCGAGCAAGGAGCAGATGAGGTACAAAACCGTCACATCAGCCCCGAATGGCCCAAATCGTTTTGTGTCGTCGTCTTAGCTGAAGCGCGATTCCACTCGGTGAGCAACTTGGAGGAAAAGACAAAAAGTGATCCTTGTGAGGATTTGACCCCGTTGCTATGTGGATGAATGTCATTCACTAGTTATTGACTAGTGTCACTAATTCAATTGGTGTCCTGTGTTTGCAAGGATAAAGAACAGCAACGTGAAGAATTACTTGATAGCGACTGCACTTGGATCAGTCACAGCTTACTCCAAGGTCGAGGCGAAAAGGACGAGGATGAGCACGGTGTGTCAGGTGAAGCACTCTCATCCTGTTCGCAGTCCCTTCGGCATTTCTTGTCAAAGGCGGACGCTGGAGAATGACCCTCGTATTTTTCTTACCAAGGAATTGGTGACAAGGCAAACGACAGTCTGGATCGAATGTTTGACACCACCGCCCACGAGGAGTACATATCTTACAACACCTCACAAGTTGCCAGTTGTCCATCTGAGGATGAGGAGGAGGAAGATGGTACGTACGGTACAGCATGTTTATATATCTGAAATCGACACTCGCCACCAGCAAGGCCTTCAAAATAAAGTGCAGCCCACAACCAAACGAACCGTATTACAATTTCAGCCATGGTGATTAATACAACAAGAGGAAACTTTTACTTCTTGTATTTTTTAAATCAGCATGTTCATCATTGCAGTTCTAGTTTGCGCACAATAATGAACACATTGTTAAATTAATCAAATGTCAGTCAAAGCTCGATCATTTGTATCATTTCCCTTTGTTGAAATTCTCGGATCGGATCTCTCCCTCATGTTGTCTCATTCCGTGAATGCATAATTTTAACAGTTTGTGTCAAAACCATTGAAAATAGTACTTGATGCTTCTTTCTGTCTCTCAAACTAGAAAAAGAGTCTCCAGAGAAGTCTCCACGCGTGCGCAAAGTGCAGTAAGCAATTGTTTTCATGTTAAAACAACCAAGACATTTAGATTTTGTAAGATGTTTGCTTCTATCGTTGTGACTCTGATTACAGACACCCGCCCTCATCTTATTTTGCCTCACACTAGTTGATGCCAAATGATGAAACGTATGTGGCCTCATTGACAAAAGTTTGCGTTTGGATTAGGCACCCAACATTTGCACACGCGGCGGTGGTTCGCAAGAAAGACGAGAGAAGAAAACTAAAAGGCACCACCTGCAAAGAATGTGAAGTTGTAAGTCTTTTTTTGGGCATCTTGTGCAGCACATGCAGGATTTCAGGTGGCCTTTCAAATATCAACTTGCTGTGTGTTTGGCTCTCCCCCCGTTAGTATTATGCCCATCTCCCAGAGGAGGAAAAAGTGAAGAAATTGTCCGAATGCTCTCGCCACCGCCATCGCTTCATTCCTCCCAGCACTCCGGAGAACTTCTGGGAAGTCGGATTCCCATCGACGCAGACGTGCATAGAAAGGGGTACGTAGACGCCTTTCCTGCTCTGTTCATGAAAATGGTCAAATGTGACCAAGTGACCTTGCGCTCTGCTTGTCTAGGTTACATCAAGGAGGAGCAAATGCCGCAGTCTCGTTTGAGGAGAAAACAGCCTTTCGCTGCTCTCTTCTCCCCAAAGAATAGCCAGCAGGAGAGCTGGGCAGAAAAGAAGTAGTGTGTCACGATTCATAACATGCTGTCACCGCCAACTTTTTTTATCCCTAGTGTCACTGGGTCATGTTGAATAAAAAAATTATATATATTTGTATTTGAAATGTGACTACATATTTTTTAACCCTTCCTTCAGGCTATAATTTTTACTTTGGGCGTAAGTAACTGCAAATAATGGCTTTCATCACAAAATTACCTCAAAAATAAGGGTGCAATATGTGAACAAATATTTTATTTGGTCTTCAGCTTATCACAGCAACAAAAAAGCAAATACAAATATTAAAACACAGCTTAAATGACCTAAACGTTTGTTGAGGAAGTGTAGGTTTTTGGTCTGTCCGGATGTGCTGACATTTCTCTCTCGAAATACACCAGCAAAGCCTCGCTCACATGACTGACCGCCATACTGCAACCAGAACAATAAATGACATGAAGGCAGTTCAAAACAAAGACAAATTTGCTTCAACATAAAAACAGGAAATACCCAGCAGAGCAGTGATTCCCAACCATCGTACCACAAAATCGTTCAACTCTTTATGCAAGTGACATACTGTATATTGGCTTGGTAGAACAATGACTGTACATGCTCTTCCATTAGGTGGCAGATGGAACAATAAACGTGTGTTCATCTGCTGCCATTCATAAGACCCAGAAAAAGTTGTGGCTTCCTGTAGGTATGTCATCTTTGTGTTCAATTCATCAGGCCCACATTTCACACTGGGCAATGTGCGAGTAAACTGGGACAAGGTCATCACGATTTTGGTATTCATGCGTTTTGGTGACATTTTGGCTTGCTGGCTTTTTTTCTGTGAGATTTTTCTCTTTCAAAAAGATGGTTTAATAAAGGTTGGGAAACAGGGCAATAGTCAATTCATTTGTCTGCTCAACTATCACTTACCAAATCATCGATGGGGTATTCATGTCCATATAGAAAATAAGAGGTGACAGGAACATGGCAGTAACCTGATAGAAAGAATACACTGATGTGTTATTGTGCCAAACTAGTGTGTGTGTGTGTGTGTGTGTGTGTGTGTGTGTGTGTGTGTGTGTGTGTGTGTGTTACATCTGCCTCTTAGTACAAGTGAACACTTGATTGATATGTTATTTTTGTTGTTGTTGGTCGTGTTTACCTTGGCCATAAAAATCCACACTGCAAAGTGCTGGAGAGACAAACCACTTTTTAGTTTGACGGTGGCCAAAAGCAGCAAGAAGCCCAGCAAGGCACTGTGAAAGGACAATGCAATCAATACACTGATCTATTTATTCTTCTTTTCCAATTAGGTCGGAAGCAAATGACGATCACCGATGTACTGCCGCGTGCTTGCTCAGGAACATGGCAAAGGTCTTATTTTGGTGCGTACGACTTGTCAAAGTATTTTACTCCCGAAATGTTCGGGATACTCGGCTTCCAGGCCAAATTACAGGATGAACCCGAAATGTACTGGAACCTTTGCTGGTTAACTGAATGTGACTTTCTCCAAACTACTTTTTGCACAACTTCCTGTTCTCGAACGAGGAAATGAACTGTGGAAGTGACAACAATGCGGTGAACCTTAAATTGACATTTCCTGGTTGAATTAGAATAGGAATCAAGCCAGCCCTCTTCCTCGTGCTGCTCACATTTTGGCACCATGAGACCAAGATGACATCGATCAACAGTCCCTCACCATTGTGAGGCATCAAACAGCATGTTCTCCGAGGGCACTGAGCTAAAGAGGTTGCCACAGATCTACAGCGGGACTGGAGGAGTCACAGAAAGGCCAAGGGGTGGACATGCTTGAAAGCGAAGAATATAGCTCCTGTGAATTTACTGTTCAGCTCCTTGTTGGGGAAGGGCGAGTTGTGCAAAAAGTAGGGAAACACTAAATATTTGAAAGTAACTGTCTCTTATCCATGACATCGTAGGTGTTACAAGTCGTGGTGAGTGGCGATGGTGGGGTCACCTTGCACAGCAGCCCCCGCGAAAGGAGTAGGACTGAAGGGAGGGGAACTCCAAGGCACTCATGAGGTCACCTGAGGAGGAACGAAGGTCAGTGGGCAAAGTGTAGCCACCGTCCAACATAGAATATTTCGATACTATGGGAGCGGCCGAGTGCAAGATCATTCTCACCTGTTGGGTGAGCGGCCATTGCCAGAAGCAGAACGCTGTTCCAAAAACCTATCTTTAGTCTCAAATGTTGCTATTACAATCATGACATTCTTCCGAAAGCGTTGTCCTTACCTGAACAAGTAGTTCACACATTGCTGCTCAATGTCGCTACACCGGAAAAAAACGTTGTGTTCAATTAGAATTGGAATATTGCTTCGACTGCAATCAAATATGGGCTCACCCTTACCTCAAATTACTGGATTTGTAGTGAACTTGAAACACCCTGTAAGCCCCTGAAAGTGCAATCAAATGAACAGTCAAAGTTAGGTCACAAGTGGACATGCGCTGATGGGATGCTTGAAAATTATGCACTTAGAATTCAAGCCTTACCGACACAGACTAGATGAGCGATGGCCCACATGTAACCGGTGAAGTCAAACTACAACATAAGACAGTCTCATCAATTCAGTGAAAAATAATAAAGGCGGTACGCAAATCACCAAATAGTTACCTGGGGATCATAGGCAGGGAGGTTGATGGCTGAAATTAGCATGAGACATACACTAACAGAGAAAAAAGCAGATTGGGTTCTTATTTCATGTCAAACACGCACAAAAAACAAAAAACAAAACAAAACCATTACACACCTCATAAATTTCAGCCATTCAATTTTCTGTGATTAGAGAGAAAAATGAAATTGTATATGAAAGAGATGTTTCATTGAATACATTCATGATGACTCTGTACTTGATTGATCCATTTTTTTAAATTGTTTTTTTTAGCATTTCTGTCGTCGCGAAAACACACCCGAATTTACCCCTGACCCAACCTTGTTTCCCATGAGAGGCAGTCTTTCACGTACTCTTACCTCTCTATGAACAGCCTTCGAGATGACATAACTAACGACATGAGAGGAGTTCTGCAGGGTGAAGAAGAAAGGAATCTCCTGCAACGTGAAAGAAATGTGACATCATTCAATCCATCGCGACCTATAGTAGATGAGAAGCCCCACCGAAGAGCTAGCGTGTGACTCACGAGACGTGATAGAGCTCTGGAGCCTGCGTAAATGTTTCCTACAAACAGGAGGGAGCCTGGAAACCAGGCAAAGGCAGCCGATCTGAAAGGCAGTGTTGAAATGGATCAAACATGCTCAAGCGGATGGAGTTGAATGTAAATGACTGAGTAGTGAAGGTCGTGTACCTGGAGATGCGGCTCATTTCCACCCATCCCAGCTTGCCAGAAAGCAGGAGCAGGAGCGCCCCGATAAATGTCTGCCATCTTCGAGCGAGACATGGAAGAAATGAGTACTTTCTCTACCATAAAAGACCACTTTGTGATCAATTGTTCCAGCCACGCTAAAGGTCACAAGGACGCAATAATAAAATGCCACCGTTAAATATACCACTCACCCTTGAAATAAAGTTGGGTAGGTGAATTTCATTACAGACAGGACAAACTGAAAAAGAAATCCACGCCATTAGAAGTGAACATTTGGAGAAAAAGGCATTGAAAAGTACTTTGATTATGTCAAGTAAAACAGACTCCTAAAGCGTCGAATTTGGTTTGAATGTCTTTCCAAACTGATACCACTACAAGTGTATTCAGTCTTCAGTACAAACAGATACAGAGTACCAATACCACCAGTACTTTTAATATATGCAAATTTCAATGACCACAACGGAAGATAAATGTGAACAAAGATTTGTATTTCTTTCTGAAGCGCATGATCATTCACAGATTTCTCAGATTGCCACAGTCAAACCCCATTTACTGGTGAGTCTTAATTTGTCACAAGTAACCAATATCTTGAAATAAGGCCAATGAACAACCCAATACTGACATCTGGTATCGGTACTTCCCCATCACTTATGACCAAATTATATTAATACTCATTTTTTGTGGAATTTTTTTTTAATAATTAATTTCCCAAATCAATAACCTATGGCACAGCCACAAAACACAAAAGCCACGTGTCAACTCAAGTGTCTCATTAAAGCTTACGAGACTGATGAAAAGAAAGTAAAACAATTTTAGTGGGTCTCAAAATTATTCTTGCTCAGTGTCTTCTTCCTGACAGAGGCCCGATAGTGGACGTAATCAAAGGAGCTCTAGGATTTTGAGGGAAATGTTATAAGAGTACAAAAGCAGGTTAAGTATTTATTTTTCAAGGCAACAAATATAAAAAAGTATTTAAATATAACGCCGGATTTGAGGCGCACTTACCAATTGCACTTGCGCAATCCTGTCATTCAATACGAGAGCTACAGCAAAATGTGTCTTTAAAATTGATCGACTTGGAATATCACTGTGCTTCCTTCAATATGTTTTGTTCACGTTATTTGCTGAAGTGATATGGCAGTAATATTATTCTCAATACATTAATAAATAAAACAATAAAGCCAAATTTTGACAGATGTACCTATAGATAGCGCAGGTACAGTACGTAGATACTGTATGAGGAAGTAGAAACTGCTTCATTTTCATCTCACAATTGCAAACCCATGAACAAAAAAGTTTAATAAAGTGAATGTTGTTTAAAACAGACAAACCATTTATGACCCAAATACGATCTAATAATAAAAAAAGTCATCGTTTCCTCCACATAGGTGATATTTGTCAGGTACTCACCTTATTTGTGAAATACGACACAATAAAAAAGAAGCTAAAGGCGAGGCCGCCGAAATTTCGTTTCCACTGCATTTCGACCTGCCCAAACGCAGCATGACTTCAGCAGCGCAAAAACTAATATCGCAATATTCTTCGCATGCTTTCAAAGTACTGTACACATATCGCACTCGGAAACTTCTCTCTGCCGTCACAGGCAATCTGACACGTCAAGACGTCGCCAGACTAAGATTGTCTATTCAAAGAAGACAACTTGCGCAGACGCATCCCATGAGACATTTTGCCGCTGGAAGATGAATGAATGACTGTCACCTTTAGAACACCTGATTACAGAATAAATACAATTATATCATATATTTCATTTTATATGTATTTCCGAGGCATAAATGTTAAATAGGCATATTTCGAAATAGTGTGCTATAGGATGTTCTGTATTACACGAAGATCGCATATATATATGGTCACGTGGTTTGCCGGACGTTTCCTTGTTTACAGCAGTGTGACTGAGCTGCTTGGATGCCACACAAGGATGTTGGACAGTCATGGCTTTTTTCAAGACTAAAGAGCGAACCAAGGAAAGGTAAGTGCTCCTGCTTTTTTCGCGTCGCGCCGTGTCACTGTGCGTGGTGCAATAGTGGGTTTTCGAAAGTGCGGATGAATTTGCATTTCAACTAAGTCATACCGGTGGTGCAATTCGCTTATGACAGCTGCAGAACGTCCTTGTGCCGCGAATATGAATTAACGTGTTTGCAGCGATGCAAATGTGGAAGTCGACCGGTCGCTCGGACCAAGACAGTCTTTGCTGTGGCAAGCATTTACAGTACTGCGAAACGCTACCCACTCCCAATTGACTTTCAGGATGTTGACAGGACAACATTCGATACGCTTGGTCTTTGTCATGAAGCCCCAAATGACAAAATATGAAAAGATTTTTTTCTATTCAAGGTAATTGTAAATGCCACGTTTATTCTGGTCGAATGTTGTTGCAATACACAGATGGACATTGACTTCAGCACTTTATTCAGCTACAAAAGGGGCTGACATTTTGCGACTACCATGCTGTGCAGTTGTACACCGCTGCAACTATACGCATCATCATAAACTTAAAAAAAAGAAAAGAATATACTGCTTGTATGCATATTCAATGTGATCCGGCTCTTGAGGTTGCATTAGTTACGTTGTGAGTTTTATAATGTATTGTAAGTTAACTGATGCTATCATGAACACCTATTTAACGAGCATACGTTTTGTTACTCAAATATTTATTCCAATGATGTGCAAATAGTTTTTTCCCCATCACGTTAGAATATAAGATGTTTACTGCAGTACTTTTTTTTTCGTTTGCTAACAACAGCTACGTACCCTATGTTTGTGCGATGATGATAAATATTTGAATTCTAAATCTTATAAATTAGTGTCATGGGTATTCAAGCAATTTGAAAAAAAAATGTGTTTGTTTGGTTGATGTAGTTTAAATGAATGCATTTAAAAACAAATATTGGAAACATTTATTTCCTAAAAAAAAAAAAAAAAAAAAAAGGAAGTGATAGCAGAAAACAACCCGGGCTGAACACAACAGCTTGACAAAAAAAAAAGACATCACGTCATTGTTTCATTCAATAAGCACCGTTGGTGCAGTTAAAAGCTCTCAAACCTGAACATCCAGTATGACACACCATCCAAGTTTTTGCAATGAAGACAATGATTGATAATTAATTGCTCTGCTGCAATGCTGTCAATGACGTCACATTGCAAGTCCTGACAAAGTGGAGAGGTGTATGTAACTGTTGAGTGTGAATAAGATGTTCCATTTACCATAGGATCATTCATCGTTTGTATCTTCACCGGTGACGTAAGAGTGATGTTTAATTTTTCTTTTCTCCAGATTTTCTCTCTTGTTATTGGATTTGGAAGAGTATTATTTTGAACAGCACACTGCATACAATGTGACAAGAGGCTCAGCTAAGAAGAGGTGACGTAGTCTTATGTTCTACTATCACCAGCGTTGGTGCTAATATTTTGTTTTAAGATGTTCAAACACAATCCAAGTCAGTCATCTGCCAAACACAAAGAATTCCACTGAGCAAATGAGATGTGTGACCGACCCGGTTGCACGTCGGTCAGTTTGTACAAGATCAGAAATGGGATATGTTGTGGAAGATGTTTTATCGAGTGGGAAGAGCAGAGTGAAATGAAAAAGTAGACACACACTCGCAAAGCTTTAGAACTGAATTCACTATTTTTAAATGTATACCGATATAAACATCCTCTATCGTGTCAGACAATATATTTGCATGATGCTTTTCACTCTCTTTGCTAAAATCTGTCACTTCTTTCCCTTCCAGAAAAATCCGAGGCTCATTTAAGGTCTGTTCCAGATCAGTCATTTTTGACCCGGAAGATTTTACGGAGCCAATTTTAAAGGTTTGTTTTGAATTGAATATCATGACACACATCTGACAGGAGAACAGCAACTGTTTAAAAACAGAATGGTGAACTGCATCGTAATATTTTTGTTTAAAAAAAAAAAGTTCAGTTATGTGGATATCTGCTACTTGCGGGCCAGCCTTTCACCCACGAATGGCGGATGTCCACTGTCTTATTTATATATCTACATACATACAATATATATAATTAGAGTATGGATATTATTGGCTTTGCCTGCAGATTCCATTGCGAGACTGTAAGCAAATTGACTTCGTGGAAAAAGAGACCAACCCGTTCAATGAGTGAGTATATATTACAAGTATGTCTCATCTCCCCATTTAGGGCACACGTTGTTTAATGAGTTGGTCAAACTGGTTCCGTTCCTCCTCACCATATTTGTCACAACTACCGTTCATTTGAAATATAGTGTTAAGATGAGCATTTAATCATGAAAACAAGACAAAGTATGATACCTCTTTTTAAGATGATATATTATTGTTGTTTTGTTTGTTTTTTTGTCACTCGCACACATTTTAATATTTGTTTTCCTTTCACAGACCCAAACCATCCTCCATTTTAATTCACTGTGAACAGGTAAGGTTATCTAACCTTCCTTTTTTTCCCCCTCCCATCCAACGTAGCTACTTTTAATTGCTCAAATAGTGTCGAGTCCTAAAAGTAAACATCTCTCCCTTTCGCGGCAGGTTATATACATCAAAGAAAACTGCGTCGTTTCACCCTACAGAAACGAGCGAGTAAGTCTGGTGTGAGCACGCTGTCGGATGATCCGTTGGCTTTTGCCGTTTTTGCTGTGACGATTAAATTGCGTCCACCCTGCCGAACAAGTGTGATTTTCTTTGAGTCACTAAATTCCATTGCTTCAATTGAAAGGGCACAAAGACTGTCAACTTTGAGCTGGAAGTGTGGCGTAAAACGGAGGATGTCGTTCAAACTTTACATCAAGTACGTGGGTCATTCCGAAAGATTTGGAAAGTCGTGTCCATTTAGCTCTTTGGGAGTGAGAGTACGTGCCTCTCTCTCTGCTGCTTGTATTTGTTCTTGATTTTTTTATTGTATCTTTTTTCCCAGCTGCATCGAGCATCCTGTCTGGAAAAGCTTGGTGACCAGACCGCTATGGTGACTTCACGCGCACTGATGTTTGTTTAACTGGCGTCCAATTTCCTCATTTGCGTGCTTTCTTTTCTAGATTACAGCCAATCTTCAATCCCGACTGGCAAGGACAGCGTTCGACAAGTTCTGGTTTGTGCACTGTTGCGATTTGTGCTTTGTGCTGGGAAACGCACAGTACGAAAAAGAGTGTCTGATGTATTCGTTGGCGACGTAAAGCTTTCAGAGCGTCGCCGAGACGCCTCACATGGAGTGCACGGTGGAGATGGTCCTCCCTCTGGTATCCAATCCCGGCCACGTCTGCGTTACAAACGAGAATCTCTACTTTCAACCGCTCAACGGCTATCCGGTGAGCTGTCTGATATGCTCGAAAGCGTGGCTCCTTCTGCTTTGAGTTCTTGCGGGCTGCAGTGCAGCGCGGCGCAGCTCATGAATGACGCCGTCGCCTTCTCGCTTCAGGAGCAGGTCCTTCAGATCAAACTGCATCAAGTCAGGCGGATCTACAAAAGAAGACACGGTCTCAGACCCCTGGTGAGTGCAACAACTCCTGTCCGGTGCATAAACACGACCTTTACATGCACGTGTCTCTTCTCTCTTGCAGGGGCTCGAAGTGTTCTGTTCCGAGAACGACTTCTGTTCCGACATCTATCTCAAGTTTTACAACACGGCGGACCGAGATGAAATTTATTACTTCATTGCCACATTCCTGGGTGAGTAAATGCCATGCCGGGAATAAATCCTGAGCAATCCTCTTACTGGACACAACAGAATCCGAATCGGATCGCTTCCTTCTTAAATGACCGTCATACATACGAGAAATTGTAGGTACCGTGCTACAGCAACCTTATACCTCACGACTGCTATCTTTCCTCCCCCCCGCCCTTCAGAGAACCACATGACGGAGCACACAGCAGAGAGTTACATGCTGCAGTGGCAGCGCGGCCACCTGAGTAACTACGAGTATCTGCTCCACCTCAACAACCTTGCCGACCGCAGCTGCAACGACCTCTCGCAGTACCCCGTCTTCCCTTGGGTCGTCGCCGACTACACGAGCGCACAACTGGGTGCGTTGACGGCAGAGGCGTACAACACACGTGAACGTTGGGAATCTTGTCGTGCAGTAGCTTCAACGGCCTCATTTGATATCAAGTTGGGCGGGCCCCAGTTAAAAGCGCAGCATCAATTTGAAATTTCTAAAAAAAATAAAATAAAATAGCAAGAACCTGATGTGTGTCACGTGATCACAGTGGTTGTATAGAAAGGCTTAAAGACCGGCTTGGTAAACTAAAAAATCTGGGCTGTTGGTTTGTTGTGAGTACGTAGAGACATTGTACGGTATTCGTCGTTTGAATATTGCTCGTCGCTCATATTAAAGCTGTCTTATGCGCAGAAAATAATCGCTGTAATCTACCTTTATGTCTTTCAGATCTGACAAATGCAGCCACATTCAGGGACCTCAGCAAACCAGTCGGAGCGTTAAACAAAGAGCGGCTGGATCGGCTCTTGGTGAGATTGCCCTTGTCGCGTAGAACCCGAGCGCATTCCGCAAATCCAAATAGCGGCGTCCCTGTGGTTGTGTCAAGATTCGGAATTACGCTCACAGAGAGTAAATTCGGCTCCGACTTCTCTTTGTCAGTGCCGCTTCCGAGGCATGCCCGAGCCTCGCTTCATGTACGGCAGCCACTACTCCTCTCCCGGCTACGTTCTTTTCTACCTGGTCAGAGTAGGTCAGTCGCTCACATGGCGCGTAAAAAAACCGCACTCGCGAGCGCTCTATTTTTTGATTTTATTTTAAATCGTGTTTTTCGGTTCCCTTCCCCACAGCTCCAGAACACATGTTGTGTCTGCAGAATGGCCGCTTTGACCATGCGGATCGAATGTTTAACAGGTGAACGATGTTGCCGTGATTACAATCATCAATCATTTTTTTGGCTTTGTGAAACGAAAGGCTCGGCTGTATTTGGCGCGACTGGATGGCTGCCATTCAAACGGAAATGCTGGCAACTGCTCTGAACGACGCGTTTGTCTTTTTGCAGCATCGGTGAAACGTGGAAAAACTGCTTAGAGGGGGCAACGGACTTTAAAGAGGTACGGTGTTGATTTTATGCTCGGCTACTTTGAACATTGTCTTCAAGGGTCTAATTTGCTGTTATTGTTCTTCTGAATTGTTTTTTGTTTCTTCTCTCGGGGACGGACCGCATCAAACTAATCATGCCGCGTCCAATTTGCACCGCATACTTTATAGAGTGACGTGTCGTTTGTACTTTGCGATGATTTCAATGGATGGTCGTAATCCTTTTATCCCTTAGTTAATTCCGGAATTTTACGGGGATGACGCAAGCTTCTTGGAAAATCACCTGCGCCTTGAGCTGGGTCGGCGGCAGAACGGAAGCTTTGTCGGCGATGTCCACCTCCCACCCTGGGCCTCAGGTAACTTCCTGCCGTTTTCTGACCCGCTTCTCCTCACTGGGGTTCACAGTGGGCAGCTTGTGTACACGCCGCGAGCGAGGAGGAAACACTTTAGTGAAGAACAGGCTCGGGTGCCCTTGATTACGGCTGCCGAAGCATCGATCCTCGCGGGAGATTGGAGAGAATATGAGCTGGAGAAGGGCCGCAAATCAAATCTCTGCTCTCTCCTCTCCAGATGCTCGGGATTTCCTGCAGAAGCACAAGATGGCACTGGAGAGTCAGTACGTGTCGGAGCACCTGCACGAGTGGATCGATTTGGTGTTTGGTTTCAAGCA
Source organism: Hippocampus comes (assembly GCF_001891065.2). Lineage (NCBI taxonomy): Eukaryota > Metazoa > Chordata > Actinopteri > Syngnathiformes > Syngnathidae > Hippocampus > Hippocampus comes. The sequence continues at coordinate 751,085 of NW_017805137.1, forward strand.
GAGAGGAAGCGAAGCCGTCGGGGCCCATAATGGTAAAATAAATCATCATCTTCATCAAACCCCGACACATCCGGCATAAGCTAAGAGTGGTGTCATCTCTCAGTATTTCACCCACTGACCTACGAAGGGGGCATCGACTGTGACAGGTAAGAAACCAAGGGCGCATGAATCATAAATAAAGCTTTTTTTTTTTGCACTCAGGTTCTAACATAAAGAGTGCAAGGAGTGAAGTGATGTGCAGTCGGGAATTTAACTGGCTCGTACGGCGCCACGTTGTGTTGTTTGTCAAGTCTGGAGGACCCGGACCAGAGGGTGGCCATGCTGACCCAAATACTGGAGTTTGGTCAGACTCCCAGGCAACTCTTCACCACTCCTCACCCTCAGAGGATCGTGGCAAGGTCGCCCAACATCACCAGGAGCCCGAGCCTCACATCGCCCATCAGCGAACTCACCCCGGGTTGGGGTTTATTTCTCCATTGGCTTACGTCGGTGCAAGCGTGCCTCTTGTTAAATGTGAATGTTCCTCGCGGTTCCCAGGCTCTCTGAATGAGGACTCCTCCTTCGAGGACCTGACAGAGGAGAGCCGGAAGCTGGCGTGGTCAAACATGGGCCGTCTGACGCCAGCCTCCAGACACAAGATCCATAAAGAGTACGTGAGCTCGGCGCACCCCCGCGTGGTTAAGCTGCCGCTACTTCACTTGGTGATTTCTCTTGTCCTGAACGCGTAGCGCGGTGACGGCCATCACCGTCAGCCGAGACGGTGCTTCCGTTTTCAGCACATCCCGAGGTACAAGTGGCAAGATAGTCAATATGTCTGCCACTCGGTTGATTTTTTTTTTTGCTCCGTCATGTTTCAGACTCAACGCTTAAGATGTTCTCCAAAGAACTGAAGGACTTTCAGAGGAGCGTGTCTTTCTCCAATATGGTAAGTCGTTTTTATTGTATTATTATTATTATTATTTTGAGCAATAAATTGGAAAAAAAAAAAAATGTTGTATACAGTGGTGTTTTTTTTTTCCCTGTCTTAAAAAAAGGACTATAAGCACTCAGGCTCAGCTAATAATGTTTGTGGGTAAGCAACGAAGGCCAACAGGTCAAAAATCATCTCACATGAAAACCCCCCGATAAGATATCGAGATGCCTGCATGAATACTTTCATTCGTCCAGTAAGGAAATGAGAGGAAATTTCTAGTTGTATTATTCATTCAAGTTGACTTCTTTGTTGTCACCGCCTGCCGCTGGCACTTAATCGTGACATAGGCGCAAGATGCGGCGCATATACACGTCTTTGGGTCACGCGAAGTGTTCATGGAAATAGCATGACACTGGAATGGAAGCCTCTCAACTTTGTTTTTCAGGCCTTGTCATCATGCCTGATGCTGGCTGACGTTCAAATGGTGGTGTGCTCCTCCTGGGACAATAATGTGTATGTAGCGTACGGGAAGTCCAGTTTATGGACGTTGAATTTTTGTGGCTCACGCTCACCTGCTCTTTCCTGTCGTCTAGTTATTTCTATTCCATCCCATATGGAAGGCGACAGGACACGCTGATGGGTCATGACGACGCCGTCAGTAAAGTGCTTTGGTCCGACGACAAGCTCTTCACGGCGTCCTGGGATTCTACGGTCAAGGTGAAGAGATACTCACGCGTCGAGTATTTCACTTGTCGGAGCGGTCCAAACACGTGCTTTGTCATTGTTTGCATTTCAGGTGTGGCGGTGTGAGCCTCACGTTTTGTGCGGTCGCAAGAGATCACATTTTGAGCTGTTGGCTGAGTTGGAACATGACGCCGGGGTGAGTTGGCTATCTCGTAATCATGACGTGATGACAAATACGGCGGCACCTTGACTTCAGAGTTTGTTCACTTTGTTGCATGACCAGGATCCGAACTTTGTTTACTTGGAGACCGAAGAATCGATTATCAAATTATTGAAGAATTATTTTTGAGATACACACACACACACACACACATTTTGTTTTCGGTGCCTTTTTAGAATTGTTCAAATGCTCAGAATTTCAGCTTTAGGAATGTGAAGTTCTCTTGCACATGATGTAATATTGTGGATGGTGAATGTCCTTTAAAAGCAACGACGTAAAGATTCCTCCGGTAATATAAAAAGGTTAATCATAATGGGTTTTACCGTTCCAAAATGCAGGTGAACGCTATTGGACTGAATCCTTCGGGGACTCTGCTGGCGTCAGGATGCAAAGACGGGGCCGTCACCATCTGGGACACGGACGCCTACCGAACCCTTCAGCAAGTCGACTGCCACGCTGCCACCGTCCACCATGTGTCTTTCAGTCCAGGTCGGTCGGGTTGTTATGATGGAAAGGATTAATTAACACCCTCCTTGCAAGAAAACAGCTGTACATGCTGTGCTGTAACCGAGTCCTTTGAACCAGACTGGAAGGAAGCAAGCAACTGACGACGAATACTCAAGTGATTTCTTCTATTTAGACAGTCGACACGTCCTCAGCATTGGCGCCGATTCCTTCATGAAGGTCACTGACGTTCAGACGGGAATGGTGATCTCGTCCGTGAAATCAGACGAGGAGCTCAGGTGTCGTCATGTCGTCCACCAAGCAAGCAAACATGAGTTTCCAAAGTAACTGTGGGCTCAAATCCAAATGAACTGTTATTCAACCCCCCCCCCAATTTGGCTTGTCTCAGGTGTTTCCGCTGGGACGGAAACTCTGTGCTGTGCGGGGGCCAGTCAGGTGACCTCCTGCTATGGGACTTGATGAGCAACACCGTCACCGCCAGGATCTCGGCACATTCAGGTGCATCTCTCGCCCACCACAAACACACGCACGGCAGTAACACGGTGGAGTCAAAGAAATGGTCATGTCCTGTGCGTCTGGGTCCTCATTGAGTCATTCCACGTGCGTTCGTCCTTTGTGCTTCAAGGTGCAGTCACAGCCATGTGGATGAATGAGCTGCGTGCCACAGTGATCACAGGCGGAGAGGACGGAGAGGTCATCTACTGGAAGCTGCACGATTAGTGCGCAGACTCTGAAGAACATTTGGGGAAAAATAAAGCCATTGATGCGAGGCAATGGGAAAGCGTCAAGACCCCCAAATCTTCAGCACATGGTTAGACACAGAGGGTCTACGTTGATGTGTGGCTATCTGGACATTGAGAGAAAAATGTCCAATTGCAGTTTTGTCCATGACAAATGGAAGCTGCGAAAGCTTTCTTTTGTGCTTTATTTTATTTTATTTTTTAACATCCTGTGTTTCTAAAGCTCTATACTGTGGGCATGTTTTGCAGTATGAATGACGCTTAGACTGTTTATTTGCATAGTGATACAAAAACAAATCTCTTCCTGCTGCGCTTTACTCTCGACTGTACTTACATCCGATTACATTTCCACACACGATTGTGAAAATTGAGTCCAACTGGTCGTCATTCCGAACGAGTGAAATTGAAGTTGTCGAATTAGATTGCCAGGTAGATCTAGTCATTGAGCAAATAATTTTGTTGCGATTCTGATTAAAGTTGAAGATGTTAGATCAGATTGTGTGTGCGTGAGTGGGCGGGCGTGTGTGTGTGTGTGTGTGTGTGTGTGTGTGTGCGCATGCGCATAATATATGTAGATATCAAAATCTATATATAGATAGATATATAGATAAAAGTACATTGCAGGTGTTTCTCACTTTAATATTTAGCATAATTTTTCACAGCCATTTTTGGAACGCCTATTGACGTTTTCCTTTATAAAAATTTCTTTAAATTGTGATTTACATTTTTTTTCACTTTTATTTTGATTGAGATGAATTACATGTGCAATTATTAGACATTTCAAGGAGGGCACAGGAGCAGAGTGTAAGTTGACTTCGGTCAGACACAGTTAAGATGGCATCAAAAAGAAAAACTTAATCAGTATTTTATGTGGCAAAATGTAGCCCAAGACTAGTAAAATATTTATTTACTGAGAGCAACTATTTTCTTGCAGGAAATGCTAGGAATATACCATTTTACGCCTTAAATTGCTTGGTGTCCCCCGGTTTATACTGACCCCCCCTTTAACTTTCCTTGGATTTTCTCTTCCTCATTTCACAGCCCTGATGTGTAGTAAGCCGTTTTTTACAGCCAAAAAGGACGGCCATGTGTAGGAAGATGTTTTTGGCACGAAAAAAACGACATAGTATACCCCCCCCCCCCCAAAAAAAAACGACCATGTATAGTCAGGCGTTTTAGCCGAAAAAAAACGACCATGTATGCTAAGGCTTTTTTAGCCCGGAAAAAACGACCATGTATAGCTTAGTGTTTTTTGAATTGTTCCTTGGTGTGAGTGTGAACACGAAGAGAATCAGAAAATATTGGCCACGAATGTTTCGAAGAACACGCAGGAAGTCAACTACCAGGGAGCGTGTGTGCATCCCGCATTGCCTGTCTATATGACCATTAAAAAAAATAAAAATCGTGAGGCATTTTTAGCCTAAAAAAGACGACCATGTATCGTAATTCGTTTTGTGAATTGTTCCTTGATGTGAGTATGAGCGTGAAGAGTTGTGCGGAGAAGAGGATCAGAAAACGGATGGCCATGGAAGTTTTCGCGAACACACAGGTAGGCCAGAGCAAGAATCGACCATGCACCTCTGAACTGTGACGCAGACACACTCACCATTCGACTACCAGGTAGGTCATGAAATCCTACATAGCACCTCAGGCGTTTTTAGATCAATGAAGACGACCATGTACTGGACTGTAAAGCGTTTTTTTCCAGCCAAGTATAGTAAGGCGTTTTTAACGGAAAAAGACCATGTAAAGTGAGTTTTTTTTCACCGTATTTAAAAAAAAAAAAAAACAGGCGTTTTAAGCCAAAAAAACGAACATGTACAGTAAGGCGTTTTTAGCAGGCCGTTTTTAGCCGAAAAAAAACGACCATGTATAGTAAGGTATTTTTTGCCGGAAAAAAGGACCATGTATAGTAAGGCGTTTTTGGCAAGAAAAAAACGACATAGTATAGTAAGGCGTT